>NW_015090832.1:3378596-3421900 GCF_001431845.1 Calidris pugnax | reverse complement strand
TTCTCCAGGCTGAACACCCCCAGCTCCCTCAGCCTCTCCTCATAAGACTTGTGCTCCAGACCCCTCACAAGCTCCGTTGCCCTTCTCTGGACCCGCTCCAGCACCTCAATGACTTTTTTATGGTAGGGGGCCCAAAACTGGACACAGCACTCAAGGTGAGGCCTCACCAGTGAATGTCCCCAAAGAACCCCCTCTTTGCCCCCCACGTCTCCAGCAGCAGAGCCCAGGGCCCTGGTGACCCTGTGACAGACACAACGGAGCAAGTCCTGACACATCTACGTTTATTCAGGCGGTTCAAAGCTGGCGGTGGCTGTTGCAGCCATTTCCCTCCAGGCTCCAGCAGGCGGCCGGGGACAGGACAGGGTAGGACGGGGCTCCCACTACTCGTGCTGGGAAAGGAAAAAAAACCCCCAAAAGGGGCTTCAGTGAAGATCCTGGGCCTGGAGGCAGGGAGGACTCTGCCGGAGGAGGCCGTGGGTTGAAGGGCGGGGGGGGGTCCTACCTTGGAGGTGATGACCTCCCTGGTGCGGGCGCGCAGCTTGTTGACCTGCGTCTCGGCGATGTCGGCGCGTTCCTCGGCGTCATCCAGCTCGTGCTGCACCTTGCGGTACTTCACCAGGTTGGAGTTGGCCTGCTGCTCCTGGAGGGGGGTGAGGGAAGCGGGTGCATGGGGCACAGCCGGGACACCAGGCTCCCTGTGCTGGCTTGTGATCCTTGTGGCCACCCTGGGCCACCCCCAGGAAGGAGAGCACCGTCCTCCACCCCGGCAGAAGAGCTGCGGTGGGGACAGGCACTTACCGCCTCCTCAAACTGGCGTTTGTAGCTCTTGACCTTGCTCTGCAGCTTGTCGATCAGGTCCTGCATCCGTGTCAGGTTCTTCCGGTCTTCTTCAGCCTGCAAGAGCCCCAGCCCCATTAGCAGGACCCCACCAGACACTCCCCCCTGCCCAGCTCAGGCTCTGACTGCCCCATATCCAGGTGTCCTAGTGGTGCCAGGGCCCTTTAACACGCAGAGAGCACCAACCCAGCCTCACATCCCCTGGTCTACCACCAAGTTTAGGAGATGCCAGGAAAGAAGCAAGACAAAGACACAGGTGGCAGATGCTGGGACAGGTAGAAGCCCATCTGCCCTCGTCAGTCCCAGCCCCAAGTCGTCTTGCCAGAACAAGCCAGAGCTGGAGTGTTGGGTAACACGAGGTTCTGAGCAGAGGGAGAGCTGGGCCAAGTCCTGGTGGGGTGGAGCTGGGCTGAGCGCTGCCGTACCTGGTAGCTCAGCTCCTTGATCCTCCGCTCGTACTTGCGAATGCCCTTCTGGGCTTCAGCCATCTTCTTCTGCTCTGAATCCAGCTCTCCCTCCAGCTCCCGCACCTGCGGGTGGAGAGAAGCCACCTCAGCACCCTCCTCCCAACCACCAGCCCCAGCCGAGGTCAAATCCCTTTCCCCAGCTCAAAGTATCCACAGCCAAGGCTGAGCCACCCAAAGCAAAGGCACAGAGCTGGCCCCAGGCTTGTAGGTCCTCAGAGAGTGCCCCTCACTGCCCATGGTCCCCCGGTGGCCCAGCCTGGCCTCAGAGGGATGGGACAGTGCCATTGCCCTGCAGAGCCTGGTGCCACAGGGGCTGGGACAGTGCCAGGAGCCCAGCTCCTGCGTGGCACAGCCGGGGATCTGCCCCTGCCACCTCACCCTGGCCTCCAGCTTCTGGATCTGCTTCTTGCCCCCCTTGAGAGCAATCTGCTCCGCTTCGTCCAGGCGCATCTGCAGGTCCTTGATGGTCTGCTCCATGTTCTTCTTCATCCGCTCCAGGTGTGCACTCGTGTCCTGCTCCTTCTTCAGCTCCTCTGCCATCATGGCAGCCTGTAAGGCCAAGAGCACAGGGGAATCACCAACAAGGTCAGGCAGCCTTGCCAGACAGAGGGGCTCAATGGAGAAGCTCTGAGAACCACCCTTCTCCTCCCACCCACCAGCCCCAGATGGTGCAGGGCATCCTTGCCCAACCATACAGCACCATCCCCACCACACTCTTACATCCGTGATGGCCTTCTTCGCCTTCTCCTCAGCATTGCGGCACTCCTGCACCGCGTCCTCCACCTCGCTGCTCAGCTGGGAGATGTCGGTCTCCAGCTTCTTCTTCTGGTTGATCAGGCCCGTGTTCTGCGGAGAGAGCAGGGCAGTGCCACAGGGACCAGCTCTTCACCACGGCCACCAGTCTCCTGCTGCTCCAGGGCCAGCAGAGACCTGGGATCTGGTGGTTCCTCACCTGGGAGTGGAGCAGGTTGACCCTCTCGGTGGCCTCCAGCAGCTCCTGCTCCGCCAGCTTCCTGCTCCTCTCTGCCTGCTCCAGCGCCGCCCGCAGCTCCTCCACCTCCGCCAGCAGCAGGTTGTTGCGGCGCTCCAGGGCGGCCGCCTGCTCCTTCAGGTCATCGTTGTGGCGTTGAGTGTCATCCAACTCGATTTGCAGGTCCTGCAGGGCAGAGCAGGGTCAGTGGGGACAAGAGGGAGAGCCGGGGCTGGCAGCGGGGACAGCACCAAGCCCGTCCCACCCCAGGCCACCCAACCTTGATCTGGGCTTGGAGCTGGCGGCCTAGTTTCTGGAACTCGGCAGCCTGGCGGTTGGCGTGGCTCAGCTGGATCTCCATCTCGTTCAGGTCTCCCTCCATCTTCTTCCTCAGACGGACGGCCTCGTTCTTGGCCCGGGCCTCCGCATCCAGCGTGGCCTGCATGGAGTCCATGGCACGCTGGTGGTTGCGCCTGCGGGAGGGACGATGCATCAGCCCCATCCACCCGGGGACACCCACTCTGGGGCAGCCCTGTCAGGGCCATGGTGCCAGCTCAGCTCCCACAACGATGGCCCAGCCTGTCCCCTCTCAGCACACACCTCAGGTTCTCAAACTCCTCGTCCTTCTCCGCCAGCTTCCTGTCTATATCAGCCTTGACCTGGTTCAGCTCCAGCTGGATGCGCAGCGTCTTGCTCTCCTCATGCTCCAGGGCTCCCTAGAGACAGTCATGAGAAGGTGACCCCAGGGGACAACGGATCTCCCCAGCCATCCATCCCAGCCTGGCCTTGCCCCCCAGCCTGGATTTACGGGGAGCAGGGCAGGTGGAGCCACCCCAGAGTGCTGTTGGGGTTTCACAACCCCACTTAGGACCGTCTCTCCACCAACACAGCGTGGGTCACTGCTCCAGCACTGTTTGACCAGGGTGGGACGGGGGCTCTTGAGGGTAGTGGGCATGTGCATGCATCGGGGAAAGAAGGACCCACCTCAGCCTCTTCCAGAGCTGCTTGGATATCGCTCTTCTCACTCTCCAGGGCTTTCTTCAGCTTCTCCAGCTCGTGGATGGTTTTGCCGCTCATACTGATCTGGTCAGTCAGATCAGCAATTTCCTCTGGCAGGGACAGAAGGGTGTTCAGTCAGGACAGGGTCTGCAGAGCCAGCCCCATGCAGATGACACTCCCTTCCCTTTGCCCAAGGTTGGCCCACGTTCCCCTGGTCCCTTTGCAGCCGAGGTTGTGCCTGGGGATGAGGCACCATCCCTCATTGCTGGGCCCTGAGTGCTCCCCTGTGCCCTGGGTGAAGGAGGGGGCATGGGAGAGGTGTAAGGACCCATGGAGACCTGCTTCTCCAAGGTCAGCACCCCCAACCCAGTGTCATGCTGCAGCCATGGCACTCCTGGCAGCACAACATGCACCATTTGCACACAAGAGCCAGGTGACACTGGGCCTGGAGAGTCCCCAGCAAGAGGGCAGGACACACGGTGGCTTCCTGGTGGGGCTGCTGATCCTTCCAAGGAGGAAATGGGGCAGGCTCAGCTGAGCACCAAGGTCTGCTCCCTGCCTACAAGGGACCCCCATCCCACCACACGGCTGAGGACAGGGGAGCCATGGGTTTCCCCTGAGATCAGGGCCCTGGGCAGAGAGGCCAAGGGGAGAGCTTGAGCCCAGTCCTACCCTGCAGGTTCTTGTTCTCTCTCTTGAGGGTCTCCAGGTTGTCCAGGGACTCTTCGTAGGCATTCTTGAGCTTGAAAAGCTCCGTGCTCAGGCTGCGTGACTCCTTCTGTGATGCCTCCAGCTCTGCCTGGGTCTCCTCATACTTCTGCTTCCACTCTGCCAGGACCCTGTCAAAGTTGCGCTGCTTCTTGTCCAGGGCAGCGCAGGCTGAGTTGGCACGCTCCAGGTCCACCGAGAGGTCCTCAATCTCTGTCTGCAGTCGGTGCTTGGTCTTTTCCAGTGAGGAGCACTTGGCGTGGGCAGCCTCCACTGCCTCCTCCGCCTCCTGCAGCCGGATGGCCAGCTTCTTCCTGCCGATGACACCAAGGGATGAGGACTCCCAGCCCAAGTGTCATCCCAACCTCGCTGCTCTAAGGAGAGGAGGCCACAGCCTGACCAAACAGCCCCAAGTTCAGACAGGAGGGTGCAGTCTCACCCTGGGGTTTGGGAAAGCCCCATCCTTGAATGGAAACCTGCCACCTGCAAGGAAGAGACTCCTGCTGGGAGACTCACTTGGCTTCCTCCAGCTCCTCCGTCCTCTGGATGGCATCTGTCTCGTACTTGGTTCTCCACTGGGCTACTTCTGCATTGGCCTTGGACAAGTTCCTCTGGAGCTCGCTCTTGGCCTCCACCTCCTCCTCATACTGCTCCCGCAGCAGGTCGCAGTCATGCCGGGAGGCTTGCAGGGCATGGGCCAGGGCATTCTTGCTCTGAGGAAGGAAGAACTCATGAGAGGACCAGCTGGACCCAGGCCACCAGCCGTGGAGCCGGGATCGGTGGCAGCAGGAGAGAACTTCTGTTTTGCGCAGGCTAAGAGCTGCCCTTGGGCCTCCTGTGTGGAGGGAATGTCCCACTTCCCCAGGCCAAGAATCTAGGCCACTGCCATAGCAGGACACGTCCTGGTCCCTGAGATCTGCATCACTCAGAGATCAGCCATGCCCTAGAAGCCGCACCTTGGTCTCTTCCTCCAGCTGCCTCTTCAGTTCCTCAATGTTCTGGGTGAACGAGGTCTTGCCACGGCTCAGCTGGTTGATGAAGGACTCCTTCTCCTCCAGCAGCCGACTCAGCTCACCTGGGTTCAAACAGAGCCAAACCAGCTACTCTAGGGCCTAAATGCTGCAATCTGCATTAGCCCTCACCCGCCAGAGCCTGTGGCCTTCAGCTGCATGGAGACCTCCAGCAGTCCCAGGCAAGTTGGGGCCCATAGGCAGAAGTGGACACCAGAAGCTGAAGGTGAAGGAACATCTAGGAACCCCTCTTTGTGATGCCTGAGATCACAGCACATCCCTCAGCACAACCAGCATCACCACAGAGGTCCTCTTCCTCTGCATGGCCTGAGTGGAGGCACGGCACAGACATCCCACCACTCCCCTCCATTCCAGATGGAGCTCCTGCGCATGTGTTTTGGCCCATGGGAGAAGCAAGACAGCCTGCCAGGCTGAACCCCAGCTGATCCCCAACACCTACCGTTCTCAGTCTGCAGCCTGCCCCGCTGCGTGCTCACGTCGGTCAGTTGTCGCTGCAGCTCATCCACTTTGGACTTGGCCTCACTCAGCTGGTCCTCGTAGGTGCGGCACAGCTTCTCAGCGTTGGCCTGCAGGCATCAAGCAAAGCTTTTGTGAGACCCAGCACTGCCCAGAGAGCACCATTGGCTCAGGAGGGGCTCAGCGACTGCCTCATTAAGGGCAACGGAGCTGGTGAGGGGTCTGGAGCACGTGTCTTGTGAGGAGCAGCTGAGGGAGCTGGGGGTGTTCAGCCTGGAGAAAAGGAGGCTGAGGGGAGACCTTGCTCTACAGCTCCCTGAAAGGAGGGGGTAGCCAGGGGGGGTCGGACTCTTCTCCCAAGGAACAGGTGATGGGACAAGAGGAAATGGCCTCAAGTTGTGCCAGGGGAGGTTTAGGATGGACATTAGGAAAAATTTCTTCACTGCAAAGGTTGTCAAGCATTGGAATGGACTGCCCAGGGAAGTGGTGGAAACACCATTCCTGGAGGTATGTAAAAGCCGGGCAGAGGTGGTGCAGAGGGACATGGGTTAGTGATGGCTCTGGCAGTGTTGGGTTGATGTTTGGACTCAATGATCTTAAAGGTCCCTTCCGACCTGGACAATTCTCTGATTCTATGTCCCTCAAACCAGGACACAGCCTCACCCTGGGACCTTGCTGCCCTGCTCAGCTGATCCCATCTGCACACAAGGCAGAGAGCCAGGAGCCACCCAGAGCTCTGCTACACTAAGAGTGGCTCTCTGCAGTCACTCTCCCAGGAAATGTCTTCCCAGATCCTCCAGACTTGACTAGGACAAGCAAAGCCTCCTGCAAGCACTGCCATAGGGACATAGGGACAAGCTATACCTCGTGAAGAAGAGGGACTTTGCCATGGCAAAGAGCAACCTAAGTCAACGTCCCATGGACACGACTGTGCTGAACACCCTGCAACCAGATACACAGGACAGGACAAGAGGAAATGGCCTCAAGTTGCGCCAGGGGAGGTTCAGGCTGGAGATTAGGTCTCTTCTCCCAAGGAACAGGCGATGGGACAAGAGGAAATGGCCTCAAGTTGTGCCAGGGGAGGTTTAGGATGGACATTAGGAAAAATTTCTTCACTGCAAAGGTTGTCAAGCATTGGAATGGACTGCCCAGGGAAGTGGTGGAAACACCATTCCTGGAGGTATGTAAAAGCCGGGCAGAGGTGGTGCAGAGGGACATGGGTTAGTGATGGCTCTGGCAGTGTTGGGTTGATGTTTGGACTCAATGATCTTAAAGGTCCCTTCCGACCTGGACAATTCTCTGATTCTATGTCCCTCAAACCAGGACACAGCCTCACCCTGGGACCTTGCTGCCCTGCTCAGCTGATCCCATCTGCACACAAGGCAGAGAGCCAGGAGCCACCCAGAGCTCTGCTACACTAAGAGTGGCTCTCTGCAGTCACTCTCCCAGGAAATGTCTTCCCAGATCCTCCAGACTTGACTAGGACAAGCAAAGCCTCCTGCAAGCACTGCTATAAGGACACAGGGACAAGCTATACCTCATGAAGAAGAGGGACTTTGCCATGGCAAAGAGCAACCTAAGTCAACGTCCCATGGACACGACTGTGCTGAACACCCTGCAACCAGATACACAGGACAGGACAAGAGGAAATGGCCTCAAGTTGCGCCAGGGGAGGTTCAGGCTGGAGATTAGGAAAAAATTTTTCACTGAAAGGGTTCTCAGGCATTGGAATGGGCTGCCCAGGGAGGTGGTTGAGGCACCATCCCTGGAGGTGTTCAAAAGATGGGTTGATGTAGTGCTGGGAGGTATGGTTTAGTGATGGTGTTGCTTTTTGTTTGTTGTGTGGGTGTCTATTTTTGTCAGTTAGGTTGACGGTTGGACAAGATGATCTTTAAGGTCCCTTCCAACCTAGAAGATTCTGTGATGTTTACAGAAGAACTGAACCAGCCCCGTCCAGGACTGGTGCTCACCTTGTTCTTGGTCAGATATTCAATGTTGGACGTTAGGTCATCCACCTCCATCTTCATCTCGCTCTTCTCCTTCTCCAGCTTCTGCTTGACACGCTGCAGGTTGTCAATCTGCTCGCTCAGCTCCGCCACGCTGTCTGCGTGCTTCTTCCTCAGGGCGGCCGCCGTGGACTCGTGCTGCAGGGTGGCCTCCTCCAGGTCCCTCCGCAGCTTCAGGAACTCCGCTTCCCGCTTCTTGTTCATCTCCAGCTGCGTGGCCGTCGCCCCACCGGCCTCCTCCAGCCTCTCGCTCAGCTCCTCCAGCTCCCGTGACACCTCTGCCCGCTGCTTCTCCACCTTGGCTCTGGCAGCACGCTCAGCCTCCAGCTCCTCCTCCAGCTCCTCAATGCGGGCCTGGCAGAGACACCATATGGCAGCAAACTGGTCAAGCTCCAGCATCTTTGATCCCCGTGATGGAGAAAAGTGTCTCCTCAGATGCTGAGGAGCAACAAGCCACCAGCCTGGAGCAAATATTTGGGCTGTTTTGGGGCTCTCTGAGGCAGGCATGCCTGGTGCTCCTTAGCAGATTTTTTGCAGAGCTTCTGCTCTCCTCTGCACCTTGCCATCAGGACCCAGGCTGACACCAGCTTTCCCTTGGTGGGAAGCCATCATGCAAACAGCCTGAACCTGGAGGCCTGTCTCTGCTTGGAAGAAGCCCAACATTCTAGATTTGATCTTCAGTTTGGGCACTGGATTTAAGGTTTTAGACTGGAGAGAGAAGTACATCCTAGAAGCTCTTTCTAATGGGACTATTAGCTTTCACCTCAATAGTTCATTCTTTAATGTTCAGTCCACCAAATTTTGGCAGAGGGTTTTGCTTCTCCTAACAATGCCAGCTTTTTTCATCCCTCATTGGCCAAGGAGATGCACCTGTGCTCAGAGAGGGGCTGGCCCGTACAGATTCTCCAACACACTACATCTGATGGAAATGTAGGACTCCTGGGCTGTGAGAACAGCTCTTCCCACCATACCTGCAGCTCCTTGATCTTCTTCTGCAGCTGGGCCTCAGTCACTTGCCCATCCTCAATCCTTGAATTCAGTTGACTCATTTCAAAGTCTTTCCTGTACAGAAAGAAAGCAAAGCCTCTGGTCAGACAAATGGTGTCCTGCCAAGTCCCTCCGGCTTCTGAAGATGGTTCCCTGCACCCAGGTCCAGGGGACAAACAAATCAACCCATAGAGGAAAGGGGCTGCAGGAGTAAGAAGCAGAGCATAGACTGCTCTGAGTGAGGTTTCAAGTGGACTCTGACTCAGAGGTTTTCCCTGTGAGATCCCTAGGTGATGTTCTCCAGTTCCCCAATGAGAATGGGCCGTGAGTGATGAAGTCTGTACTTGTAGCTGACATCCCAGTTCCATGTTAGGATCCCACCAGACAAGTCTTTCCTAGCACAGTAAGGACACAGACCAGGCACATATTGCACACTTACTTTTTGAGTTTCTCCTCCAACTGCTGTTTGTCGTTCTCCAGATCCATTACAGATTCTTGTGTCAACTTCAGGTCTCCTTCAAGCTTCCTCTTTGCTCTTTCCAGGTCCATGCGGAGTTTCTTCTCTTGTTCAAGAGAGCTTTCCAGCTGAAGAGCGAAAGGAGACAGGCTAGTGAGGGAAAGGACCCTCCTTAGCCCAAACCTTCCCCATGTCCATTGTTGTGGGAACTTCACCCAGCCCCCAGGATCCAGAGTTGTTGCCTAGTTGGTCTCCAGTCCCATTCCCTCAGCCCAGAACTGCTCTCCATGGGGTAGTCTGGACCATCTCTTGGTTCAGAGGCAATTTGTCCATGGGGTTATTCATTAACTGGCCATAATAAATGGGGATCTGATAACGATCCCACCCTCCAGATAATGTTCAGGGGCAGCCTTTGGGCTTGTTCCTGTCCCAAACCTCTCTCACTTCACTGTCACTGGCCTGTGGACTCACATCATCCACTTGCTGCTCCAGTTTGACCTTGGCTTTAGTCAGTGTGTTGACCTTGTCTTCCTCAGCCTGCAGGTCATCCAGAGCCTGCTGATGGGCCTCCTGTAGTGCTTTCTTCTCTTTCGTCAGCTTGGCAATGACCTCATCCAGAGCAGCCATCTCTTCTATCAGGTTTTTAACCTAGATCCGTGGGGTCAAAAATTAAGAGCATCTTCTCAGGAACAGGGGAAGCAAAGCTAATACAGTAGCCTGACCCATGAAAGGCAGGAGTCCACGATCAACAGCAGCTGCCAGCCCCCTCCCCTTGGCCAGGCTGGTTCCACCAGACGGTTTGTCAGTGCCCCAAATCACTTGCCATTGCACAGAACTGTTTGCCCATACCAGCCCTGTGCCATGAGGCAGGACACCAGAGGGTTTTGCCCTCTCCCACACGTTTTTGCACTCTACCTTGCCCCAGCTCCCACACACCAGCAGCCTTGTCCTTGACGTTTCTCTTTGGTGCTACCACAAGCACTGAGGCTCCTGGACAACAAGGCTGTACTCTGCAGGAAGGGTCAGTTACCTTGTTCTCAGTGGCATGCTTTTCCTTCTCCACCTTGGCCAGCGTGATCTCTAGGTCATCAATGTCCTTCTTCAGCTCTGCACACTCATCCTCCAGCTTGCGTTTCTTGGCGGTGAGGTCTGAGTTCATCTCCTCCTCATCCTCCAGACGCTCCGTCAGCTCCTTCACCTTGGCCTCCAGCTGGATCTTGGACTTGATCAGCAGGTCACAGCGTTCCTCTGCGTCTGCCAGGTTGTCTTGCTCCTGGGGCAGGCACAGGAGAGCTGGTGCTCATCCACCTGCCCCAAGAGCATCCCAGCAGGCTCTCAGCTATGCTACCTTGGCCCAGAGTTGGAGCTCTCCTTGTGGAAAGTGCAGAGCAAGCCAAGGTGCTTGGGTGCACAAAAGCTCCAGTCAATGCCCTTTTTCAACTAACGCTAACCGGGGCCCAAGAGCTAACTACAATTAAATTTTTCAGAGGAAGGAAACACTAGACTGATGCTTCCTTGTACAAAAATGGCACAGATTAGCCAGAGCTTGGCAAGCAAACACTCCCATCCTTCCCCCTCCAATGCGAGGAGATCACACTTTCCCATTGTTTCAGGTTTGCTCCGACCCTAACGTCGCAATTCAAACAGACTGTGGCAATGAGGGGTCTCAGAACTGCAAGAGACTGAAGGAGGGATCTATCACGCTCTGCTCCTTCGTCCACCCATGGACTCTGTACTATGCTTACACCTCCAGAGAGAGAGTGAAGCACTCACTGCCTGCAGCTGGAGAGCCAGATCGTTCTTCTCCTGGGTCATGGAGACCTGTTTCTCTTCCAGCTCCTTTCTCTTAGCCTCGGACTTCTCCAGAGCCTCCTTCAGCTTCTGGAACTCCTCCTTCAGGTTGGACATTTCCTTCTCAGTCTGAGCAGACTTGAGTAAAGGCTTGATCTTGAAGAACAGCTTCATCCAGGACCAGTTCTTGACAGCATTGAAGGCCCTGATGTTCCACTGAATGGTATAGAGGGCTTCCCTGGAGGGATAGAAGCACAGCACCATCATGGGTGTTGATTCCCCACTTCTCATCCTCACCACAGCAGAGACCTGGCTTTTGCAGGCTTGGACATGGCTCTATTCTCCACCAGGAGGGCAAACGGCAGTAGGTTGAATGAATGGTACATTGTCTGCACACTGCAGTGGCCATAGTGAGATGGGTAGTGTGGCCTGGCTGTCAGGTCTTCTCACTCTACATCCCTCTGAATCTTCAAGTGGAAACCAAAGGCTCCCCTCACCTAGATACACTGACCCTCCCTACCAGGTCATGGCAGAGTTCTTACAGGTCTGCCTCCATCCCTTCAGGACAGGGCCTTGCCCAACCACTGCCGGCCATAGGCAAGCCCCACAGGTCAAACCCTCTGAAATGTGCAGAAGGAGCAAGGACGGATGCCCACAAAGTTCTGCCTCCCCCCACAACTCTACCTCCTGCTGATGATCTTCTGATACTCAATGCGCATGAGGTGCCCACGGATTCTGGCCTGCAGCATGGTCAGGATCTTGGCCAGACGCTCATCTCGCATCTCTTCCAGCAAGCCCAGCAAACCAGCCTTGAAAAACACCTGCAGACAAGACAGTGAGAACAGAGTCAACACCAGAGAGGACAGAGGGCTCAGGGGTTAACATCACCTGTCAGAGAGACATGGGCCCAAAGCAGAGATACACAGAGCAGTGAGGGCTACAAGCTGCAAGTTTAGGTGTCCTCCCTGGGAGGCACACACCCACACTCTGCACTGGTTGGGGGAGCACCCACACAAGGCTGGACATCAAACCTCCCTGCCCTGCACATCCCCTCGCATCCCCCAGCAGGGACTAGCTGCTGTGTTGGGTGGTATGAGATCCAGGTCAGCAGTGACCTTCTGCTCAGACCTTTTTCTTCCCAACCTGTTTCTCCCTCTGCCCTCCTCAGTCCCTTCAAGGACCACACTCAACCTGCAGAGTGCAGGGCTTCAGCAGGGTGGTGGCCAGGCAGAGAGCAAGCTGGGCACGGAGAACAAACTGGGATTGCAGAGAGACAGAAGAGGCAATGTCCTTCTCCCGAGGACCAGCTGCCTGGTCTCACCTTGGTATGACCAAACTTGTACTGCGAGTGGTCCAGTTCCAGGGAGCTCAGCAGCTTCTCTGTAGCCTTTCTGCTGTCCACAAACTTGTCATCTGGAATAGCTGCTGGATTCAGGATACGGTAGCTGCAGGGACAAAGCAGAGAGAGGACATGCAAGAGAACTCCAGCACAGAGTTGATGGCTCCATCATCATACCTGTACCCCAGTCATTCCAGTTCCCCCTGGAAATATGTTGGACAGCACAGGCTGGACCAGTATATGAATCAGGAGCTCCACGGCAAAGTATGGGCTCTTCTGCAGAGCAGACACCAGGGAACCCTGCCAGATCTTAGTCCCTGAACACAAGGAAGACTGTGCAGAAGACCCCATGCCTGGTCAGGCCCAGGCCAAGCAGGGTGGATGGGGCCAGCCTGGAGAATGGTAAGGATTCCATCCCTGGAAGTGTTCAAGACTAGGATTTGGGGTTTTGAGTAACCTGGTCTGAGAGGAGGTGTCCCTGCCCAGGGCAGGGGTTGGAACTCGCTGATCTTTAAGGTCCCTTCCAACCCAAACCATTCTATGGTTCTATGATCCAAGGGCAGAGAGAAGTCTGAGCCAGGATTGGCAGACCTGGTGGCCCTGCCACAATGCACCTGCACCAGCCCTGCATTCAGTATCTCAAACATCACCACTGTGCTGTCTCATCATGTCGGGCAGCAAAGTATCCATGTCTGGCACCAGAGAGCCAGCAGCAAAACTATCCTGAACTGTGCACGCACTGGACATCCTGTGGTGGTCCAGACCAGCCCACACAAGCTGGGGAGCAGGTCAGAGCCAGGGCAAGTCTTTCACCCCCCCAGAACACGTGTGGGCTGCTGGGCAAGGAAGAAGAGGGGAATTACCGCTGCTTGAAGTCTGCATAGAGGATCCTGTTGGGGAATCCCTTACGGCAGATGCGGATCCCTTCAAGGACACCATTACACCGCAGCTGGTGCAGCACCAGGAAGGCATCCATGGCTCCTAAGGGTGAAACCAAAGATAGGGCAGACGTTCAGCCCAAGAGGAAAGGGGAAATGGAGCTGCATCATGGGCCTGAGCTCTGGAAACAGCCCATGGTTTTGAAGACAGGTGGTAATCTGTCCTGCAGGCCTGTGCTGAGCACTAGTGTTCCAGCCTGGGCCCCAGATGGTGGAAATCAGCCCCATCCGTGCCTGCTGCTATACCTAAGGGCAAGGCAGCCCAACCATCAATGCCCAGCAAAATGGGAAGTGTGGCAAAACCCATTCTCCTCAGTAGAGAAGACTGGCATGGGTCACAGTGGTTTCCATGCTGACATGGGCCAGGTCTCAGCAGCAGCAGAACTGCTACAAGAGAAGGGCTGGGGAGAAGGTGGGTGCAAGAGTCCCTGCCAGCTCCCACATGCACATGTCACCCAAGGGGACTGCCAGTCCCTGCATACCTGGGGTCTTTGTCTCGTTGGGGATGATGCAGCGGACAAAGTGGGGCTGAGTGGAGCGCAGGTTGGTCATCAGCTTGTTGAGATTCTCCTGTAGGGCAGACAGAGGGGATGAGGCATGAAGAGACAGCTCTGTTCCCCTACAACACTTCTCTCCAGCCCCTTACCCCCCAGGCAGGGAGAGAACGGACACCGAGAGCTCCTCACCACTCTTCATGAGAGAGGGGGAATTTCCTTCTGCGTGGCTGCTCTCTGGGCAGCCCCGTAGCAGGACCACTGCCTTCTGCTTGGGTGGGAGCAATGGCAGAGGGGACTGGGCTGGCAGACGTGCCAAATGGCATCTGCAGGTTTTGCTATGCCAGAGAGAGGTGCCAGATGCTTCCCAAGTATTTGTAGGTAAAGTTTTGCTGCAGGGGAGAGCCGGGAACACGGGACTGAGCGTACTCCTGGTACACAGCTCTGCTGCTCTCCATCAGCCCTGCCCTCAGTGTCCTGCAAGTCTAGTGGTGGCATCCCCAGGGCCAGGTTCTCCCTGTACCCCCACAGTGCCATCCACACCCTTCGGCTGTGACAAGGGACCCTGCTTATCCAGCCTGGACCTCCTTTTCTCTCCAAGTCAGGGCTCAAGCCAAGACATGGCCCTGCCTTTTCTTGTGGGAAAGGCATCTGCACCATCCATCTTTCCAGGCTGCCTTCCCCTGCTCATACAGGCTCACCCTGTCCAGGACCAGCTCGGGGAAGGGAATGCTTTCCCACAGCTCCGTGTCATCATGGGGCAACTTCTCACCACAGACAGCTTTTTCCCCAAGGCCTGTGACTATTCAGGAGGAAGAAAGTCACACATCTTCCTGCATGGGGACTCTGACACAAGCGCTGCCCTCTTTGAGCACCCTGTCACCACAAGGCTGTCATGGCAGGACACAGCTTTGGGCTCACACACCCCTCTGTGCTGTTTTCCAGTTGCTTAAGCTCTAAGGTGGACAAATAACTCCTGTGGTGAGGATGGGAACTGGGGTGTGTGTTATCCTGAGCTGCCAAATAGCTCAGGTCACCTCCCTGGACAGGACAACAGAGAGCTGCCTGCTCAGAGACCTGTAAGATCCTCCATTTTCTTCTGCCCAAAGGCTGTCCTTCCCGCCGACAAGAATGAGGAGAGAAGTAGCACAGACTTAAAGTGATGTTCATGTAATACATTATCTAAACATCACTACAAGTCTTAACTGCCGCTCTCTCAAAGGTGAAGGAGCTGCTGAGCAGCGCAAGCGTCACACGGGCAGAAGCAGCACAAGCTCCAGCTCAAAGGGAGCCATGGCTCTCCCAGCCTGGAGCTTCATGTCCCTCTCTAGCAGCTTGGGCACAGGGCTGGGACTCTGCCAGGCACAGGTCCCTCACGCAGGGACGAAAGGGTGTTAGGAGCTTTTGCCTTAGTGCTGGTCCTTCAGGAGCCTTGGTGGTCCTTCAGGCCCCAGGAGCTCAAGTGCAAGATACCCCAAAGTCTTGGCAGGGAAGTGGGACTGATACTGGGACACTCTGAAAAGGCTTCCCTCATGGCCTTGGATGAGGGGCTGGCTCTTACCTTGTGTAGCTGCGACACTGTTTGGAAAGAAGCTGCCTTTTTACGTTTCTCCTTGGTCCCTGGCTTGTGAGGTTCCTCTGTTGGGTTGAAATATTGATTGATTACATCAGCAAAGCATCTGCTCGGCTTGGAGGACTCAGGAGCACCCTCAAACACCCCTGAAGCACCCACAGCACCTGCTCTCTACAGAATGCCCTGTTGCAGAGCATAGAAACAGACCACCAAAAAGATCTCCCACAGCACCCAACTCTGGCTGTTGCTCCTCAGCTCTTGGTAACAGGAGACCCCTTCACACATCCCAAGTCACAGGGCCACCAGGACAGCTCTACAGCACTGCACAAGCTCAGCCTGGTCCTAACCACCCACCTAAAGCCCCTGGGCCAGCACTGCAAGTCCAGAGTATCCACCTACCCAGATCAGAGAGGTTTTAGGGGTCAGTGTGGGTCTTCCCTTTGCCCAGGCTGCTTGGTGCAGGAATGCTGCTCCAACAGTTGGGTGTGGGGAGGATTTGGTGCAAAGGGAGGGAGAGACAGAGGCCAAAAAAGGGGTGAGGTTTTTCCTCACCTGAAGTAGAGCCCACATAGTTCTCATAGAGGGAGGCCAGGAGCTTGTTTTGGGATTTTTGGAAGACAGACACCACTGTCTCATTCAGGGGGTCCTTGTTCTTGTCCAACCATCCAATGATGTTGTACGGCACCTGTCACCAGAGGAGAGAGGCAAAGGTAAGGACAGCCCATGCAAGAGGGAAGGTGTGGATGCTGTGGAAGAGCTGACAAGGGACGTACCACACCAGCATAGTGCACCAGCTCAAAGTGGGCCTCATATTTCCGTTTTTTATCTGGCCGGGGCTTCTGGAAGTTGGGTGACTTCCCAAGGTGGTTGTCGTAGAGCTTAGCTTTGAACGACATGTCAGAAGCTTTTGGGAACATGCACTCCTCTTCGAGGATGGACAGGATTCCCAGTGGCTGCAGGGAGAAAGTGGTATAAAGAGGTTTGAGCTCAGTAATGCCACGTCCCACCCCAGAATGGAGGATTCTCTGTGCCACTGAGCAAGGTGAGACAAGGATTGACTTGGGAGAACTCATTCAGGCAAATGTTGCAAGACATTGACCATGGGGCAAACTATCAGTGGTGTATTCCAGACCACATGTGACCTCCAGCCAGTCAGAGTGGGACTGGCCAGGCCTGCCAGACATGGAGGGTTGTCCAGGTCCATCAGATTGTTGGGAAGGGGAAATCCTTTCCAGTATTCTTACAGATTTACTCCTTTCCAAAAAAAATAAAAGGTGATTTTGTAAGAGTGGAAATCTTTTATACCAGCTGCTCTGCTCTGAATCAGCAAGTACTCAAGTAAGAGGCACTGAGGGGCAGAAAGCGGGTAGGAAAAAAGGGGCAGAGATCACTGTTGTCTGGAAGAAAAGGCCACACCAGGTTTTGTGGCTCACTGGTGGGTAGGAACAGAACTTCTATATTTTCATACAGTCAACATTTGTGCCAACAAGGACTCAATGATCTGAAGGCTCTGAGCTGTAAGTGTGGGGAAAACAAATCTAGGCACTTGCCAGTGCCTGGGGAGGGAATAATTTCATTTCTGGTAGCAGAGCACCCGTCACTATTTCAGTCTTGCAAAAAAGCCACCTACCAGAAGTACCATTCCTGTGCCCTGACTCATGTTTTACCTTCTCAATCAAGTCGATGCAAGCCTGCAGGTCCAGGCCAAAGTCAATGAAGACCCATTCGATGCCTTCCTTCTTGTATTCTTCTTGCTCCAGGACGAACATGTGGTGGTTGAAGAACTGTTGCAGTTTCTCATTGGTGAAGTTGATGCACAGCTGCTCAAAGCTGTTGAACTGCAAGAACAAAACAAACCTGCATCAGAAGGAGAAGCTCCAGAGGTGGAGGGATTCACTCTTCTACTTCGTCTGAGTGTGAAGAGTGACCTCTGCCAGGATCAGCTGGATTGCTCCCAGAGCAGGTAGCCAGGAAGCACTGGAGATGTGCTCACAGCAATATTGGAATAGTCCTTGTGAGCTGCCTGTTTGCTCCAGATAAATTAATTCAGACAACAGCTCTTTTTCTTACCAAGGCCAGCAGTTTCTTGGAGAAGACAGAGTTGTCAGACACCAGGGGACTGATCTAGCTACAACATCCCCCCAAACCCATTGCAGAGCACCAGCAGAACTCACGTCAAAGATCTCGAAGCCTGCAATGTCCAGTACTCCGATGAAGAACTGCCTGGCCAGCTTGGTGTCTAGGGTCTTGTTGATCCGAGTCACCAGCCACTTGAACATACGATCATAGGTGGCTTTAGCCAGGGCTCCCACAGCATAGACAACCTGCCAAAGCAAATCATAGAGCAGATCATGAGCTCTATGCTTCTCCCTGCTTTTGTAGGGGCTAGAGGCCAAAGAATAGAGCTCCTCTTGGTACACAAAGGACAGACAGACAGATCCAGGGAGTTCATGGTTACAGGGCAGGCTCAAAGATTAGTTTTCACATGCTCACAACTGTGTTCACATGTCCCTGGCCTGGGCTTAGCCTCCAAGATCTTAGGATACAGATCCAGTCTCAAGTGATATTTTCAGAAGGCCTGTGTGTGGCCAGAGCCTACAGCTCACTTTGGATAAGACACAAGCTCCTACAGACCTCTTGAATTTTACTCGAGGACTGGCTTGCACTATTCAGGCCAGGTTTGGATTCCTAACTGTGATGCGGCTGGAATCTGACAAGATACGTTTTTGGTGCATTTGAGTCTCCCACAATATTAGTTTAGATGAATTTTAGATCAGTATTTAGATTAGTTTTCTACTTTCCAGTGCTGAGCTGTTTATGGGAGTCTCTGAAGCAGATCCATAGAAACTGAACCTCTTCAGGCTATGATCCACTCCACATTTCAGAGATACTGAACTGAACCCTCCACCTTGGTTAGTATCCAGAGTTATCTGCCAGCTCTGCACCAACTTCCCCAGCTGCTAAAAGCCAGTAACTGTGGATACATCTTCTCGTGCTGCTCTGAGTCTCCTCCTAAACCCAAGAGAGTGAATGGAAGCACTGGTTGCCCTGTGCAGAGAACATGTCATGGTGAGCCTGCCTGCAGAGGAGCCACATACCAGTGTGAGCAGGGAGCCTGTGTCCTGGCACACTCACCTGTTCCACGTTCTGACCTTTGGTCACATATTCATTGCCCACTTTCACACGAGGGTGGAGCAGCCCCTTGATGAGGTCAGCTGAGCTGATCCCCATGAGGTAGGCAGCTTTGTCAGCACCTGCAAAAGAGTACAAAGGCATGAGGAGCCAGCAAGGAAGCCCCAGGAAGGAAAAAAAAAAAAAAAAAGAAAAGAAAAAAATCACTAGCTCTTCTGCTGATCAGTGCTAACTAGACTAGTTTTTCCACCTGATCCAGAGACCCCTCCAGTGCCTAGTGGGATTTCTTATCTTGGATGTTTTATGATGCTTTTAAAGTCCAGATCTCCTGCCTGAGAAGTTACTGGTTGGAGGAGATGGCCATCGCAGACTTGCTGCACTTTATCAGGTGCCTATCAGGTTTTTGAGACTTCTTGATCTGGGCTCTCTATGCATTTCCACCTGATCCAGAGACCCCTCCAGTGCCTAGTGGGATTTCTTATCTTGGATGTTTTATGATGCTTTTAAAGTCCAGATCTCCTGCCTGAGAAGTTACTGGTTGGAGGAGATGGCCATCGCAGACTTGCTGCACTTTATCAGGTGCCTATCAGGTTTTTGAGACTTCTTGATCTGGGGTCTCTATGCATTTTTCCAGTGGAAGCTTGGATTCCCATGCAGGGAATTTGAAGTGACCAGAAGAGGGGTGATTTTCTCGCTTATCTCTCAAAGACTCCTAATAGCAGATTGTAGCTAGAAATCACCTCTGTAGGGAAATCACTGCTAGATCAAAATCTTCTTTAATGACCAGGTAGCAGCTGAATCCTGTGTTGACATTCCTCAGGCAAGAGGAACTCTTCCTTCATGAATGTTAGCCTGACAAGGTCTGATCCAGGCACTCATTTCTGCTGGATCCCTGCCTCAGCTGATGTACAGTTACTGCTTAATCCCTCCAGTTAAGTGATAGGGCCCCCGATTCTCATCTTTCCATGTGCTGGAAAGTCACCCTCTCCTTGAAGCCTGCTCCCTTATCCCTGGAAGCCCGGCATAATGCAGCAGTGTGAAAGCAATAAAAATTATTTGGGCTCCGATTTTTCTGAATTTTCAGGTTTGCTCTGTGATTTGCATTGGATTTTCCTAAGCAACAAACAAGGAAAAGTATTAGACAGTGACTGTGTCCTACTCTAACTGCTCTTTAGGAGGCTGTGAGTTGAGCAGGTCCTTGCAGTCCTGATTATGGCCTGGCTCATATTCCATGGATGACCTGCTCTGGAAGACTGTCTAATGAAGTGCAAGAGAAGAGGTGATGAAGGGCAGGAGAACACTGAATAAGGTGAAGCGAAGCCAGGGTGTGACAGCCTGTGAGGTTGCTGAGGTGAGTCTGATGCAGATGACACCACCTCGGGCTTTCAGAAAAGGCTGTCCTAAACATGCCCACTCAAGGACAAGCTCTCTTTGTGCACCTAAAGCAGGTTCTCAGACAGTCTAGTTTCTTGGGATCATGGTCACAGACCTTCTCGGACCAGGCCAGGCCCAGAGAGATTGTAGATGCCCCATCCCTAGAGACATTCAAGATCAGGTTGGATGGGGCCCTGAGCAACCTGATCTCGTTGAAGATGTCCCTCCTTATTGCAGGGGAGGTTGGACTAGATGACCTTTAAAGGTCCCTTCCAACCCAAACCATTCTATGATTCTGGGAAGTTATCACAGTCTGGCCTTGGAGGAATTTGCATGCCCAACCCAGGCTGGGCAGATCTGGCAGCATGGAGCCAAACTCACTTTCAGTGCCGTCAGCCTCTGCCTGCTCCTCTCGCTGCTTTTGCTTGAACTTCATGTTGCCAAAGTGCATGATAGCGCCCACTATTTTATAGGAGCCGTATTTCTCATCGTTGCTGAAGCCCAAGATATCCATGGCGTGCTGAGGAGAGACAAAGCAGTACAGATAGAACAAAATCACCACTCTGAAGTGAGGGTTGGTCCTCCCACTGTCTCCTAAGGTGCTCTCCCTATCCTGTGGCTCTGGGCAGGGTGCTCTATCGGGTGAGCCCCTAGCCAAGGAATCAGAGAGAGCTCATAGGTAATTTAGAGAGGGACACAGACACAGAAAAGCCAGGACACATCCCCACGTCTGCCCAGAAAGAGGCTTTACCCTTCCCCAGACCCCCGCCTCAGGTGTGAAGGAAGTGCACGTACATCTGTCGCCATGAGTTCCTCGCCGTCATCCAGGTTGTCTACAGTTGTTACGCCCTGAGAGCAGAAGTGGTAGTCGTAGGGGTTGAGGGAGAGCAGCAGCATATCTGTTGGGGGAAGGACATGTAAGGGGTGAGAGACAAAGCTGGGGCAGAGGGGCAACCCTGGGCCCCAGATGAAGAGGTGAGGCTTCACCAGCCTCAACTAGAGGGCACCAGCTGGTGGGAGGAACAGCCTCTTCAAGCCCAGGCAGGCCCACACATAGGTCCATCTCTTCTGTGATGTGCCTCCTGCTTGCTATCTTGGGATATGGCTTGGCTGCAGACTGATTTAGAAGTGGCCATCCATGTCCTTGTGACCACCAGATAAGATTACTGCTCTGCACAGCTCTCCAGACCTGCCTAATAAGGTATTGTTCTCAAGCCAGAAACCAGCTCAAGAGCCCACAGCCAAGAGGCTGACCACCCCAGGGGACCGTGCCAGCCATCTTTCTGCAGTGTGGAAAGGTTCCCTGTGCTCTCTGTGTGACCTGGCAACTGGAGGGCAAGGCTGCTCGGAGCACAAGACTACCCCAGTGCAAATTCACTGGGACTGTCCTGGGGAACACATCTAGGATGTGACCACAGCAGGGCTGCTGCTGCCAGTGAGCTGTGAGGCTGCTTACAAGCTCAGCTGAAACAGGTCATCTCGCCAGGGTGGCTGAAGGAGCTCAGAGAAGGCTGCAAAACACTTCCCCCTACCTCAAAATGAGTAAATAACCAGCCTGCACATGCTGAGTCACAACATGAGGACTCTACGCAAAGCGGCTTTGCAAACCCCATTCCCACCCTGCAGACAGACCTAGACTTCTCTGTTCCTAGAGAGCTGCAGAAAGAGCTTTAGTCTGGCTTCTCAGTTCATAAGGATAAAGGAGGCTGGACTAGGTGACCTTTTGCAATCCCTTCCACCCTGAATTATCCGCCAATCCTATGATCCTGTGCAGCAAAACATTCGAGAGTAGTACCTACATGGTGACCTGGGTTTGCTCATTCCCTGTGGATGCCAAAGCTGACAACAGAGCCCTTTGTGGCTATTTTCAAGCCACGGTGCTGCAAAGGCTATGCTGCAGCTTTGGCTGCCTTACCTTGCAGCTCTGGTTTCTTCCCAGAGAGAATCTGGTAGTAGATGTGGTAGCTTCGCTCTTTGGGTTGCTGGAAAATCACTCTTGATTTTTCCAGAAGATCTAGAAGCAAATAGGGCAGAGAGGTTAGAGGAGGGCTTTTTCTTTCCTGGGGCTGACCCAGCATCAGCACAAGCAGTGAGATGAAATCCCTCCCCGCTGCAGCTGGCACACATCTACTCACAGATGTCGATGTCTGCAGAGGCCAGCTTCCCTGAGGGGCCAAAATGGATCCGGATGAACTTGCCCTGAAAACATGTGCAGGGAGCTGAGCACCGGGCTCGGCTACACAGGTACCACTCTGAACAGCTCCAAGAAACCTCATGTAACTACAAGACACTGGTTATTTCCCACTTCTGATGTTTCTGCTGATGCCAGGCAAGTTACTGGGCTCTGTGAGGGGTAGGTGGGTGAAGTTCTCTGGTTTGTAAGGTGCAGAGGGTCAGAGAGCATAAGGCTTAAAAACTAGGTAGGCAGAAATTTCACTCACGGCAAATAAATCCCTGTCCTCAGGCTTGCTCTTAAAGCTAAGAGCTTCTGAGGGGCAGTGTGATATTGAGTCTGCCCACAGCAGAGTGTCTCCTTTCCTCCAGGTCACCAAGTCCACCTGTGTTTGACGACCTCTGCATCCCACAGCAGACCCAGGCTGGGCTTAGCAAAAAGGACGCTGCTCCCTGGAAGGGGTACACTTGTCTGTCCCAGCTCCAGCCCTCCAGGCTGTGCTTACTGGCCCCCAATTTTGTAATTGGACTGTAAGGGCCGCAAGGGACTTCTCTGCAGGCACAGGCCATGACACCAGGGCCATGACCAGCAGAGCATTTACTGACGTAATCAGAGAAAACTTGGTCCCAGCTGTCCAATCCCACTAGGAAGCAGGGCTAGCTCCCTGCTATGTTCCTTTGGCTCAAAACGTACAAAAATACAATACCACAAACGATGCATCCAGCTTACATAAACACAGAACATTCACCCTCCGTCATGCTAAGACACTTACAAAACGCGAGGAGTTGTCATTTCTTATGGTTTTGGCATTGCCAAAAGCTTCCATAGCGGGGTTAGCCTCAATGATTTGATCTTCGAGGGTGCCCTGGAAAACAAAACATAAGGATGTGTGAGCTCCCACCCAGCCGGAGGGGATCTGTAACCAACAACACAGGGGAACAGAGAGGGGGGCTCTGTGCATTAGCTGGCTTTAAGAGCCTCTCCTTGTCTCATGAGGCATCTCCTTGTCTCACAAGGCTGGGTTTAGGGGTCAGCAGAGCAGGGTTTCACAGCAATGCTCTCTGTGGGCTTCTCCTTGCCTAAACTGGTCCCTTTGAAGATCCAGGGCACTGTTCTCTGTGCACACAGCAGTCCTTAGCCCCTTTCTTAGGCTGCTACAATATGCAAACCAAGATCAAGCACGCACTGTCATCCCAAGGGCCTGAAACATTTCAGGCTCTTTGACTCTGCCAGACATCTCCTCTTCCACCAAACCAAAGTCTCGGACAGTCCAAATCACAGCATGTGGCAAAAGAAGAGACCCAGAAAACAGGTTTGATCTACGACTCCCTACACCAACCACATGCACAGCAGGGTCACAGCATGATGGCAACACATCACGGGTCCCAGCTGGTGCTGTCTGCTGAACTCACTGGAGCTCTCCTTGAGCAGGGCCTAAGATTAATCTTCCCCCAATCTCATTTTTTCCACTCATGTTTCATATGCACAGTTCAAAGAGAAAGAGAGAGCATCCACCTAATGCATGCAAAGTGGGACAAGAATTCAAGGAGAGAAGCAAGAAACACATGAAGGACAGCGGGGTTTGACAACAGAGGCAATTTGGTGGCACAGGCACGCGCAGGATTTTTCATGAGACCTTTTGCCCATGCCCTGACACATTACAGTCCATAGGGCTTTCCTTGGGTGGGAAACACCGTCTCTGGGCTCTGCCCACCAAGAGCCTTGCTCTCTTTTCAATGTTGGACCCACGCCTGCTCCCCAACTCTGCAGCTCCAGGGGTGTGAAGGGCAAAAGAGACAGAAAGCAGCTGCAAATCACAGCTTTACTAACACACTGTATTTTGTCACCTGGAAATCCTTTAATCTGTTATCTTGAAATTCGGCCTGATCTAAAATAGTCTGGCCTGTGAAATTCAATGGGGGCTGGCCCAAGACCCACAGCTTCAGCCCCCCAGCTACTTCACTTTTTTTGCCCAAGTGGTCTGAGACTCTTGTGTCAGTGAGCATCCCCCACCCAAGAGTGTGCATCAGCTCAAGGCTGTCCCTCAGAGCTCAGAGAAACACAGGGCCAAGGACACACGACTGAGCTGCTGGAATGGCTGAGCTCTGGGGTGCTGGCAGCACTGGGGACTGAACCTTTGCTGGATTTCCAGAGACACTCAGTTGTTTCCTTAGAGCCAAGTAAGCAGCTCAGAAATACACCCCAGAGAAGGTCATCAGCTGCCTGTAATGTGGTGGGCTGAGGCACTTCAGGACTTTGCAGGGGGTGGCATGCCCAGGCAGCATCAAGGCCCTGGTCTGCAGCCAGAGCAGCAGCTCTTAGTCTGCCCCTCAACACCACCACCCTCAGCTGGGTCTCCAAGCTGGGGCGGGGGTCTTTATTGGCTCAGAGAGTGGGGGCTCCACCTTGCCTTTGGAAGACTCCATGCCACCCTCACACAAACACTGTGCTGGTTAGAAATGAGCCCTTGAAGAGTAATGATCCCTTGAAGGACAGGTTGGAGTCAGGAAGGTAGAAAGTCACTAAGAGATGAAACACCAAAGCTTCAAACTATGGGAAGGGGGGAGATACAAAGCCAAGCAGAGAACTAAACACCTCAGGTGATGGGGCAGCCCTTGCTCCCAGACCCAAGGCAGATGCCCCACACAGGCACCCCCCGTTACCCCGCCATTGCTCTGCAGTGCAGCAGAACCCTGTCCTCAGCATTAAAGATTAGGAGTCTACAACACTTACCCCAGTTTTAGTGGCAAGAGTTGCCTAGAGGAAGGAAAGAAAATTGTCTTTAGAAATCCAGAAAAACCAGGCAAGAACCACAAGAAGCATGGTCAGAAAAGCAGGGCATGACCATTTAGTGCCAAAAAAAGTCCAAGAAAAAATGGGAGGATTAAACTTTACAAGAGATGCCAAAAAAGTTGTTAAATAGATTAGCTCAAGAAAATCAAGAAATGCGTCAAAAAAGCAAGAATAGTTAAATCCAAACCCAAAGAAGAGTAAAGAAAATAATGCTGAAGTAGTGCTTGTCTGATACCTAAAGCAGCCAGTTGGCTTCTACAAGGGAAAAGCAGGCTGGGGCCTCAATGTATCAAGAAGAAGTAAGCAATTGCAAGGACAGCTCAAAAATAACAGCACCAAAGAAATGCAAGAGTCAAAACAAGAGCAAGAAAAGCACAAGGTAGAAAAGGGTCAAAATGAACAAGAGGAGAAAAAAAGAGGAGAAAAGGGCGAAAAGCAAGGCTTAAAAGAAGCAAGGTGGGAAATGGCAAGTTTACTCCATTCTTTTAATGCTCCTTAAGAAGAAGATATGTGGGGTGTTGAAGGAGGAAGAGAAGATAAAGAGAGCATCTAAACACCTCTCCAGGCTGCACAGATTGAGCAGCCACATAAAAAAAACCAACTCCATTTCCCCTTGAGCAGAATAATTTCAAGCCTTGCTTGTTCAAAAGTCAGGGAAAAGCCAAGCCCTGGGTGGGTCAGACCAAAACATGTTTCCAAACGCAAAAAGTCAGGGGAAGAAAAAAAAAAAAAGTAAAAACAAGAAGAAAGGAGGGGGGGAAAAAACGAAAAGAAAAAAAAAAAAAAAAAGAAAGGAAGGAAGAAAACAGCAAGAACTTGTTTCAAAAGAGGGTCTTACTAATTTCTTGCCCGGTGTGTCGCCCAAGGCTGCGACAATGGCAAAGTACTGAATGACCCGCTTGGTGTTTACAGTCTTACCAGCACCAGATTCTCCGCTTAGAGTAACAGAAATACACAGATCAAGGACATGAGGAAAAGAACAGGCAAAACTTCACCCAGAGACCCTGCTGACCTGCCACCCCGCTCATTGTGCTGGGAGGGAGAGCTTCCCTCCCCAGGAGGGATGGGGAGGCTGGCACCATCAGTCTGGGGGTGTACGTGCTTGTCCTGGGGGCTTGTCTTTAGAAACCCAGCTCCATCCATCCCGGCTGCAAGCCCGGACCCTCCTGGAAGGTGCCGCGGGGGCTCAGCTGCCCGCCGAAGACATGGCGGGAGGTGCCAGTGCCCACCAAGGCCATCCAGCCTTGGCCCCAGGGCTTCAGCTGTCGGGGATCAGGCAGGAACCCTCCTCTCCCGCTCCCACCAGGGTGGTGTCAGCACACCCCACTTTCTTTTGGGGGGGCTCAGAGATGGCCATGGCACCGCGCTGGGGAGAACCCTGCCCGGGGGAGAGCGGGGGCTGGAGTGCCCGGTACGGGGTGCAGGTGGCCGGCGGGCCCCACTGAGCTCATCCCTATAGTTAGCGGCTCTGCCATTGTAATCCCAGATCACAAAGAGCCCGGGGGGGGAGCGGAGCTGCCGCCGGACACGCGCCAAGCATCCCTCCGCAGCCCCTGCCTTTCCTAATTAGGCTATGGCCGAGGCTAAAAATGGCTGTGGCTCCTGGCAGCGGCGTAGCGTCCTTTAGAGTCCTTTATATAGCCCTTATCTATATGTCACTTGAAATCAACCTGGCCTACACCCTCCCACGTCACCCTCCTCCCCCGCCGCCGCCCCTCCGCCATTTCCCTCTGGCCTTGGCCTCCATCTCTGCTTCCCCCCCCTCGCTCCTCCGGAGGACGCCAGTGGGGTTGGGGTGCCCCACGGCAGCTGTCGGGGTGCGGGGGAGACAAAGCTTTGTCACCTGGCGCAGTGGCAGCAGGCTGGGCTGGGCAGGAAAGGACAGAGGGGGGACCGACAGCTGCCGGGAGACAAGGAGGGGGAAGATGGCCGGGGGGTGCCCAGGGGGTCCCCCAGGAGCATGGCGCAGGGGAGGCCTGGACCACTCACAAAGGGCCTGGCATGGAGGGGCACTTACGTGATGAGCATGGACTGGTTTTCACGGTCTGGAAGAGAAGGAGAAGGCATTAGGCTGGTGCCATCTGCCTCAACCCCTCTCCCCAGGAGCCTGGGGACACCCCCCCCACACAAGGTGGTGGTCCCCAAGGCGAGGGGCTTACTGCGCAGCATGTCGTTGTAGGCGTTGTCGGCGATGGAGTAGATGTGTGGGGGGGCCTCGGAGCGCCGCTTGCCCTTGTAGGCTGCCACCACGGGGGCAGTGTAGACGGGCAGCCACTTGTAGGGGTTGATGGTAACACAGAAGAGCCCCGAGTAGGTCTGCGGGGGGAAAGAGGGAGGATGAGGGATGGGGGGGACCCTGTGTCCCTTCACTTCCACACCCCATGGAGTGGCCCCCCCTGTCCCCCTGATGCCCTTGGCTTACGTAGATCATCCAGTGGGAATAGCGGCGCTTCAGGTTGTAGAGCACAGAGGCCTCGTTGAGGTGCGTCAGCATGGCCATGTCCTCGATCATGTCGAACTTGGGGGGGTTCATGGGCTGCACGTCATCCTCCTTCACCACCCGTGTCTGCCGGAGGAGGGGGGACACATCAGATGGACCCCACCAAACACCCTCTCCCACAAAAACCCACTGGATGGACAGACATACTGACAGTCCCATGCTGGGGACAACCCAGTCCCCATGCCTGCTATCCTGCCAAGAAGGTTGGCCTTCCTTCTGGGGTGGTGGGGCTGGGGGAGCCCCACCAGCACCCCAGCCATGAAGCCAAGCTGGGAAAAGCAAGCCCCAAGCCTGTCCCCTCCACAGGGACACAGATGGAGGGCGTCCAAGCCGGGGGGCACCAAGATGTTATACCACAACGGGCTTGAGACCCCCACCCTGAGCTCTTCTTCACAGCCTGAATCCCCGCGGCAGCTTGGAGAGATCCCCAGTTCTCTGGGCCAGCAGCTGAATTACCCCATCACTTATAACTGGATTTATTTAATCCCACAGATCCCAGAGCTGGGAAACTATCGCGTTACGTGTCTGGCCCGAATGGAAGAAGCTGGATTTAGCAAATGGTCTTGTTAATAAAATTAAATGAAACCTTTCAGAGGTTTCTTTTGTTTTTCACAGGTGAATACGAAGTGCGAGGTGTTAAGAAGTGTCAAGTGTTAGAAGCGGGAAGGTGGATGGAAGAATAAAGGAGTTATGTCTCTTGAAACTGTTTCTGCTGGAAGTGCTGATCCAGGGAAAGCAGATACAGTTTTTAGATTTTGCAAATCCGTGGCGAATTGTTGAAAAAAACCCCCAACAGTTTCAAGAGGGAACAGCAAAATGGTCAGGAAACTACTCTTTTCACAGAAGCTGAGGATCTTTTAAACATCAGAATAAACTTTTGAAATTGATGCCCCCTCCCCAATAAATTTTCTTTTGGGGAGGGAATTTTTTTTTTGCTTTTTTTGCCAATTTCAGACAAACTCGACACTTTTCCAAGACAATTACATATAATTCCTTCAAATTTAGCAGACATGAGCACTTCTGGGTGCCATGATGACCAGCTGAGAAACAGAAATAACAAAGTCTCCCATTTACTGCCTGGTCAGGTCCTTGCTCTTTTTTCCCAGTTTTACACCAGTGTAATGATGCTGTGGGGCCATGTGGCTCCCGTAGCTAAATAAAGATTATTAATTAAGCTCATTTGCAGCTATTTATACCAGATATTATCTTAACGAATATCAGCTGGTGATTGCTTGCTTTGCCTCCCTGCCACTGCTGGAAAGCTGGAGCCTCCCCACCAGACACAGCTGGTCCTATCTCTTTGCCCAGTGCCTGTTCCCCCAGCAGCACCACTCACTGCTGCAAATCCCAGCTAAAACGAGCAGGAATTGGCCAATTGGCCCCTTACCTCTTGTTTCTACCTTCTAGATGAGCCAGGGCAGCCCTTCCTCCCGTGGCCAGGAGCTGTGCTGGGCCAGCCCCACCGTCCCCCTCCGTCTATCTCGAACGGTAAACCGTGTTTGGAAGCAAGCACTCGTTGGGGGGATGCTGAACCCTTACTGCTCTTGGCAAGTCATTGGTCTACGTGTCCCGACACACTGGGGTGTGTGTCCCCTCGGGGCATGACAGATCCCCCAGCGTGGAAGGGTTATCAGCAAGAGCTTGCCTAGTTTCAGATGTAGTCCTGTCACACATATCCCCTCTCTGCACACATTTGACAGCCCTTGGAAGAGGAAAGGTATTTCGCTTACTTCGTTATTTTTGGTTTCCACAGTGACTTTGCCACCAGAGCTTTCTTTGATTTCCACTTCAATATAAGCTTCTTTCTCATCTGGGATCCAAGCTCGCTTCTTTCCTGGAGTGGAGGGAAGGGAAGGGAAGGGAAGGGAAGGGAAGGGAAGGGAAGGGAAGGGAGAAGAGACACAAACCAGGTTGAAATGTAGGAAACCATTTGAAATTGTCAACCAAAAGCCACATGAATGCGGTCCGGTAACATGGAAGGACAGTGATTATTCCTTCCTGTGCTCTTGGTCATAGGAGCTGGGATTTCTTCGCCTTTTTCATTTTTGGCAGTTGTGTAATTTGCCAGCATCAGCTTTTAATCTGACAGAATTCTGCTGCTTCACGGGTGCACGCACTCAGACCGTCATGAAAAAAGGACAGTGAGAGCAGGCAAACCCTCCTTGTTTGCTGAGCCAAGAGGAGCAAGGCAGAGCTCCAGCCAGGCCCTGGAGCCCGAGTACAGTGAGCCCTGGTACAGTGGTGTGGCTGGAACAGAGTGAGAGGGCTGCAGGGTGAGCTCTGTAAAGTTCCAAAATTAAATGGAGCTGGAGAAGGCTTTGCCACCAGCCCTTCAGCCCATCTCCCTCAGCCCTCCTGCCCCTCGGGGCTTGGGGAGATGAAGGGCCACCTCCTCCTGCACCTCAGAAGACAGGGGACCATAAGTAAAAAATCTGCTTTTCCTACTCCTGTGATCTTCCTGTCCTCCAGGGTGGAGGGGGCAATTCTGCAGCACCGACAATAGCACAAGTACCAACACTGGGAAAGGGACTAGGATGCTCTCCAAAGAGAGTCACGGCCAAGGGGTTGGCTTGGGGCACACACATGGGGCTGTGCCTCGGGGTCTTACCATCAAACGGGATTGTCTGAAGCTTCAGCTGCTCGGTGTAGCTTTTCCGGAGGTACTCAGCAGCCTCCCCAAACTCGCTCATGTCCAGCATAGACATCTTGCCCAGCTAGAGGAAGACTCGGCAGAAGCAAAAGAAGAGTGAAAGACACCTGGACGCTGGAAGGAGGGAAGGGAGAAGGAGTCAGTGCATGGGGAAAGCACCCGCCATTGGACTGCCAACCAAAAGCAACACCCTCACCTCTTTTTATTTTAGAGAGTGAGAGGAGACACTGACAACAATACTAGCAAATAATTACTATAACAACAAGACAATTCCTGAGCACTTGTCCTTCTGCTGCTATCAGCCCCTCACTGCAAGTCCCAGCTGGGTGAGCCTGAGCCGGCATCGCTTTGGTGTCAAAATCCACACTTGCATTTTAGGAGTCACCAGAGATCATCACCACCACTCCTTTTCTTGATAAACTCAGCTAAAAGCTATTTCAGCTCCTACAGAACTGTTGGAGCCCTGATGCCCTGTACAAAACCTCTGCAAAGACCCGGGGCCATTTTGCAGAGTGATATTGCAGGATGACAGAAGCAAGTCTGGAGGTATTATCCCTGGGAAGACCTTTTCTAGAAGACCACCGTGACAGCTGGTTCAAAAAGCACTTTTACGAGAGTGCTTTCTAATATCCATCTAATGTGGTATCACACAGCAGAGCTCCAAAACGCCGCAGCGATCACGAACGTGGCCACGGCTGGTAGCCAGCAATTTGGCAAAAACACTGGGACTTTAGTAAAAACGCTCTCAGTGCAGGTCTGTCCCACCCTCCCGGGTACCGCCAGCCCCTGTCCTCCAGGAACATCCACCCTGCAGAGGTGAAGCGGGTTAGTAGCAGAGGACAAGCGTGCACACAAGCCATGCTCTTTATTACTAACCTTGGTGATAGGACTGAGTGGCTGTGTGCGTGCAGCAAAGCCCCTTTTTATTGTGTCTGTCAAGGTCAGAGTGGGAAAAGATATGTCAGAAATTCCCATGTGTCATGTCCACACAGCTCCATTGGTGCTGCTGTCCCACTGCCCGCAGAGACACAAAAGGCAAACTTCGCTTTTATCTCTCTGCAAAGGCAGCCTGGTTATTTTTATTCCTGTATTGTCAGGCGAGTACAAAGGCAGAGTGAGACACTCCAGCTCGGGGAGGCAGCGCAGCTCTCCAGCCTTGCCCTCACTGCCTGCTCCAGCTGAATGAAAACTTGGTCGTTTCCTCCTGCACCTGAGCCATCGGTCCTCCTGCTCCTTCCCCGCATCCCACCAGGAGATCTGCTGCCTGGTGGGATGTGTGTGGCCGCTGGCTTTCTGGGCTGGAGCATCCCAACCTCTCACTCAGCTCCTGGTTCAGCCTTTCCCCAGCCAGACTGTCTGGGAGCGGGGGACCAGAGAAGGACACCGGGGTTTGGTCTCTGCTACCCCATTGTCTTCTTCTCGAAGGGCTTGGCTTGCTTCCCGAGGCACACCAGCCACTGCCTATTTAACACCAGCCACCACAAACACCAGAATTTACTTTTTTGGTTATATGCGTGAAACTCAGCAGTTTTTTCAGCGGGGTCCAATGCTCCCCTGAGCTGCAGGGCAGTCCCCTGGGGCAGGGGGTGCTGCCCCCCACTCTGCCTGGCTGCTGCGGATAGGCTCCACCTTTGGCAAGCTCTGCCCAGCAGGAACCCCCCAGGTCCTGCTCCCACAGCTCACTCACCTTGGTGCAGGAGCTTGGCTCATGGTGAGGCCAGATTCAAAATCTCTCAACAGAGGAGTCACTGGGTTCCCTACACACTCAGGCAGCACCCAAAGCCGCTGTGTACAACGTGGTGATCCCAGTTCAGAGCACACCTCCATCCTGGCAGCTGCCCACGATGGGAACACAGCAGGGGCCAGCCAGACCCACAGCCCATGCCACAGGGATTTTTGTGCCAGGCTCAAGAAAAAGCCATTTTAGTTGCTGGCATCCCAAATGCAGTGAGACTTCTACCCTCTGGGCTGGCTGCGTTGCTGCCACCCTAAAGGACCTTCATGCCTGCCCACCAGGTGCTTTGCCCCTCTCTTTGCCTTGGCTTTGGTGCATTTATAAAGCAAAAGAGGGCTGGATGCTTTTTTGCACCCCTTCTCCTCTCTGCAGCACCGCTCTGCTCCTTTCTGGACACAAGCCCACTCCACGCCCGCCGTGGGAGCACTCGTGGGCTGCTTGGATTCAACCCAGACTTGTGTGAAACGATCTGCAGCCACCTCCGGAGCTGGAAATCAGCCTAACTAGAGGTGGGTGACTTAGGACCCCCACACGGACGTGCAGGAAGGGACAGCATCTGGCCCCCTGAGATGGTCTGGATGGCCACATTCCCCATCCTTAGCCAGGGGGTGCCTCGGAGCCAAACCGCCTGTTGGCTCTCCAGTTGTGTGGCCATGTCCTGGGGACACAGAAATTAGAAATAACCCCAGTTATTTCCAAATCTCCAGTAGGTGATACTGGAGAACCAGAGCCCATGGCTGCAGGGTTTTGCTATTCCCCATCCAGTATCTCTCACACCCCAAAGTAACCTGGGGTTGTTGTATCCTCTCGAGAGTAGGGGAAACTGAGGCACGGGATGATTAGGGATTAGCTGCACAGTGCTGTGCCCAGGCTGGATGTGACGTGGCCTCTGCCATGGCCAGAATAGCAGCACCAGTACCTGCTTAGGGCATGTGGCTCCAGCCTGGGCACACAGCCCAGGTTGCAGAGAGATTTTTGCAGCTCCAGAACCTGCCCTGATTCTAAGCCAGGCTCTGGAAGGCTGAAGCCTCAGCAATGGTCAGTCCTTCCATCCAGCACACAGGCATGGTTTGCTGCTACACTCCATGAGTCTGGGTTCCCAGTACCTTCTCCTCCCCATCCCCCTGACAGGCAGGTCCTCTGCCCTCCCACCCTGCTTTGGAGTGAAGTTAGGGAGATTCATGGGATGGAGGAGGACTCCAAACTTGTCCCTTGTGGCTTAAGCCCCAACAGAGAGGATGGCTGGGCTCAGGGGTGGGTTGATGTTGCCTTCACTGGCTGCAGGGTGTAATGTAAGGGCATTGCACATTGCCAGTATGCCCCGTGATTTAAAATGCTCCCATGGAGGGAAGCCTGTAGCATGAACATGGTGACTTTGAGCACACCAGGATAAAACGGGGTGCAAACCCTCATCTCCATGGGGAACTCTCTCACCAGGCTGGTGTTCAGTGTTCAGAAGCTCCTCACTGGGATTTAGCAGCAGCTGGTGCAGAGCTGGACTCCACAGATGTGTCTGCTGCAGCTCCACTGGGGAGACCATCGGGGGACACCAGTCCCGAGATCCCTCTTGATCATGGCGTGCTCAACCTTGCCAAGATGGCAGAGTTTCAGTGTCCTGAAGAGCCACAGGCACTGGTGGACAGCAGGTCCCTCTGAGGTTACCTTAGTGGTCTTCTGCCTCTCTGTCCTGGGCTTGGAGCCAGGTTTCCACCCACGCTCTGGAGGACCCTTTGGCAGGTCCGGTGCCAAGTACCTTTGCCATGAGTGCCCCGGCAGTGGGACAAGCTCTCTGCCCAGACCTACCAGCTGGTCCAGCCTCACACATTCTTCTCAGGGCATGTACTCGCCCCACGCTCTGCTCACCCCCTCCCCTGCCTTATCTTTAAAGCAATTTTATTTTCGGAGATTCCTTCTGCAGTTCCTTCTGTTCGCCCTAGTTTCTCTCCTGCTTTGAAGAGGTTCCAGCAGAGTCCATCAAAGGCCAAGCAGATCTGCAGAAGGAGAAATGTGGAATGGTGGCTCCAGCAGCTGCTGACATGCACTTCCGCTGGGTTCGGGCATTTTTGGTGTTGGCATTTGTGATGAGATTTTTCAGGGTGGTAGGAAGCTCATCCTCGTATTGCTGGCAAGGCCTGAGCTGTGCCCTGCTCAGACAGGTGTGATGGGGCATCTTCAGCGGGGCAGTGGCTGCAGAGGGCTCCTATGGACCTCCCACAAAACCCCAATGGGGGCATAATGAGGAGCCCATGGCTTTAGCCTGAGCAGAGGGAAGTTTGCTTTAGGCCACTGTTGCTGAGAGCAAACAGTTGGCCCAAATGACCCATGACCAACCTCAGCATCTCCCATGACTATTGAGGCACCCCTGTTCTTTCCCCCATAGCTCTCTGCTTGACGTCGGTGCCCCATGATACGATGGAAGAGGATGGGGCTCCTCAGCCATGCCCCCAAGGGCTGGACATGGTGTCCCCATGGGACAGGACACCACCAGCACCAGACAGCAGAGCTGCCCCTTCACCGAGCATTTTGTGGCCAGACCAGCTCCTCCCCAGCCCTGGAAGGCCAGGAGGGTGCCAGGGGCTCAGCCGTCCTCTCCGGAGAAATCCCCCGGCTGCTCCCTGACCCCCAGGAGGAATGTTTCCCATTAGCAGGCTCTGATAAGGGGCAGGAAGGAGAATTACTCGACGTGTCGGGCAGTTTGCTAGAGGTTTCCACACTTAACATATCCCCGCTATCAGCTCCCTGAAAGGCACCGGAGGGGAGCGCGAAGGCGGCCGATTAGATAAAGACAATCTGCGGAGGGGCTATTTCAGGCATATTTCCATCCAGCGAGAATGTCTGCTTGCTGTGAGACAGACTGAGGTGACAGGCCGGCCCTGCCAGTTCGACAGCGTCCCTCTGGCTTGGCCTGGCCATGCAAGGCTCCCTCCAAAGCCAACCCCACAGCCCTGTCCCCCCAGGGCAAAAGAGAGACAGCAGCCACCACCCCAGCACAGCTTTCCACGCAGCACAAAGAGAGACAGCAGCCACCACCCCAGCACAGCTTTCCACGCAACCCCTCAGCAGCACGATCCCACTGTAGGGACCCCAAAGGGGCAGGTGCCCCAGTGGGGCTTGGGATAGGATAAGCGCTGGATCCCCTCTTCTCACAGCTCCCCAGGCACTTCCCAGCATGAGCATTCTGCTGCCAGAATGTCCCACCCTAAGGACAATGCTGGTTCCCCTGTCCTGAGCTGGCTGTCCTTTGATCAGAAGTGAGGTGTGGCTTCTGTGAACCTCCAGAAACATCCGTGAAGCTGCTGGTGCCATGAGTGCCTTGGTGCAGCGGGACACAGCTCACTACCATGAGGTTTGGGCAGCACAGACACACTGGCGGCTGAGCCTCTGGCCATCATGCTTACACTGCATTCAAGGAGTCTCCAAAATGAATATCAGATTGAGAAAGTGACCTGGAAGAGACATGTTGTGAGAAGATAGTGGCCAAAGTTAGCAAGCAAGGTGCTGGGAAGGTCACACACATGCATGGAGACACCGAGATCACCTGGAGAATGGGAAAATTGTAGGTTTTGTTTGTTCACTTTGAATTTACCAGCTTTGAGGTTCTAGGGATTTTCTTCTCTAGTGGGACTGACACCATAAAGCATCTGTTTAAGAATGAGAGTTGCACTGAACACTGCAAAAATTACAGGAATGTGTGAGCCTTCAGTGAAGATGCTTGAGGTTTTGGCAACACACTTCAAAACAATGAGAGAAAAGAGAATCTTGCCCAGTTCATTTGAATACTTAATAGCACCTTAATTGCAGCTGGCCTGCCAGGACAGACCCTGGCACACAGCAGCTCTTGGAAATCATGGCCAAGAGCTGCCTTGGAGGTTGTGAGGGACACACAGCAGAAGCAGAGCTGGAGCAGAAGCAGCGCCAGGAGGTGATTCTGCCAGTCCATGTGCAGGATCTCTCCCTGCAGTGCCCAAGCTATTCTGGTTTTGCATCAGTTTTCATCTGCTTTAAGATCTGGGAGGGTGATGTCCTGCCCACACAGTTAGCCCACACAACCAGCCACTCACAGAGAATCAGTCCATGGGATAATCCCATTGTGGCCCCCTGCTCTTTCCACTCCTCATGCACCTTCTCCTTTGCTCCATGGGAAACTAGGCTAGGGCCACGTTGAGGAGATAAGCTGATAGAAGTGGTCTCACTGGGCTGGGATGCGCTGCTTGGCCTTAGCAGTTGTTTCCTTGGCCTGGTGAAGGCCATGGCTCTGCTCTCCTGGCCTGTTGACCTCCTCAGACACTGCTTGGCTTGTCCTCCCCACTGCACTTAGTCATCAAGCCTCACACTAGATTGAGCTCAGTTTATCTAATGGCAAAGGACAACTGTTTGAGATGGAGTGGCAAAAAGAGTGGGAGTTCCTCATGGGACTTGGTAGGCTTGGACCTTCCTCAAGACTGGCTGTCACCTAGGAGGGAGTAATATTCCTGCATGTCCCCACATCACAGCGGGACATCTTCCCACATCACTATGGCCCATCAGACACCAGCAAATGTCTGATTTCCAGTCTCTAGTTGTCTCTAGATTAGAACTCTTCCAGTTATAGTCTAGCCTGGTTATGTCCTGGTAGCATGCCATCTTGCAGACAGCAGCTTTCCCCTACAAGATGTCCCCTGTCCCTAAGCATGTCCTGTCCCATGGCGTTTGGGCTCAAGGGTTACCTTGACCATCCCAGCCCAGCAGCTGAGCTGGACACGTGCACAGAACCTGTGCTACCTCCTGTTTGTTGGCTTGTGGGTGAAATAGACCTCCATAAAAGCTCCTCTGGGAAGCAAGTCCTGGTGTTGGTGGGACTCTGGTTGTGGGGAACCAACTGCTGGGTCCAAGCATGGGCAGGGCAGCTGCTGGGAATGCACCTGCAGGGATGCAGGAGCCAGCTCTCTCCCATCAAGCATCCATGGCTGGTCCCCACCCCGGTGCTGCAGAAGCAGAAGTAAAGGCCAGGCTGGACGGGGCTTTGAGCAACCTGGTCTGGCGGGAGGTGTTGGGAGGGGGTTGGAACTCAGTGGTCTTTAAGATCCCTTCCAACCCAAACCATTCCATGGTTCTATGACAAGGTTGGGCACAGCACAGAGAAGCCAAGGTGCAGCCAAAGGCAGGTCCAGAGCAGCAGCTTCGTTTTCCACCAGCCGGTCCCGCTGCCTCTCCTGCAGCCTGGCTCGCTGCTATTTATACCTCACTCCACGGCCACTTCACGGCGCAGAAAGGCCTGGTGGAAAAGCTAAGGAAGTGAAATTACTTTGGGGGAAGAAATGACACTACCCGTTTATAAATAACCCGGGTTTCATTGATCTTTTAGATGCTCTCTTGGCAGAGAGTCCAATGTCATCGCTCCAGCAATGCAGACAATACTTGGGCATTGTTTTATTCTCAGTTACAGGGAAAAAGGACAGCACCAGCTGCCTTTCTATCTTTAGCCCATGAGAGCACCCTTCAATTGTTCTGCACTTCAAACAATAGACACACGTGTGGGGGGTTTAGGATTGCTGGCCTCGCCACAGCATTTCGCATGGAAATACGTCCTTAGAGACAATAGATTTCTTTCATGCCCTGGCAGAAGCTGGTATTTATATGACAGAGAAGCCAGGGTGTAAGAGCTCTGCCTTGTTTTTCTTGTGCATGACGGGCCAGCAAGAGGTTCAGCTCCCCGGGGAGCCCTCTGAACTCTCTTCCACCAAAATAGCCCTATTGTTCTCCCTTTCTTTGGCTGGTGCCGAACATCACATCATCCCCTCTGCTCGCTCGCAGGGTCCAGTTAATGGCTTGGGCACTGCTCTTATTGCAAAAACGAGTTTCTGCATCAACGCACAAATATCCTGAGATACAACATAGCTGGCCCAAACCTCTGACTTTGGCTAAGTTGGTCTCTTCGTGGCCGGAAAAGCAAAGGATGTATTTTTTGTTGCTCCCGTTACAGCGTACCAGGGGAAGGGAGTGTGCCCGTGTGGGGCTGATGAGTGATGCTTTGAAGGCACAGAGGGGCAGCCAGGCACCCAGCTCCGCGACCGACCCGTCAGCTGCAGTGTATCAGATACCCGTGCATAACTCGGCAGCGTCGTGGGCAAACCACCTCCTCACTTTTTGGTGGCTCCACCGGTGCCCTCGGTGCCCGAATCCCTCTGCCCCACACAGCTGGGGGACCTTGGGCTGTGCCGTGGGCATCCCGGGTGCAGGATGTGGCTGCGGGGGGGACACGTACCTGCTGCAAATCCCCCCAATTCGCACGTCAGTCTCTAATGAGGGAGAAAAAGCAGGGCCATGTCAGAACTATTTACTGCCCCCCTCCCTGTGGCTGATGTTGTATTGAGTTTCAATTGTCTGAGCCCTGGGCAGCCTTTGAAAGGGGACGTGACATCCCAAAGCCACAAAGCTCATCTTTGAAGGCACTTGAACAGCCAGAGGAGAGGTTTACAAGTATAAAGTGCTTTTCTTTAAACTTTGTGGGACTCTATTTTTAGCAAATAAAGATAATGTCCCAGTTGCTGTTGTTAATCTTTTGTTGCATGCAACATGCCAAATACTTACCATGTCTGCCATATTTTTTTATCATTTAACCTTCTCTGAGCTGCACTGCGGCTCTCTTACGCTTTACCAGAGATTATGGGCTATTTGCATGTACAAATCCTCTGCAGGCAACTGGATTACTTTGAAAAGATCTCATTCTCCAGACTGAATTTGGAAAACAGAAAGAACAGGCAAGTCACAGCTCTCTATAAAAAGATTTTTTTCCCAGTCTGACAGGGTGCGTTCATTCCAGGAACTCCCAAGGACAGGGCAGTACCTTTTCCCAACTTTTTGTGATGAAACTGGACCAGCTTTTTTGCAACATTTTGCTTAGAAACTCAAGCTTTTTATGCTCTTTCTCAGACTGTCAGAGCAAACAGAGAGGACGGCAGGCTCAGGACCCTGCCAGGGTCGAGGATCGAGAGAAATGCTTCTGTTTGAGTAAACTCTGTCCTTCTGCATAGTCATCAAAGCTCCTGGACTTTGTTCCTCACTTCCATCCCTCGCGGGCAAACAGCCCTTGCCCCGTGGTGGGGTCTGAGCAGGCTCCCAGCACAGGGCAGTTTTCCAGCAAGACAAGACTGGATCACCAGATCCAATTCACAGCCTGGATTTGTCTTAATTAAGGCGTGGATCCACAGTTACCCATCAAAGGGATGACAGAGAGGGAAAAGAGAGTAGGACTCCTGAGCCCAGAGAAGAGACAAGCTGGGTGCATTAGAGAGCTGCAATCACAGAGCTTTATTTCAGAGATAGATCTCTAACAGCAGAACTAAGAGGTTTGCAATGACCCGGGCACCTCCTGGTGCCAGTAATAAAAGAGCGGGTCATCTCTTGGCTGGCCTGGCCACCGGTGATGTGGAGAGCAGCCACCTGTAACAACAGGCATTGTCCAGTGCTTGCTGGAGGAACCTCTCCCCAACAGGCTGGAGGAACCTCTCCACTGCAGTCAGGCATGTCCCAGGGCCGGGGGCTCCTTTTGCACCCCCTCTTTATGCATCCCACTGTGGGGTGCCCCTGCCTGGGCTTTCCCTTGCTGCCCCAGGGTGAGGGCATGAGCAGCACCTGTGTGAGCACCGCACCCTCCTCAGATGTCATGCTGTTGGTTAAGATATGGTTTTCACCCACCCACAGCTTCTCTCCAGGTTAGAGGTCTCCTGCACGGACAGACTCCAGGATGAAGTGCTTGACCAAAGTCATCAGCAAGTCAGTGGCCAAGTGAGGAAAGGACCCCATCTTCCCCCCAGGCGGTCTATCATAGAGCCTGGGGACAGGCCACAGAGCCTGGGGACAGGTCAACAAGGAGATAGGGAGGTCTCCATCCTAGAAGGTTTCAAGGCTTGGCCGAGTAAAGCCACAACCACTCTGATCTCGTGCTCCTGTGAGCAGGAGGTTGGGTTAGAGACCAGCCCCTTCCTTCCCTCATCCCCTGACGTGAGGAAACATCTGAGTTAACCCCTGCCAGCAGAGCAGACAGAAAAAATGCGTATCTGCAGGGCAGCATGATGGAGTCAACCCAACAATTCACAGTTTCCTGGGTTTGTGGTTGCGGGATCCGAGCACCACACGTGGATTTACTTGTTCCACCCCCAAAGTGAAAAGAAAAAAAAAAAGTTAGTGAAAAAATAAGTCCAAATGAAGGCGCAGACGTGAGGCTGGTGTTCAGCCCTTGCTGTGCTGGCTGTGCACAAGTGTCACACAGCCCTCTCCTCACCAGCAACCGACGACTTCAAACGCTCACGACGCAGGTCGCACACGGAGCCCAGCCCCACTGCTTTTGTTGGAGCCTCACAGTTATATCACAAATGTGCTGTGAAAATCCTTAAGTATTGATATTACTCCAGGAGGCACACAAATGAGTGCCTTGGGATGACAACAAATCCTTTTTCTAGTTGTGCTGTTGTGTCGATGGTACCTTGCTGACAGTGTTCGGGTTGTTTCATTTTATTACAGAATCACAGAATCTTCTAGGTTGGAAGGGACCTTAAAGATAATCTTGTCCAACCGTCAACCTCACTGACAAAAATAGACACCCACACAACAAACAAGAAGCCTCACCATCACTAAACCATACCTCCCAGCACTACATCAACCCGGCTTTTGAACACCTCCAGGGATGGTGCCTCAACCCCCTCCCTGGGCAGCCCATTCCAATGCCTGATAACCCTTTCAGTGAAAAAATTTTTCCTAATATCCAGCCTGAACCTCCCCTGGCGTAACTTGAGGCCATTTCCTCTCGTCCTGTCGCCTGTGACTTGAGAAAAGAGACCGACCCCCACCTCTCTACACCCTCCTTTCAGGGAGTTGTAGAGAGCAATAAGGTCTCCCCTCAGCCTCCTCTTCTCCAGGCTGAATAACCCCAGTTATTGCACGTATTGTGAGGGCAGAATGAGTTAGGACTGATAGTTCCTTTGTATATTCAAACTAAAAAGGTAGGATGGACCTGGTTTGGTTCAGATTTATTTACACATAAACAAATTTCATCTGTTTCCTAACACAGACACGTCCCTGCAGAAATAACCCTCTCGATTTGTCACACTGCCATTTCGAGCCCTATTGCTGGGAAATGAACGTCCCGCAAGTATAAGGAACTGCCCTGAAATCTGAGATTTACCAGATGTACTCAACTGAAGAAGCCCAGAATGGCCCCCAGCCCCGGCTCTGCCCGAAAAGAGCACCGAGAGCAACCCTATCTCCTGCCGGACCGAGGCAAAGCGAGCGCAAACACACAGCTAAAGAGGGAGAAAAATATCAGCTTGCATTGCGCCGCGGGGCGTCCCACAGACCGCCCAGGACCTGGGAGTGTCTCCGTCCCACAGCACAGCACACGGCCGGGGACATCCCCTCGGGGACAACAACCTCTCTGGGAACAACGGGGGGACATCTGCAATGGGGGCTGCATCGAGGTACCCCCACCACCCACTTCTCCAGGTCCTGTCAGTGCTGTACAGCACAGGGATGTGGGCGATGAAGATGATGAAGAAATGGAAAACATGAAGATATTTCCAATATCGGTTCAGTTTGGGTTCTTTAATTTCCTAATCCAGGCTTGCAGTTCCTCTGCCCTCCCCTGCCTGCAAAGGGCAAATTTCAGCTCCCGTGAAGACAAGAGATGATGCAGTTCCGTGGCACAAGAAGGTGCTGAATAGTTACCATGAAGATGTCTTCCATTGTTTTTGGCTCCCAGCAGCCTCAGGAACGATGCTGGGGGGCTGCAGTTTGCAGTGTACAGTAAACCAGGGTCCAGGTTACAAGTTCTCTGTGGTGTAAACTCCAAGACACTCTAGGAAAGGTGAGGCAGAGCAGGACCAAGGTGGCCCATCTCCTTGGGTCTGGCTTTCAGGCTTGGTGGGATAATTTCAAATGACTTGGGACAGCATCAACTGGAGCTGGGGTGGTGTTTCAGCTCTCCAGCCGAGCTGTCACGGGGTCCTGGGCCTTTCTCCTGCTCACGTCCCCATGAGGACACCAATCCTGAGGTCCACACCAGTGGGAAGATCACTGGCACCACAGCAGGCAGGGAAATGTCCTCACTCACATCAGGAGTGTTTCTACTCCAACGAGATCTACCGCAATAAAACCATAAAATTATTGATCCCTGATATTCAGACAAGACATTATCTTGTCTGATGGATCCGTTGGTTGATCCTGTTGGTGATGGATCTATTCTGGGGAACATCCCTAGCAAGCCCTTACCTGCTCCTTGGGCTGCAGGCATAGGTGAGGTGGAAACCTGGTGCCCACCTCACCTTGGTGGCACAGGGACAGCACACAGCCCTTGCTCCCAGCAGGAGTGACCAAACCCACGACCAATGTTTGCGCCACGCTGTGTCCCCACTGGCCATGGCCCCTAGGATGCCAACAGGGGAAGCTCTGCTCCACTCCTTCCCCGGGGGTCCCACAGCCTGCCACACACCAAGGGGTACCCTGGGCACCTCTGCCAAGGCTCTCCCAAAGCCGTGGGCATCCCTTCTGTGGGAGATGACATCATTATTGTTCATAATCATGGAATCACAGAATTGTCAGAGTTGGAAGAGACCATGAGAGATCATCTAGCCCAACTCCCCTGCCAAAGCAGGGTTGCCCAGAGGACATCACTCAGGAGCATCCAGGTGGGGCTTGAAGATCTCCAGAGAAGGGGACTCCACACCCTCCCTGGGCAGCCCGTTCCAGGGCTCTGGCACCGTCATGGGAAATAAGTTTTTCCTTGTATTTCAGTGGAACTTCCCATGTTCCAGCTTGTGCCTGCTGCCCCTCATCACGACTTCCCATGTTCCAGCTTGTGCCCGCTGCCTCTCATCACGTCACTGGGAACCACTGAAAAGAGTCCAGCTCCATCCTTTGAGACATTGAGGTGCTGGAGCGGGTCCAGAGAAGGGCAACGAAGCTGGTGAGGGGTCTGGAGATTAAGTCTTATGAGGAGAGGCTGAGGGAGCTGGGGGTGTTCACTCTGAAGAAGAGGAGGCTGAAGGGAGACCTTATTGCGCTCTGTAGCTACCTGAAGAAGGGGTATAGAGAGGTGGGGGTCGGTCTCGTCTCCCAAGTCACAGGAGATAGGACAAGGGGAAATGGCCTCAAGTTGCGCCAGGGGAGGTTTAGACTGGATATTAGGAAAAATTTCTTCATGGAAAGGGTTATCTAGCATTGGAATAGGCTGCCCAGGGGAGTGGTTGAGGCACCATCCCTGGAGGTCCTTAAAAGATGGGTTGACATGGTCCTCAGGAATATGGTTTCGTGGTTTGTTTTTTTTATATAGTCCTCAGGAATATGGTTTCGTGGTTTGTTTGGTTTTTTTTTTATATATATTTTTTTATCAGAGTTAGGTTGATGGTTGGACTAGATGATCTTTAAGGGCCCTTCCAACCTAGACGATTCTATGATTCTATGATCCTCCTTCAGCCCACCCTTTAGATAGTTGTCAGCATTAATAAGGTCTCTCCTCAGCCTTCTCTTCTCCAGGCTGAAGAGTCCCAGCTCTCTCAGCCTTTCCTCATCAGGGAGATGCTCCAGTCCCTCCATCACCTTTGTTGCCCTACTCTGGACTCTCTCCAGCAGTTCTCTGTCTCTCTGGAACTGGGGAGCCCAGAACTGGACACAGAATCCCAGTTGTGGCCTCCCCAGTGCCGAGCAGAGGGGGAGAATGACCTCCCCCCACCCACTGGCCACACTCTTCCCTAGGCAGCCCAGGACCCCACTGGCCAAGGGCCACCAGTGCCCATCGCTGGCTCCTGGACAGGTCACTCCCCACCAGGACCCCAGACCCTTCTCCTCAGTGGTGCAACGACCACCCGAAGGTCCCCGAATATTTCTCTCTGTGGGTCAGCGGCGTCACCCACGACCCCCCC
>NW_015090832.1:3320532-3378387 GCF_001431845.1 Calidris pugnax | reverse complement strand
GGGTCGGGGTCGGGGTCGGGGTCGGGGTCGGGGTCGGGGTCGGGGTCACGGTCACGCCGGGCCGAGCCCCGGCTGGTGAGGGGGTGTCGCCGCCCGGCACTGCGCAGGCCGGAGCCCTGCAGCGCCGCGGGGGTCCCGCACCGGCCTTCGTGAGGCGAGGCGCAGCCGGGTCCCGAGGCAGGGCCGGGCCCTGGCGCTGGGCCCAGCCCGGGCGGGAAGGGCCCTGAGGGCCAGGTGGTGGGTGACTTCTCCTTTGCCCCCACAGCGAGGGCCATGGCCGCGCCCTGGGAGGACGTCCTGCGGAAGGAGGCGGCCGTGCGGGAGGCGGCGCGGGTGGCCGTGGATGCGGCGCTGCTGGCGGGGGTGCTGATGCGGACCGAGGACCAGCCCAACGCCTCGGATGTAAGCGGCGGAGCCGGGTCACGGGACGCTCTCGCTGTTCGGTCCTGGCCGGGCTGTGAGTCAGCAAAGCGAGAGGAGAGCGGGAAAGAGCCGGCCGCCATCCTGGGGTCAAGGGACAAGCGCTTCGCCCTGAGCCCCCAAGCTGCCTCACAGCCGGCCCCAGGGGCTGTAACCTACCCCCCGTCCTGCTGATGGGCACATCGCCCCGAGAGACACCCCTGTGATACAGTTCCCCTTTCCCAAGGGGAGGGATATGGGAAATGGTCAGGAGCCCTGTGTGTGTGTATGTGGTGGGAGTTCATCCCTCTCCCAGCCTCTCACCACCCCCAAATGATCCTTTGAACCAGGGAAGTGTCCTGTCTGGAGGGGCCTCTGGTTTTGGCCTGCTCCCAGCTACAAGTCAGGATATACCCCGTACTAGGGGTGAGGTGACGGGGTCAGGAGTGGCCAACACGTGGGATTACTTCTTGTGAATCTCTGGAAGTTGGCTGGGGTGGGGGTGCTGAGGGTGGGGGGCAGTTGGCCTGTTGGAGGGGGATGCCACAAGGTGTCTCAGAGAAAGAACTGCTCCAGTGCAAGAAGGGTGGGACACCACGAGGGCTGCAGAGCCTGTGGGCAAGCAGGCAGCTGTGTTCAGAGCTGGCAGAGGAATGATGAGGAAGGTCTCCACTGTGGGAGCTGCACCATGATGTCAACCCCATCGTCAGGTCAGGGCTTCGAGGGAACCTCAAGGGTTGAGAGGAAGAGGGAACTTGGAAGGAGAGACCAAACGTACTGCCAGTGTCCCTTGGCTCGCGTAAAAGTCAAAGTGAATTGGGAACTTCTCTCTGATGTAAAATATTTTGGCTTTGAGGGTGGCTCTGTGTCTGAGCTGTGAGGTGAGCCAGGCGTCCGGAGTAACCCCTGGGACTCAGTGAGTAGGGATCAAAGGAAACAACTCTCAATGGCCAAAAGCTAGGACCAGCAAATTCACCTTTTCTCTGAAACTGAGGCATTTTGGAGATAGCACTCTCCAGTTAAGGTGGAAACAGCATCCTTCAGAGGGAAGCCCTCAGCCCAGCTGGAGCTTTGGAGCAGCTGCTCCTGCCTCTGCAGGACCCCACAGATGGCTCATAAAGCAAAGCCCTCAGAAGTCAGGGGTCAGCAGGCACGAGGCCGTGGGTCTGTCCAGGGTGCACCAAGGGGGCCTAGGGATGGCTTGAGCCTTCAGCCAAGCAGAGGAAGCACCTTTTTAGCCCCACTTAAAGTTCACTGTCCAGGGTGGGTTTCCAACCCTGTGGGCCCTTGTGTGTTGAGACCTGACTTCTCTGCTGCCACATTCTTGTTTGCAGGTGGTGAATTATGCTCCCTTCACGCTGCTCCCCTCTGCAGTACCAAGTGCCCTGTTTGAACAAGCGTATGCTGTTCAGCAAGATTTTAACCTGCTGGTGGATGCTATTAGCCAAAACAAAGAATTCCTGGAGCATACTCTGGCCAGGTAACTTTCTTTCATGTGGCATTTTAATGACGTGTTTTAAAAGTGAGCTATTTCTTACCCTTCGGGCGTTCTTACCTTCCATCTGCTCATCTCCCTCAAGCTGAGGCAGGCAATCCTGGCCTCTGCAGAAATTGTCTCCTTCGCTGCATTATCTGTCCTAAGACTAATTTCCCTCAAGTTTCTGTGTTTTGAGGTCTCCTTGGGCCTCAGAAGATGGGACGTCTGGCCAAGAGTTCACTCCCTGCAATCATCAGACTTTTTTTATCAGAGGTTGATGGTTGACTATATGACCTTAAGGTCCTTTCCAAACGATACAATTCTATGATTCCTTCAATTCTGTGATTCTATCATCTTCAGTTTTGCCAGTGTTTAAAGTTTGTGAATTCTTACTTGTGAGCTCGTTGGCCTCTAAACCTTAAATTCAAATTGTCGGAGGCTTTTTTGAGTCCTAGACTTAGTGGTCTGTTTTGGTCTCGTTTTGCATCTGCCTGTGGCTGTCCCAATAACCACCAGCCCTGCTGCCTGCCCGCAGTTCTGAAGAGAGGCTGTTTGTTCCTCCCCCCATGCCTACCTCTGATCAGTCACCCCCTGTCCCCTGCTTTCCCAGCCATGCCAGGAAGGTGACCTGGGTGACTGGTCGTCTCTGGCTCATGAGCTCTGCTGGATTTGATTGATTCTGTGATTCTATTGCCTTCTAGCCCTTTTCTTGTAATAATCACTGAAAGACAATTTCTTCTGCTCGAAGATATTTGTATTCCCGTCTCCTTTCCAAAAATTATTTAATTTGATTTCTCTAGAACATTTCTTCTAGAAAATCTTTACAGTTACTTAGGCAGTTTCATCATTTCATTGGGAAAATTCATAGTATTTTATTAATTACATTTTTCTTTTTTTTTTCCTAAAACAACCAGGTATCATGGTCTATTTCCTAAACACAGTGCTGGGTTTTTAAGATGGTCTGATATTTGAGGCCTTGCTTAAAATTTCAAGCTTTACTTTTTCATTCCTAGAATTTCTTCTTTTTTTTTTTTGAGGTTTTGGTTTTTTTTTTTTTAAATGATGGCAACCCCCCACCCCCATTCCTTCTTTTTGCCCCATGTTCCCATCAGCTGTACCTTTGTCATAGTCCTGTTTCCCACTGATCGCTTCCTGTGGGCAGTTTCATGCCTCTGAGTGGTCCCACCCAACCTAATTGCTCTGCTGGAGTTCATCAAGGTGTCACTAACGATGCAGAATCCTCAGCACATGGAGCGTGTGTTCCTTGGCACCATGAGCCCATCACAACCTGCCATGGGAGCGAGCCTGGGGGCCTGATGGTCCTCTCCTATCAAAGTTCTTCTGTGATTTACTGGTGGCTTTTGCCCTGTGCTGGAGCAACCACCCCTGACTCTGGCCCCTGTAATCTGTAGGGCTGATGCTTCCACAAAACCCATTGCCCTTCCTGCTGGCTGTTCTGTGCAGGTGCTGATGGCTCTCTGGCACTGGGACAGAGCAAAGGAAACTGTTCTCCATCCTTGTTCTTCTTTTGCTAAAGCTGGACCCCTCAGAGCTGATTCAATGCTTGTGCCTGTTCCAGAGCTGCCCGCAACCAGAGCTTGTGTGGGCACGTTGATACCTGTGGTTCAGGAACACGGCGCCTGGGGTTTGTGTGCCTTCACACAGTCTCAGGGCATCTCCTTGGAGGTGCTGCTCACAATCGGCTCAGGAATTTGGGACGCTGAAGAAAAGCCAGACCTACTCTAGCAGGGCCACTGAAGCACTTGGCACCACACCGCACAGGATTTGGAGCCCCACAGGACAGGGGGAATTTGATGAAGCTCCTTGAAGCTTCTTCTCTGAACTGTGTGTGCAGGCACAAAGAGACTTCTGATTTTTGTCCTGAACCTGCAGAATTCTGCTACATTTCTTTGCTTTTGCTGGTCCTCTCTCTCTGCCCTGCAAATGAAAGTCACCTCTGCGCAGCGGTGCTTTTTGTAGAGCAGCTGTGCTGAGCAAACTGGATTTGTGCTACAGTTATGCACTGTGGCCCTTGCTAAGGAGTGTGTTCGTGGTGAGATGCTTACCAGCACTGGTCTTAACTTGGTCTAGCCACAGCCTGGCTGTTTGTGCAGGAGAATGTCCCTGGCGAGGTTTTTTTTCTTTCTGGAGAGGAATTAATTTTCTTGTTCTCCTGTGACAGTGTAAGGGGGTTGATCTGCTCTGTCTTTCTCTCTAGCACCATCAAGGTAGATGACTTCACAGCTCGGCTCTTCAGAATCCACGTGCAAGTTTTGGAGGAAGGCTTGGCTCAGGTACCTTGGCAGGAGACCCCAGGGCTCAGCAGCTTCCTCCCTTCCCGGTGGGGTGGGGTTGCCTGGGCTCTGTCTGTGAGCTCGCTTGCTGCTCTGGGCTTTCAACTGTCCCAAAGTCAGGCCGATTGCTCCCTATGCTACAATGTCTTGGTTACAGCTCAGGACCTTGCCCTGTTTGATGGCCATGTCCTTTAGTTAGTGCTGCTGGCATAGTCAAGCCTTAACTGGGAGGGTTTAATATGGTTTGTCTTTGCCCTCTGGGAGCCCCGGGAGAGGGCAAGCCATGGCAGGACCTGTGCTCCACAGGCTGTACCTGCAGAAGTTCCTTTGCTCTCACGAGTGTTGCTGACTCCTCTGGAGTATTGAGGAGGGGCTGTGGGCCCTCAGCAAGGGCCACAGCACCCACAGACATGTCTTGCAGAGGTTTTTATCAAAATGAAGGTGATGGGATTTGCAAGGGATTTGCAATTAAAGGCAACGGGAGAGCCCTGCTGGGGGCAGAGTGGCTGGAGAGCTGCCTGGCAGAAAAGGACCTGGGGGTGTTGGTCGACAGTCGGCTGAACAGGAGCCAGCAGTGTGCCCAGGTGGCCAAGAAGGCCACCGGCATCCTGGCCTGTATCAGGAACAGCGTGGTGAGTAGGGCCCGAGAGGTGATTGTCCCCCTGTACTGGGCACTGGTGAGGCCTCACCTTGAGTACTGTGTCCAGTTTTGGGCCCCCTACCATAAAAAAGACATTGAGGTGCTGGAGCGGGTCCAGAGAAGGGCAACAAAGATGGTGAGGGGTCTGGAGAATAAGTCTTATGAGGAGAGGCTGAGGGAACTGGGGTTATTCAGCCTGGAGAAGAGGAGGCTGAGGGGAGACCTTATTGCTCTCTACAGCTCCCTGAAAGGAGGGTGTAGAGAGGTGGGGGTCGGTCTCTTCTCTCAAGTCACAGGCAACAGGACGAGAGGAAATGGCCTCAAGTTGTGCCAGGGGAGGTTCAGGCTGGAGATTAGGAAAAATTTTTTCACCGAAAGGGTTCTCAGCCATTGGAATGGGCTGCCCAGGGAGGGGGTTGAGGCCCCATCCCTGGAGGTGTTCAAAAGCCGGGTTGATGTAGTGCTGGGAGGTCTGGTTTAGTGATGATGCTCCTTGTTTGTTGTGTGGGTGTCTATTTTTGTCAGTTAGGCTGACGGTTGGACAAGATGATCTTTAAGGTCCCTTCCAACCTAGAAGATTCTGTGAACCCGCTTCACCTCCCCTCTGTTTCAGTCTGTGTTTTTAGGCATAAACCGCTCTGATTACATGTTTGACTGCGGGGTGGACGGGACACCAGCTTTGAAGCAGATAGAAATAAACACCATTGCTGCCAGCTTCGGAGGCCTCACCTCCCGCACTGCCGCCGTCCACGGGTAAGGGAGCATCTCTGGCCCCTGCTGCCAGGTGCTGCAGCAGCTGTACTGTGTGGCCTTGCCTTTGTGTGCTCCCCAAACTCCTGCTCCCTAGCTCTGGTGGGAGGCTGCCCTGGCATTTACAGCTTTTGGGGTTTTTTTTTCTGTTCCCCAGGCAGGTGTTGAAAGTGCTGGGGAAGTCTGAGGAGGCGACGCGCCTGTTGCCCAACAACCCAGCGAAAGGGCTTGCCTTGGGTATTGCAAAAGCCTGGGAGCTCTACGGTTCACCAGGGTAAGGAGAAAGGAGGTGCTAGAGGCTGCTTTGTCTTGTCTCCCTTGGGGATCCAGATTTTTTATTTTGAAACTGGACTTTCTGAAAGATGCCTCTTTGCTGGACAAACTGCTCTCCAAGAGCTAGGAAGAGCAATGTGGTTGTCTTAGTGTGCAAGGCTGCTGTGTCCTAAAGGCAGAGAGGTGCCCAGGGACCCTGGAGGAGGAGTTGTGTGGTTCAACAGCCCTGCACAGAGCTCACTTTTCCTCCTGCCTCTTCCTTCTTTATGCTTGTGCCCTGCACTGGTTTAGTAATGACACAGTATTGGTCCTGCTCTCTATTTGCAGACTGATCCTTAGAAATGCTGGAAAAAAACAAGCAGGAACAGTGCAGGAAGCCTGAATCATGGAGATCAAAAGCTGGTGATCCTGGGTGCCTGTAGAGTGTTTCTGGGCTTAATGATGTCCTTGGTATCTCTTCCAGTGCTGTGGTGATGTTTCTGGTGGAGGAAGTCCAAAGGAACATTTTTGATCAGCGATGTGTAGAAAATGAGCTTTGGAACAGGTAAAGTTTGACTTTTCCTGGGATGGGAGAGGGAGGAGACGCTACAGTTTTGGAAGAGGGAAGCAGAATGAAGTGCTGCTGGGTCATGGTGTTTCCCTCAAGGCAGCTTGTGGGGTGTCTCCGGGCTCCCCAGCAGGCATGGCGCTGGGGGGGGATGTATAGGAGCAGGTCATGGAAAGATGGGGTTGTGCAGAATCTTTGCTTTTTACTTTGTCACCTACTCAAGGATAAAGTCCAAACACTTCATCGTTTCTGGGACTGTGAGAGGGCATGTCTTGGTATGTAACAGGGCAGCCTTTATCTTGGACTTATCTCTGTGGACTGTTTCGCAGCTGTCTTCAGCGTTCCTTTGGTGGCCTCCTGCCTAGCCTCACGCCCACCTTTGTCTTCACACCAGTCTCCCAAAGCCTCTCACCAGCTCTTTGCTGGAAATACCAACAACCATCAAAGCCTCTGGCCTCCAGGGCTGATTCCTTGCTGGTTTTGTGGGTGTGTAGTCCTCAGTAGCGTTGCTGTGGGTCAAGTGTCTTAGATGAGACAATAAGGACCGGAATGGGGTTAATGAGGGTCCTGCTCACAGAATCACAGAATGCTATGGGGTTGGAAGGGACCTCTGGAGATCATCCAGTCCAACCCCCTGCCAGAGCAGGTCCACCCAGAGCAGGATGCACAGGAACGTGTCCAGGTGGGGCTTGAATGTCTCCAGAGAAGGAGACTCCACCACCTCCCTGGGCAGCCTCTTCCAGGGCTCTGCCACCCTCACAGGAAAGAAGTTCCTCCCCATGTTTAGATGGAACTTCCTATGTTCAAGTTTGTGCCCGTTCCCTCTTGTCCTGACACTCACTCTCTAACTCCTCGCTCTCTGACTGGGGTGGTATTTCATAAGAGCTTAATACTATTGTGAAAGATGTGGGCAAAGCAAGCAACGGGGCAGCAGAGTAAAGGACTGGGGAGAAGGAGGTGTTTTGATAAGGTCCTGTGCTGGAGCTGTGGGGAGCATGTGGCATCTCCTCTTCAGATCAGCAAGTCCACACTGCCGCTGTGTGGAGGAAAGACTATAAAGCATGAAGGAGGTAAAACATGCAGGAAGTTGCTCTACTGCTCTTGGCTCTGAAGCCAGCAGTGGGTGAATCTGTTGTTCGGGGATAAAAAACACTAAATACTGACTTTTTATGGAAACGTTTCAGGAGGTGAAGGGTGAGTATGGAGAAATCCAGGATGTTTAAGCCTGTGTTCTGCTCTGGACAGTGAAACATAGGACAGGTACCAAAACCAGGGACTGTTTTAGCCTGTAGGCTTCCTCTGGCTGCGTAGTACAAAGCCTGAGGTTATTTGTGGAGGAGTCTTCAGATCCTCCTTGCTGGAGCCACTGGTTCCACCAGTGATTTCTAGCTCAAGTAACTATGCCCAGCCTGATGACTCTCCCACTCCTCTCTTAACAGGAACATTCGGGTCATCAGGAGGCGATTCAGAGATGTGTTTGAAAAGGGCTCTCTGGATGATGCCAGAAGGCTGTATGTGTGAGTATGAGCCAAGGTGCGCGTTCCTGGCTGTGCGTTGGGCACACAGGGCTGTAAATGGGAATTTTCAACCAAAGCTGGTGGTATGTTTTGAGTGTAAATAGTGACTTTCAGAGAAAGCAGTTCTCTCCCGTGCTCCAGGCGGCTGCTTCTGCATCCCCTTAGAGCTGAAACGATTTTATTTTCCCAGTGGTGAGATTTTTGCATACACACATCAATCCCTTCCAGCTGGAAACATCATTTCCCTCCTTCAAGCCGCAGCCTTGTGACCTCTGCGGGATCTTTACTTCCTCCACATACATCTGCTATGAACAAGTCACAGCTATTTCAGGGGCTTCCACGGAGACATTTCCTGTTTACCCTTCCTGTGGTGCTCTGCCAGTGGGAGCTGGGCTTGGTTGTTAGGGCTAGAGGAGGTGGTGTTACGTGTCCTCTTGGTTTTGGACACACTCAGCGTCTTGCCTGCTCCCTGTGGATCACAGAATCCCAGAATCTTCTAGGTTGGAAGGGACCTTAAAGATCATCTTGTCCAACCGTCAACCTGACTGACAAAAATAGACACCCACACAACAAACAAGGAGCATCATCACTAAACCAGACCTCCCAGCACTACATCAACCCGTCTTTTGAACACCTCCAGGGATGGGGCCTCAACCACCTCCCTGGGCAGCCCATCCCAATGGCTGATAACCCTTTCAGTGAAAAAATTTTTCCTAATCTCCAGCCTGAACCTCCCCTGGCGCAACTTGAGGCCATTTCCTCTCGTCCTGTCGCCTGTGACTTGGGAGAAGAGACCGACCCCCATCTCTCTACACCCTCCTTTCAGGGAGTTGTAGAGAGCAATAAGGTCTCTCCTCAGCCTCCTCTTCTCCAGGCTGAACACCCCCAGCTCCCTCAGCCTCTCCTCATAAGACTTATTCTCCAGACCCCTCACCAGCTTTGTCGCCCTTCTCTGGACCCACTCCAGCACCTCAATGTCTTTTTTTATGGTAGGGGGCCCAAACTGGACACAGTACAGTGGAGGTCAGGACAGGCGGGTCTCAGGCTCCAAGTGCTGGCAGTTGGTCCCAAGTGTGACGTTTGTCCCATTACCATGGTGATGTGCTTGGAGCCATACAAGCCTAAAGGAAGATACGGTTTCACACCAATGTTTTTTCTGTAGTTAGGCTAATTTTTCCATGGTTTGACCTTTGGTGCCTCTGCTGTGTCTAATTAATGAATACTTTTGTCATCGCCAGGCAGTTAAGGGGAAAGTGTATCCACTGTACTTCCTCCAGAGCATCCTCTCCTCTGACTGATGAATCCCTTTACACTTTCACTGCTTGGCTGCCAGCAGTTTCTGTGCTGCTTTTCCTCAACACAGCACAGTTTGTGTGGCCAAAGCTTGGGTGTGTGGCGCTGTGTGCAGGCTGACAGCCCTGCCCTGGCAGGATGGTTTGGTGCCTGGGCGGGTTGTTGAGTTGCTGTCCTGCCTTAAATGACCACTGGAGAAGGTCCCTGTTCCCTCCCAGCTTCAAGAATCATAGAATTGTCCAAGTTGGACGGGACTTTTCAGATCATCGACCCAACACTGCCACAAACCATCACTAACCCATGTCCCTCAGCACCACTTCTGCCCGGCTTTTAAATACCTCCAGGGATGGTGCCTCCACCACTGCCCTGGGCAGCCCATTCCAATGCTTGACAACCCTTTCAGTGAAGAAATTTTTCCTAATGTCCATCCTAAACCTCCCCTGGCACAACTTGAGGCCATTTCCTCTTGTCCCATCACCTGTTTCTTGGGAGAAGAGACCGACCCCCCCCTGGCTACCCCCTCCTTTCAGGGAGCTGTAGAGAGCGAGAAGGTCTCCCCTCAGCCTCCTCTTCTCCAGGCTGAACCCCCCCAGCTCCCTCAGCTGCTCCTCACAAGACTTGTGCTCCAGACCCCTCACCACTCCACTGCCTTTCTCCCATAGGTTCTTGCCTCCCTGCTGGGCTGGGTGCCTGAATTATTGCGATTTTGGTTAGTCAGGGCAGAGGCTGCATGTCAGCTCCGTGTCCCAGGACAGGAGAAGCCAGCTGGGACTCAGAGGAGAGGAGCCAGGGCTTCCAGCCCTCCCCTTCTCTGGCAGAGGCAGCCAGGAGCAGCCGAGGAGGCCAAGGAGAAGGGGCAAACGCTGCGACACATTCCCTGCCTGACCCCATTGCAGCCCCTCTGGTGTGGGGGGTTTGAGCAGAGGCTGGCCTGGTTCTCTGAGTGCTTCTGGTTTCTGTTCCAGGGACGGGCAGGAGGTAGCAGTGGTGTACTACAGAGAGGGCTACGTGCCAAAGAACTATGACCAGCAGGTCAGTACTGGCCCCTCTGCCCACGCTGCGGCCTTTGAAATGCCCCGTGATCCCAGGGGTGTCTGTCCTGTCCCGGGTGGAGTTAGTCCTGTGTGTGGGATAGGCTGGGATAGGCCTCCCTCACTGGGAGGCTGTGACTGCAGCACGTGTGGGTGTCCCTGGTGCACACACAGTGAGGAAAACGAGTGACTTTCTTCTCTAATAACCACTCGTGGTGACGTCTTACTGCAGCATCGAACTGCTTCTGTAAAATATGGGTTAAGGCAGGTATTAGCACCTGCTTAAAGGGTTTAGACTTGATCTGCAGATGGCTTTCTGTCCTCTGCTGGTGCTCTTAGGCTGCGGGTGATGATAATGCAGGCAGATGCTGCTGTTGTCTGGAGGTGGCAGCACGGGACAAGCTGGGGAGGTGCAGGCCGAGGCTGTGGACGAACCTGCCTTTGCTGTTTCCAGAAGCGGTGGAAAATTCATGTATGCACCCCTGCTTGTCTCCGGAGTGCTGTTCCCATCCCCCCCACCCCAGCCAGGCAGGGGTGGGAGGAGGCACATCATATGAAGAGAAAAGGGTGGAGAAAACATATTATATTTTGTTAATTATTTTTTTTTTTTGCTGACGGAACGGTTGCTCTCTTTCTGTCTCAGAACTGGGAGGCGCGGTTGTTGCTGGAGAGGTCGAGGGCAGTGAAGTGCCCTGACATTGCCACCCAACTGGCAGGCACCAAGAAGGTCCAACAGGAGCTGAGCCGGCCGGGGACGCTGGAGAGGCTGCTGCCCGGCCGCCCCGAGGCCGTGGCTCGGATCCGAGCAACGTTTGCTGGGCTCTATTCCCTGGACATGGTGAGCGTGAGCAGGGCCAGAGCAGGAAGGAACGTGCAGACGTGTGCTCGGCCTGTGTGATGTTTCTCTTTTGTTAAGAAGAAGACAAGGCTTTGTTGTGGTCCCTGTGGGACCCTGTTGGTTGATCCTGCTCAGCCCCTGCTCCTCCCTGATGCTTTGCTGTTGCAAATCCTTTCCTGCCAGGGTGAAGAGGGAGACAAGATTGCTGCCATGGCTATCGCTGACCCTGACCGGTTTGTGCTGAAGCCCCAGCGTGAAGGTGGAGGTAGGAGCCAGCAGGAGTAGGGGAGTCATCGTGCCTCTGTACTGGGCACTGGTGAGGCCTCACCTCGAGTGCTGTGTTCAGTTTTGGGCCCCTCACTACAGGAAAGACATTGAAGTGCTGTAGTTTGGAGAAGAGGAGGCTGAGGGGAGACCTCATTGCCCTCTACAACTACCTGAAAGGAGGGTGTAGAGAGGCAGGTGTTGGCCTCTTCTCCCAAAGGACGAACGACAAGACCAGAGGAAATGGTCTGAAGTTGGGGCAGGGGAGATTTAGATTAGATATTAGAAAGAACTACTTTCCTGAGAGAGTGGTCAGGCCCTGGAACAGCCTGCCCAGGGAGGTGGTGGAGTCACCATCCCTGGAGGTATTTAAGAAACGTATAGACATGGCTCTTCAGGGCATGCTCTAGTGCCCGAGGTTATTGGTTTATGGTGAGGTGTTGAGTGTGGGGTTTAGTTGGTGGGTGCGGTGTTTTTGGTGGGCGTTGGTGTGGTGTGTGTTTTTTTTTGTTTGGTTGGTTGGTTTTTTTTGTGGTTGGACTCGATGATCTCAGAGGTCCCTTCCAACCACTAAGATTCTGTGATTCTGTGAGCTGGAGCGGGTCCATGTGGGTTCTCATTGCAGTTCATGCTGTATCCAAGAGAGGCAGTGGCTCTGTGCTGGCTCTTAGTCCTCTGCTGAGGGCTAAAAGGTGGGATGGGGTGGCTTGTAGCTACTTGTAGCCATGGGGACTAATCATGGCAGCAGGGTGGTGCTACTCCTTGAGGAGGTCCCCAGGCCCCAGAGCTGGGGTGTGGGGAGCCCAGACAGCATGTGCAGAGGCAAAGGCTGGGGCTGTTGGGGCCACCAGGGCCAGTTGCAGAGCTGGGACTAGTGGCTTCTGCTGTGCTGTGAAGTGCTTGACTTGCTGGTTTTTTTTTGTCAGGGAACAACCTCTATGGTGAAGAGCTCAAGCAGGTTCTGGAGAAGATCAGAGACAGCCCTGAGAGAACCTCCTACATCTTGATGGATAAGATCAAACCACAGCCAGCAATGAATTACTTGCTGAGGGCCCACAGTCCCCTCCAAGTGTCCGAGTGCATCTCGGAGCTCGGGATTTTTGGTGTCTACGTCAGGTGAGAAACACGTTCGTGTTACGGGGTGGTTCCTGGCACTTGGGTTGGGTGCGTTGGCTGAAGCAGCATCAGGGCAGATACCTCTGGAGAGGTGGAGGTGACCCTTCAGTCTCTGCCCCTGTCAGCAGCTCTGGGTGCTGTGTCCAGGCACTGAACTGCTGCTCTGTACCTGCTGCCAAACGGGTTGTTGGAAAAGGGCAGGGCTGGTGCTGGTGATCACTGGTGTAACAGCCACATGGAACTGGTGCATCCCAGCCCTGATTTCTGGGAGCCCTGCTGGGTTCTGGATGCAGCCACATACATACTCTTCTGAACCCCTGGCCATCTCAGGAATAGCTGAAGGCTTAACGCAGTCGTGTTCAACCCTAAATACCTGCTGCTTTGTTTAAAACCCTCATAGGCCCCAAAAAATGTTGCCAGAGCTTATAAATTAAAATCCTTCTCATACAATTTTAGAAACCAGTGTTCCCTGGCAGCGTTCAGAACTGCCTGGGTGTGGAGCAGTCGGACCAAAATGGCCTGGCTGGGAAAGGCCACTGTTGCTGGTGGCACAGAACAGGGACTTCTTCATTAGCCCTGGGGCTTACAGGCGCCGGTCACTTAGAATCATAGAATTGCCCAGGCCGGAAGGGACCTCCAAAGGCCATCTAGTCCGACCCCCCCGCAGTCAGCAGGGACACCCCCAACTAGACCAGGTTGCCCAGGGCCTCATCGAGCCTCTCCTTGAATATCTCCAGGGAAGGGGCCTCAACCACCTCCCTGGGCAACCTGTTCCAGTGCTCCACCACCCTCACAGTGAAGAACCCTCTCCTCATCTCCAGTCTAAATCTGTTCCCCTCCAGCTTGAAGCCATTGCCCCTCGTCCTGTCACTGCAGGCCTTTCTAAACAGGCTCTCCCCAGCCTTCCTGTAGGCTCCCTTCAGGTACTGGAAGGCTGCTATTAGGTCTCCCCGGAGCCTCCTCTTCTCCAGGCTGAACAACCCCAGCTCCCTCAGCCTGTCCTCGGAGCAGAGGTGCTCCATCCCCCTGATCATCCTTGTGGCCCTCCTCTGGACCCTCTCCATCAGGTCCATGTCCTTCTTATATTGAGGGCTCCAGACCTGCACACAATACTCCAGGTGAGGTCTCACCAGAGCAGAGTAAAGTGCTCTGTGCTGTGGTGTGGGTCGTGAATCCAGTTGTCCAAGGTGACATTCCCTGAGCTTCCTGGCCTGCAGCTGCTGAGGTGCCCTTTTCTTTGCAGACGGGGCAAGGAGCTGGTGCTGAACGAGGCTGCGGGCCACCTCCTGCGGACAAAGGCCACGGAGCACGCGGACGGCGGGGTGGCGGCCGGGGTGGCGGTGCTGGACACCCCTTTCTTGGTGTGAGGAGACGATGCCTCGTCCCACCCGAAGAGCTGATCTGCTGCGGGGATGTTCTCCTTGGGGTGCGCTTACCACGGGCTGCGGCGCTGGGGAGCGGGAGGAAGGGCTGCGTGGACACAACTGCCCCCACAGCCCCTTGCCCTGGTCCCGGTTTCATGCTCCTCGATGCTGCTGTTATTTCCAGAGCTGCAGAAACACAAAGCCCCGGGGGACTGGGAGGAGAAAGGGGGATGTGGGATTTGTGGCCCGGTGCTTTCCAGAGTGACAGAGGGGAGCCCAGCTCTGCTTGCCCGTGGCCCCTCCAGCCCTCCTTCAGGTGCTGCTGCCCTCATTTCTACTTTTCCCCGTGCCTGAGGATCCTCAGGGTTCCTGCACAAGGGGCAGCAGCCCTGGTATAATTCACCCAAGGGCTTCTTGCTTCTGCTTTGCCCAAATCCTGGGGTTTTTTTGATTGGGAACTCATCTCAAACAGTGCCTCTGCACTATGCAAGGCAGGCACCAGCACAGAATGCATCTGGCAGGCCCTGCCCTCCCTGTGGGACACTGCCTCTGCTCCTGTCACCTTGTCCAGCAGCTCCCCACGGGCTGCCATGAGAAGCCATCAATGATGGTGGCAGATCCCAGTGCGATGCTGAACTGGAGCTTTGTGTCACAGCCAACGTGGCCACAAACCCTGAATCCCCAAGGGCTTGTACCAGTGCATCCCCCTGCACCCACTGAGCATCTCCTGCTGCTCGGGCAGCCCAAGAGCGGTGCTGGGGAGCCCTGACCTTGGTAATGGTCCTGCCTGCAGAAACACAAAGCCCCGGGGGACTGGGAGGAGAAAGGGGGATGTGGGATTTGTGGCCCGGTGCTTTCCAGAGTGACAGAGGGGAGCCCAGCTCTGCTTGCCCGTGGCCCCTCCAGCCCTCCTTCAGGTGCTGCTGCCCTCATTTCTATTTTTCCCCGTGCCTGAGGATCCTCAGGGTTCCTGCACAAGGGGCAGCAGCCCTGGTATAATTCACCCAAGGGCTTCTTGCTTCTGCTTTGCCCAAATCCTGGGGTTTTTTTGATTGGGAACTCATCTCAAACAGTGCCTCTTCTGCACTATGCAAGGCAGGCACCAGCACAGAAAGCATCTGTCAGGGGACACTGCCTCTGCTCCTGTCACCTTGTCCAGCAGATCCCCACGGGCTGCCATGAGAAGCCATCAATGATGGTGGCAGATCCCAGCGCGATGCTGAATGGGAGCTTTGTGTCACAGCCAACGTGGCCACAAACCCTGAATCCCCCAAGGGCTTGTACCAGTGCATCCCACTGCACCCACTGAGCATCTCCTGCTGCTCTGCTCCTTGGGGAGCCCTGACCTTGGTAATGGTCCTGCTGGGACATGGGGTGGCCTGAGACTGGGCCTGGTGTGGCAGGGAAGGGACAGAACTGCAGTTGCTGAGGGCTTTAATCTGGGACCAGCACCAGCAGGAGGGGAGAGACATCTCCCTCCAGGCTTCATGACTCGGTGGGAACAAGGCAGTGGTGGAGGGACTCCATCCCTCTTCCTCCAGCCCCTCTTCCTCCTCAGCCCCAGCAGTTCAAGGCAAAAGGAGAAGATGCCCCTTTCTGGCAGTGCCCGGGTAAAGAGCCCAGGCAGCCTCAGCTCTGTTTTTTTCGGTGATGCCGGAGAGAAACCATGTAAAGCCAATTATTTCTGAAGAATGAATGTGCTGATTGCTGTGCCTGCACCCTGCTGGGCTCACTGCCCCTGGGTGCTCCAATCACCCATCTTTCACCCTGCAAAGAGCTCACTTCTGTGAGTGTGACCGATTCCGGGATTCCTGGGTGGTTTTTTTGTTGCAGGGGGGCGGGGGGGGAGTTGATTACCCTCAGCCAGAAATTAAAACGGATATGCAAATCTGAATGCTGGTCTCGTGCCAGGTTTGTCTGAGAGGAGAGGTGGAGGGAGGGGGTGCCTCCTCCCTGGGCAGGGCCCTTTCATGTCCCTTCACACTGGGGCCAGCTGAAGCCAGCGCAGCAGGTTCTGCTCTGGCTGCTGTAAGGCCACACAGCTCCCTGGTGGAGAAGTAGCCTGGGACCCAGCTCTGCGGCTGGATGGAGATGCTGGGGTGAGGGGTGCTGGGTACGACCCTCTCCAGGAGAAAGCACCATGAGCAGCAAGAGCACAGGGTTCCCTGGAGCTGTGAGGAGCAGGACAGCACTGTAGCATCCTCCCCGAGTTGCTGCTGAGGCCTGAGCTGAAGGTGACGCTGGGGAGCAGAGAGGTGGAGGCTGGTGGCATCCATGGCTGTCCCTGGGTGAGGACCAGGCCTGGTGTGGTGGGAAAGCAAGCCAAGCCCTGAGCTTCCTTGGCTGCTTGGCTCTTGCATGGTGGGGTTCATGGTGCTTTCCATGAGCCGTTGTGGGCTGATGTTGGCTGGAGACCAGGGAGAAACTGAGGCACAGGCTCCAGGCCTGGAATCAGAGGTTCTGCCTTTGCCCTGCTGCCACAACCAGTAAGTCCCAGTCTGTGATTAAACCATCGCACCGGCAGCAACCAACCCCCACCCATCCCCAAAAACCTACCCCAGTTCTCAGCGCTGTCTGAGCACCCCCATCTCTCCCAGAGAAGCACCTACGACACACTCTAAGCCCTTTTGTTTCCTTGAATTTTATTCCATTTTGCATAAAATCCTTGGCTCTTTCCAGCCAAAAATGACAGAGCGGATGAAGAGTAACGGGAGGAGAGATGATGCAGGAATCCTTGTGGAGGAGGTGGCACGGTGCAGTGGTACAGAGCAGGGGGGGACACGTGGGACACTGGCAGGCACAGAGGTTACGGATCACGGACAAGTGCTGTGCCAGTGAGAGCAGCAGGTAAGAACTGAGAGCTGGGACTGGGCCAACAGCCTGCCAGAACAACCTGCAACACTAGCCCTTGGGCTACCAAGCCTCAGAGGTGGTGGCCTCATCCTTTCCAAGCCCAGCCCAGCGTCAGCCTAGTTTGCAGGTGAAGCCAAAGCAGCTGTTGCAGCGGCAAGTTTTAAAGCCCGTTTCTCCTTTGGTTTAAGTGCAAAAAAAAAATAATCAAAGAGCTCACATGCAGTTTTCACACAGACACGACCGAGGAGGTACCTCTCACCCAGCTCAACCCGGGGCTGGAGTTAAAGGTCATTCATTTGCAGAAGAATGGCTTTGGCAGAACCCGTGAGATGGGCAGGCTCTTGGGCTAGAGGTTCTGGGGTGGTTTTTTCCCCCCTCTCATCATCATCAAGCCATGTCAGATTTAAGCAAAAGCTCAAAAGCTAACTTTAACCATCTTCTGCTGTTCTGTTTTGTTTATTTTTTTTTTTCCCTGATGAGAAAATACCATCTAGGACTAATCTTGCTTTCCCTGCTGCAGCCATGGTCGTGGTGAGCTGGACCCCAGCGCCTGGTTTGCCTGCAAAGGGAAAGGTGCCTCCTCATGGCTTTTTTCCCCTCCATCCCTTGGCAGCAGCAGCACCAACTCCTGCCCCAGGAGGAGAGAGGAGCCTCTTTCAACTCCCAGCTCGCCTTGGAGCAAGTCAGACCAAGACTTTCCCTCCCAGACCACACTGGAGGACGCTGGATTGGGAAAAACCAAACCGCTGTGCAGTTCAGAAGCAGCAGATCTTGGTACCAAATTGCTCCAAAACACAAAAAAAAACCTGCTTAAAACCCTTGAGCTTTGCCCCACTCCCTTTCGGGCTGGGGGGACAACAGGCTTGGGCAGTGGATGTGACAAACTCAGCTGCACAGTCACAATGTGAGAGCATTTTAAAGTCCTCCCCAAGTTGCCACAGCGGGTGACCCTCCCCCTGCCTGCCCTGAGGGACCCCAGCACCGCTTCCCCTTCCCTCCAACCCCCTCCCTTCCTTCCCCCCGCACGTAAGGTGCCACATAAATTACATCAACTTTAATTAACACCCCAAAAAAATTAAAAATCAAGAACGAGGTGTTTAAAAGGGGAGTCCCCTCCGTGCACCAGGTTGAACCCCAAAATGGGTGATACCCATCTGGAACATGACGCACACGCTCCTGCGAGGCAGGGACACGCTTGGGAGACCCGGCCTCTCCTCTCCCTCGTTTGTAACGTTCGTACATTCAATTAACGGGTGAGGGTTTCCTTCCCAGGGCAGAGGGCGGTGATGGAAGGGCCCTGCTCACCAGTACAGTTCTGCTCGGCAGGGACAGGCGACGCCGCTACTGCTTCGTGTCACATCGGCTGCTGAAAAGATGTTTTATGACGCCCGGGTTTGCCAAAGTGGAGATGTCCCCCAGATCTTGGTCATTTTTGGCAATCTTCCTTAATATCCGCCTGGTAATCTTTCCTGTAACGACAGCCACAGAAGGAAAGCGGGAGTCAGGATCTCTTCAGCATCCTGAGCAGGAGCGGGGAGTGCCCAGACCTGCAGAGTCTTGAGGTTGCTCCCCTCTCCAGGTGAGTGGCCCCAGACAAGCAATTTGGGGCTGATTTCCTGATTTCCTTCCACTGGGAGGAGGTGCTCAGTCCCCAGCACCCTCCCTGGGCCCTTACCTGAGCGGGTTTTGGGCAGGCTTGGGGCGTACTGGATGTAATCAGGGGTGGCTATTGGGCCGATTTTTTCTCTGACTGAAAAAAGAAAAAGAAAGAGATTTTCATTGTAGGTGCTGGGAGAGGTCACACACCTCCTTTTCAGGCAGGATGACCAAGTTCAGACACACAGTGCCCAGCTGCTGGGGAAGCTGGTAGGGTGGTGCCCAGCCAAGCCTCCAGCTGTGGGAGGGGGCAGCAAGACCTGCAGCGCCAACAGGGTCATAGACACATCTTGGAGTCACAGAATGGGTTGGAAGGGAACTTAAAGACCATCCAGTCCCACCCCCTGCCCTGGGCAGGGACACCTCCCACCAGACCAGGTTGCTCCAAGCCCCCTCCAACCTGCCCTTGAACCCCTCCAGGGATGGGGCAGCCACAGCTTCTCTGGGCACCCTGGGCCAGGCTCTCACCACCCTCACAACAAAGAAGTTCTTCCCCACATCTCAGCTCCATCTCCCCTCTTTCAGTGTCAAACTGTTCCCCCTCATCCTATGGCTCCCCTCCCTGATCCAGAGTCCCTCCCCATCTCTCCTGGAGCCCCTTTAGGGACTGGAAGGGGCTCAAAGGTCTCCCCAGAGCCTTCTCTTCTCCAGACTGAACCCCCCAACTCTCTCAGCCCCCCCCTCCCAGCAGAGGGGCTCCAGCCCTCCCAGCCTCCTCTGGCCCCGCTCCAACAGCTCCATGTCCTTCCTGTGCTGAGGACACCAAAGCCAGAGTCCTTCCCAAAGGCAAGAGCAGTCATTTTTTCATTCTCTCCATCTTCAAGAGCCCTCTATAATGGCTACACCAATCGCTATTACCATTTTGATGGAGCAAGGACTGATTCACTGTCGGGTTCCTAGGGAGAAGAAACTCCCATGGGTGGGTTTCATGTATTAAATGCTGCAGTCTGCTGTGGCAATGGAAAAGCTCCCTTGAGACCAGAGCACAAAGCACCCGGAGTGACCAAACAACCCCTGCAGCAGGTCAGAACCTGCCAGGAGAGCTGTGAGAGCCGTGCCCACGCAGGCCAGCACTGCTGCAAACAAAAGCCTGCTGGGTACCCTGGTCCTTCTCAGGGCTGCCAGCTCCCAAGAGGTAGAGATGGCATCACATGAGCAGCCAAAGGCGGGGAGGACTAATTTTAGTCTTCACCAGCCGTGCTCTCTAATCAGAGGGGGCACCTTGTCAACAGTTGTCCACGCTGCATTCCCCAGACTACGTGCCCCCCTCGCTCAAGCACCCAAGCCCTTAACCCCTCCAGCGCTGCCATGTGACCTCCCGAATATTCCTCTGCTCCCACCTTGTTTCTTCAGCTCGTCCATCAGGTTCTTGCTGAACTCGTGGCCGTCTCTCAGGGTCACAAAGCAGTAGAGGCACTCGCCTTTCAGGGGGTGGGGGTGGCTGACCACCGCGGCCTCCGAGATGGCAGCGTGCTCCAGCAAGGCTGACTCCACCTCCGCTGTGCTCAGCAAGTGGCCTGCAAGCAAGGAGAGACAGTGTTTCACCCCGACCCCAGGCTGGGGTCCTGCAGCCCCCCAAGGAGCTGGGAAGAAGAGATCTGTCAGTGTAAGAGGCCCTAATTATAGGTTTGAGAGCATCTATTTCATTTGCTTGAGAAAAAGCAACAGTTGGGGAAGAAAAACTCGTTTCAGCAGTGCCAGGTATCACTCACCTGCAGAGTACAGCCCCCCCTCTGCTGTTCTCCCTCCCACCTTTAAGTCCAACCATCTACCCTACTCTAAAGTTCTCCCCTACACCATATCCCCCGACACCACATCTAAATCTACTGTCTTGAACTGTTAATCTACTATTAATCTACTGTCTTGAACTGTTCACAGCCATGGGACTAAACACGGGCTGATAAGAAGCTGGATTTGGTAAGAGGAGACCGCACACCCACAGGGTGCAAAGGAGGGAAGAGGCTGGATCTGCAAAGCCCAGGAACCACCCCCCCTGCCATGCCCTGCTCCAGCTTCTCACCATGGGGAGAGGAAACAATGCTCCCCATCTTGGAGCAGGGACACAGCTCACCCCTGTACCCGTGCTCTGACATTCCACCCGGGGTCCGCTGTCACAGAAAACCACGGGAAGGTGGTCAACTTGGTGGAGGACCAAGCTCTGCTGGTCAGGTGAAAGGATCTAGTTGGATCTAGGGCCCAGGTGAACCTCATGAGGTTCAACAAGAGCAAATGCAAGGTTCTGCACCTGGGCCAGAACAATCCTCGCCACCAATACAAACTAGGGGGTGAGGGATTGGAAAGCAGCCCTGAGGAAAGGGACTTGGGGGTGCTGGTGGACGAGAAGCTGGACATGAGCAGGCAGTGGGCAGCTGCAGCCCAGAAGGCCAATCCCATCCTGGGCTGCATCAAAAGATGCGTTGCCAGCAGGTCCAGAGAGGGGATTCTGCCACTTTACTCTGCTCTGGTGAGACCTCACCTGGAGTATTGTGTGCAGGTCTGGAGCCCTCAATATAAGAAGGACATGGACCTGATGGAGAGGGTCCAGAGGAGGGCCACAAGGATGATCAGGGGGATGGAGCACCTCTGCTACGAGGACAGGCTGAGGGAGCTGGGGTTGTTCAGCCTGGAGAAGAGGAGGCTCCGGGGACACCTAATAGCAGCCTTCCAGTACCTGAAGGGAGCCTACAGGAAGGCTGGGGAGAGCCTGTTTAGAAAGGCCTGCAGTGACAGGACGAGGGGCAATGGCTTCAAGCTGGAGGGGAACAGATTTAGACTGGAGATGAGGAGAGGGTTCTTCACTGTGAGGGTGGTGGAGCACTGGAACAGGTTGCCCAGGGAGGTGGTTGAGGCCCCATCCCTGGAGATATTCAAGGAGAGGCTCGATGGGGCCCTGGGCAACCTGGTCTAGTTGGGGGTGTTCCTGCTGACTGCGGGGGGGTCGGACTAGATGGCCTTTGGAGGTCCCTTCCGGCCTGGGCAATTCTATGATTCTATGGATTCAGGGGCAAGTACAGCAACATCTCACGGCCAGCAGGCTGCCCGTAGGCTACAGCCCCCAGGAAAGGAGGGAGGGGGCTACTGAATGCAGGATATGGAAAATGATCAGCCGAGGAGCAGCTGAATCCCAAAGACTCAGTCAAGAAAGGTGGGAGAATCTCCACCTCTGTGGACACAGCTCCCAGCAGCCTGGTCCAGCTTGGAGGTTAGCCCTATGCAGAGCAGCAGGTTGGATTAGGGACCACACGGTCCCCTCTGATCTCTGTAATTCCCTATGGCCCTGAATCCTCCAGCACAGAGGCACCTTGGCTGGTGAAGAACCTCCTCTAAGAGGATACAGAAGGCTCCTTCCCTCCAGTGCATTGTCTCCAGAGGAAACGACACAGAAAGTCACCAAGTCACAGACTCATCTGTCTCCGATCCAGCAATTAGCTCCACTTTGGGCACAAACTGCTGGGCAGAGTCATGGATGCAGAACCATCCCCCATAAAGCAAGGTGGCTTTTTAAACCCATGTCAGAAATGGATGCAGAAGTGTCCCCCATCTCTGCTTCTGAACGAGCATCAGAAAGCACAGTGGTCCCCACAGAAGACACAACTCATTCTTACCAGAAACATTCAACATGTCATCAATTCGCCCTGTGATCCAGTAATAACCATCTTTATCTCTCCTGCAACCTAAAAATAGGCAGAAATGACAGCGTGAGGAAGCGGTGCCAGCCCTCGGAGCCACTCCTAAGGGATTCTGAGGCCAGGACATGGCAAATTTCTGTCCCCCGGCTGTGGCCAGGCACTCCCCAGACAACCTTACCACAACCTTACCATCGCCCGTCACGTAGTACCCGGGGAACTTCTTGAAGTAGGTGGTTTCGAATTGCTGGTGGTTTCCATAGAGCGTGCGCATTATTCCTGGCCAGGGCTGCTTAAATACCTGCCGGGGAAAAACACAGACCTGAGTCAGCCAGACCAAAGCAATAACCCAGTCCTCGTACCATAGCGAGGGAGAGAGGCAAACGGGCCTTGCACGTGGTGGAAAGTGATGACACTTGGGACACTTCCTGCCCGGTGCTGATCTGCTGTACTGGGCACTGGTGAGGCCTCACCTCGAGTACTGTGTCCAGTTTTGGGCCCCCTACCATAAAAAAGACATTGAGGTGCTGGAGCGGGTCCAGAGAAGGGCGACAAAGCTGGTGAGGGGTCTGGAGCACAAGTCTTATGAGGAGAGGCTGAGGGAGCTGGGGGTATTCAGCCTGGAGAAGAGGAGGCTGAGGGGAGACCTTATTGCTCTCTACAACTCCCTGAAAGGAGGGTGTAGAGAGGTGGGGGTCGGTCTCTTTTCTCAAGTCACAGGCGACAGGACAAGAGGAAATGGCCTCAAGTTGCCCCAGGGGAGGTTCAGGCTGGAGATTAGGAAAAATTTTTTCACTGAAAGGGTTCTCAGGCATTGGAATGGGCTGCCCAGGGAGGTGGTTGAGGCCCCATCCCTGGAGGTGTTCAAAAGACGGGTTGATGTAGTGCTGGGAGGTCTGGTTTAGTGATGATGCTCCTTGTTTGTTGTGTGGGTGTCTATTTTTGTCAGTTAGGTTGACGGTTGGACAAGATGATCTTTAAGGTCCCTTCCAACCTAGAAGATTCTGTGATTCTGTGAAAATCTCCCCAGGCTTGGTGTGGGGGGAAAGAGCTTGGCTGAAAAGTTGTTCCCACCCTCCTGCCTCCCTCATGTCTGCAAGGGCATTTCTTGACCAGTCCAACAGTTTCTTCACGGCATAAAGCTCCCAGCGAGTTATGGCAGTGAAGGGACTTCCCACCACTCTCGTGTGGACCCAGAGTAAGTGGAGACCAGGAAGGTCGCGGAGCTCACAGGGAACTGACAAGGGGAGGGGAGGGAAGATCAACCCTTCTTTACCAGGTAGCCTTCTGCTTCTCCTTCCAGCTCTTCCCCCGACTCGTTCAAGATGGCAGGGACCACACCGAAGAAGGGGAACGTCTGCCATGGGGACAAGAGAGCAAGGAGACAAGGAGGTGAGTTCATTAGAACCCCGTGAAGCACAGGGAGTGGTGGGGACAGAGAATGGGCAGCTTTGGAGGACCTGTGGCACATGGGGCCTGTGAGCACAGCTCCTTCGGGCCAGGCCTGCGATTTTGGATAGTGGCCACCTCCCCAGCATCACGCTGGCAGGCTGGTAGCCACAGGGCCATGGTAAAGACAGGGCTGGCTGCTGCTGCAGCCCCTTGTTTTGCCCCCAGGGAGCCCTCCCTGCCCCCCGAGAGGAGAACAGAAGTACTCACTGCAGAGCCTGGCTTCATGGGGGTGGCAGCAGGGAGTGGGGTCAACATGTGGCCACCCTGCAAAGAGAGGCAAAAACCAGTGAGTTTGGGCCATGCCAGCCCACCCCAGCCCATCCCACAGCTGCTTGCATCATGTCCCAGTCAGAGGCAGGCTGCTTGGGGCAATTGTGAAGATGAGGACTTGGGAAGGATTCAGCAGGGACAACGAACCCATGTTTGGGCACAAAGCTTTGGAGCTGCTGGGGGAAAGAAAGAGGGAGAGGAGAGCAAGGTCCAGAGCAGACCTTGGCAGGAACCCTTTGAGAGGGAAGGTCCCCCCTTGGAGCCTGTCTGAGGTCCAGGAAAGAAAGAGGAGAAGGGGAACCAACCTTCCACATAGAACCAAGGAAACACTACAGCAAACCCACAAAGACACCCTGCAGGGAGCACAAAGGAAAGAGAGGCCCAAGGGACACCCAGGCAAGGACTCACTGTCTCTGTCTGCCAGAATGTGTCCACAATGGGACACTTTTCTTCTCCCACCACGCGGTAGTACCACAGCCAGGCTTCAGGGTTGATGGGCTCACCGACAGTCCCCAGCACCTTCAGGGACTTCCTGCTGTGCCTGTGGAGAGGAGGGAGGTGGCACAGAAGGCCATGAAGAACAGCAGCTGTGATCCTGCTGCACAGCAGGGCCTGCAGGGCTACCCAAAGTGTACTTGGGGCTTCCAGGCATGGTTCAGACTCTTCTCAGCCCTCTTCCATGGGGCAAGAAAAGAGAACTCTGTGATTTTGATGTCTCCTACTCCAAGCTCCCACTTGGCTCTACTCCTTCCCTTCCTTGAGCCAAGGAGAAGCACAGAGGGGCTCTCTGCCCAGCACACTTTGGTGAGCTTCGGGTCAGGAGCAGGGACAACCCGCAATCTCTGAGCTTAGTTGCAGCTTAAGGTGAAAGAGGAGGACCTGCTCACAAGTTATAATGAGTTACAACTTCCCATCCTGAAGTTAGTGCTGGGAGTGGAGAAACACAGCCTGAATATTGCTCTGTAGAAGGCAGAAGGTCCTGGTTTGTTCAGAAAAAATACACTGGGGAAGCTGCTGCTCAGAGAAACTGAGGCCCTTGATCCTCCATGGGGAGTCTCTGGCTGTGCCAGGGCCCTCCATGTCACCAGAGACTGGCACTCACTTTTTGACAGGCTCCTCCCCGTGCTTCATCAGCAGCCGGATGGCCGTGGGTGCTGTGTAGAACTTGGTCACCTTGTACTTGTCAACAACACTCCACATTCGCCCAACGTCCGGGTAGGTGGGGACACCTTCAAACTGAGCAGGAGAGAGGGCAGTGACACAGCTGTTCCCTACTGCTACTGACCTGCAGCAGCTTCCCAAGCAGGGAACAGCAGCTGGACCTTAGATGTCCTTATAGGAATGCCACAGGCACCACACAGTGAAGCCAGCCCTTTACTGCTCCCTTGGGATGGATTTGGCACCATCCCACCCCAGGTGGCCTGGCAAATGTCCCCCGAAACACCCTAGGTGGCTACTAGTGACACAATCCCACCACAATCCCAATGACTCTGCCCGCATGGTACAGGGTAAGAGGTCCAAACACAGTGACAGAACCAACACCAAAAGTACCAAGAACCCCCAAAAGGACTCCCCTAACGTGACAATGATTTTCCTGCTTGTATTTCCTCAGGGAGTCTTGGGCACGAGCCTCTGGCTCCCTGATCTGTATCCAAGTTACAGCCACACACTGCCAAGGGACACGCAGGCACAGGAGTTAAATGCAGGTTGTCAAAACAGCACCATCCATGAAAACATCACTCCCTGCTCCTGATCCAGCTCTCGCGTTACCCCGCAGCAGCCCTGGCTCCCCTGGTACACAAGGCTTATACTTCTAAAGGATAGAAACAGGGGAGCATTTGAAAAATTAACCACCCAAAAGCCACGCACAAACTAGCCCCCCTGTCTGCCACCAAGCAGCCACCCACACCCTCCTTGGGGACTGTCACCCTTCCCTGCAGAGCCCGGGGCACTGCACTCAAGGGAGAAGTGCGCTCATCGCAGAGCGACACAGCAGAGCACAACACACAACAGAGCACAATCTCTACCTTCTTGGAGTAAAAGCAGCCAGCACTTACTAACACACTAGTTGCCCCGTTTGCCAAGGGTCCATAAGTGAGGTAGGAATGGCCTGTTATCCATCCAATGTCAGCTGTGCACCAGTAGACATCCTCAGGTTGGTAATCAAAGACGTATTTAAATGAGGTGGCAGCGTAAAGCATGTATCCACCCACCGTATGCAGCACACCCTACGAGGAGAAGGCACACAACTGTCAGGGCAAGTTCCCACCAGGGCCCTCACCCTCCCAGGTAAAGCTTGAGCATCACCAGTCCATGAGCTCAAACAGCATCTGAGCAGGAATGACCAGCACAGCCCCTTTCCCAAGAGCTCCAAGGCTCTTCTTCTTACTGGAGCCTCCCGACGTGAGCCTCACTGGTTCCCATTGCTGAGGTGTTACTGGGACTCAGCCCAGCCCTGGGGGAAGCATACCTTGGGTTTCCCAGTTGAGCCGCTCGTGTAGAGGATGAAGAGTTCGTCCTCCGCGTCGCACCACTCCGGTTCACACTCCGTGCTGGCACTGCTCATCAGCTCATGCCACCACGCATCCATGGCCGGGTTCCAGGGGGTCTGAGAAAAGCAAAAGATTAGAAACAGAGGCCCCAAAGGCAAGAGAAGGGGGGGGGTGAGGGGTGCACCCCTAACTTTGCCCCCCTCATGGACCATGGAGGCAGATGTTCACACCACAGCTGCTGCCCCAGAGCCGTTTGCTGCAAACCATGCACCAGAACTGCAGCTCTCACTCCAGAAGCTCCTTTTCTCAGCCCACAGCCACAAGGAAAACCTTTAAACACGGTCTGGCTACAAGACCTGAAGCAGATTGTCCAAACCACCGTAATGCTGACAAGTCCCTCTCAGCAGCAGCAGCTCTCAAAGCAAACAGGATCCTCCTGGCCTCCCGAGCCGCCGTTGGACAGCAAAGCACCAAACCTCGCTCAGCACAGCCACACTGTCCCCAACAGTGGCTGGAGAAGGACTCTTTGCCAGGAAGTGTAATGATAGGACAAGGGGAAACGGTTTTAAATAGGAAGAAAAAAGATTCAGATTAGATCTCAGGAAGAACTTCTTTGCTGTGAGGGTGGTGAGAGCCTGGCCCAGGTTGCCCAGGGAAGTTGTGGATGCCCCATCCCTGGAGGGGTTCAAGGCCAGGCTGGATGGGACCTTGAGCAACCTGCTCTAGTAGGAGGTGTCCCTGCCCAGGGCAGGGGGGTTGGAACTCAATGATCTTTGAGGTCCCTTCCAACCCAAACCATTCTATGATTCTATGAACACCATGCAGGGACCCCTACAGCAATGCGGCCCGAGACAAACATGTTGGGCTCACGCTGCTTGGCCCTTGCCACCTGTTAGCTGGATTTTAAGGTAATTAGCCTGATAAGAAGTGACTGCTCCAACTCAGAACCACCCAGCACTGGCCGCCTGAAGGAACTGCTTGAGGATGCCAGAGCTGTGGCAGAGCCACCAACGCTTGTGGCTGATGGGCAGAGGTGACCCCAAGAGTGGTGCAGTCTCTGGGATGGCACAGGTCAGTGCAAGACCTAACTCCACCTGACCTTTTTGCCTGTACTCAGAGGAGAAAAGGAAGGTAGCTGGGGACGTTCAGCCTGGAGAAAAGGAGGCTGAGGGGAGACCTTCTGGCTCTCTCCAACTCCCTGAAAGGAGGGGGTAGTCAGGGGAGGTCAGTCTCTTCTCCCAAGGAACAGGCGATGGGACAAGAGGAAATGGCCTCAAGTTGCACCAGGGGAGGTTTAGGATGGATATTAGGAAAAAGTTTTACACTGAAAGGGTTATTAAGCATTGGAATGGGCTGCCCAGGAAGTGGCAGAATCACCATCCCTGGAGGTATTTAAAAGCTGAGCAAATGTGGTGCTGAGGGACACGGTTTAGTGATGGTTTTTGTCAGTGTTAGGTTGATGGTTGGACTTGATGATCTGAAAGGTCCCTTCCAACTTAATTATATCAACTTAGATGATTCTATGAGATTGGGAGCAGCTGAGCAGGCAAAGCTCCCAGCCTAAGTGCAGACTTCTCACTTCCATGTCTCTGTGAGGCCAGGCACCCTGACCCAGAGCCTGGCAGCTCCCAGCTGGGACACATCTCCTCCTTCCAGAGGCAGGGCCAATTGGGCAGGCACAGCCTGCACAAAGTCCCCACGGGTCCCTCAGCTGGGGGGTCTGGAGGTACAGAGAGCAGTCACAGGGCCACACAGTGACTCTCTGTGGCCTTAAAGATGTTCATGTGCTATCTGGAGGCATCAGAACCCCGTGGCCCAGCACGCAGCTCCTGCAAATGTGACGCAGGGGACACTACCTGCTTGACAGACCAGCAAAACCAGGGTCATGGATCCCCAGGGCTCCTGGGTCTACCTGGGGAACCAGTTTCCACAAAAGTCTGTCCTCCCAGCAAGGCACCACATCAACAAAGCCCAAGGTAGGCTCAACACCAGCCCATCCACAGCCACTTCCTTGCATCCCTCTTTCAAGGATCACCCCATTTTAGCACCCAACTTCTACTGCCCAACAGAGGAGGTCAGACCCACGGTACGACACAAGGTCCCCAAAGCCAGGCCTGCCCTCTCATGGGGTCCTGAGGCATGGCTTCTTGGATTGGGGCAGGCAGAGTCCACGTGTTGGGTCTGGAGCTCCTCCAATTTTTGCTGCCCGTGGCACGCAGCCACAGCCAGGAAGCTGCAGGCAACCCCTGCCAGCCCCACCGCAAAGGGAAGGGCGGCACAAGAGCTGCTTTTAAAAGGTGTCCCGGTTTGAGGTAAAACCGGATCAATTTTGTGTTCTGTAACTTTGCATTTTAGTTAGGCCTTTTCTAACTCTCTGAAATTAACAGCATATTGTGGAGAAAACTGTTCCTTCTCAGAGTGATAAGACCAATGTTTGTGCTCCATGCCAGGGAATGGTGTGCAGAGAGGCCCTTGCTTATACTTATTGCTATAACAACCAAGGGCAGCCAATTTTCCTTTTCTCAGCCCACAGCCACAAGGAAAACCTTTAAACACGGTCTGGCTACAAGACCTGAAGCAGATTGTCCAAACCACTGTAACGCTGACAAGTCCCTCTCAGCAGCAGCAGCTCTCAAAGCAAACAGGATCCTCCTGGCCTCCCGAGCCGCCGTTGGACAGCAAAGCACCAAACCTCGCTCAGCACAGCCACACTGTCCCCAACAGTGGCTGGAGAAGGACTCTTTGCCAGGAAGTGTAATGATAGGACAAGGGGAAACGGTTTTAAATTGGAAGAAAAAAGATTCAGATTAGATCTCAGGAAGAAATTTTTTACTATGAGGGTGGTGAGACACTGGAACAGGTTGCCCAGGGAAGTTGTGGCTGCCCCATCCCTGGAGGGGTTCAAGGCCAGGCTGGATGGGGCCTTGAGCAACCTGGTGTGGTGGGAGGTGTCCCTGCCCAGGGCAGGGGGGTTGGAACTCGATGATCTTTGAGGTCCCTTCCAACCCAAACCATTCTATGACTCTATGAACACCATGCAGGGACCCCTACAGCAATGTGGCCCGAGACAAACATGTTGGGCTCACGCTGCTTGGCCCTTGCCACCTGTTAGCTGGATTTTAAGGTAATTAGCCTGATAAGAAGTGACTGCTCCAACTCAGAACCACCCAGCACTGGCCGCCTGAAGGAACTGCTTGAGGATGCCAGAGCTGTGACAGAGCCACCAACACTTGTGGCTGATGGGCAGAGGTGACCCCAAGAGTGGTGCAGTCTCTGGGATGGCACAGGTCAGTGCAAGACCTAACTCCACCTGACCTTTTTGCCTGTACTCAGAGGAGAAAAGGAAGGTAGCTGGGGACGTTCAGCCTGGAGAAAAGGAGGCTGAGGGGAGACCTTCTGGCTCTCTCCAACTCCCTGAAAGGAGGGGGTAGTCAGGGGAGGTCAGTCTCTTCTCCCAAGGAACAGGCGATGGGACAAGAGGAAATGGCCTCAAGTTGCACCAGGGGAGGTTTAGGATGGATATTAGGAAAAAGTTTTACACTGAAAGGGTTATTAAGCATTGGAATGGGCTGCCCAGGAAGTGGCAGAATCACCATCCCTGGAGGTATTTAAAAGCTGAGCAGATGTGGTGCTGAGGGACACGGTTTAGTGATGGTTTTTGTCAGTGTTAGGTTGATGGTTGGACTTGATGATCTGAAAGGTCCCTTCCAACTTAGATAATTATATCAACTTAGATGATTCTATGAGATTGGGAGCAGCTGAGCAGGCAAAGCTCCCAGCCTAAGTGCAGACTTCTCACTTCCATGTCTCTGTGAGGCCAGGCACCCTGACCCAGAGCCTGGCAGCTCCCAGCTGGGACACATCTCCTCCTTCCAGAGGCAGGGCCAATTGGGCAGGCACAGCCTGCACAAAGTCCCCACGGGTCCCTCAGCTGGGGGGTCTGGAGGTACAGAGAGCAGTCACAGGGCCACACAGTGACTCTCTGTGGCCTTAAAGATGTTCATGTGCTATCTGGAGGCATCAGAACCCCGTGGCCCAGCACGTTAAGCATTGGAATGGGCTGCCCAGGAAGTGGCAGAATCACCATCCCTGGAGGTATTTAAAAGCTGAGCAAATGTGGTGCTGAGGGACACGGTTTAGTGATGGTTTTTGTCAGTGTTAGGTTGATGGTTGGACTTGATGATCTGAAAGGTCCCTTCCAACTTAATTATATCAACTTAGATGATTCTATGAGATTGGGAGCAGCTGAGCAGGCAAAGCTCCCAGCCTAAGTGCAGACTTCTCACTTCCATGTCTCTGTGAGGCCAGGCACCCTGACCCAGAGCCTGGCAGCTCCAGCTGGGACACATTTCCTCCTTCCAGAGGCAGGGCCAATTGGGCAGGCACAGCCTGCACAAAGTCCCCACGGGTCCCTCAGCTGGGGGGTCTGGAGGTACAGAGAGCAGTCACAGGGCCACACAGTGACTCTCTGTGGCCTTAAAGATGTTCATGTGCTATCTGGAGGCATCAGAACCCCAGCTCCTGCAAATGTGACGCAGGGGACACTACCTGCTTGACAGACCAGCAAAACCAGGGTCATGGATCCCCAGGGCTCCTGGGTCTACCTGGGGAACCAGTTTCCACAAAAGTCTGTCCCCCCAGTAAGGCACCACATCAACAAAGCCCAAGGTAGGCTCAACACCAGCCCATCCACAGCCACTTTCTTGCATCCCTCCTTCAAGGATCACCCCATTTTAGCACCCAACTTCTACTGCCCAACGGAGGAGGTCAGACCCACGGTACGACACAAGGTCCCCAAAGCCAGGCCTGCCCTCTCATGGGGTCCTGAGGCATGGCTTCTTGGATTGGGGCAGGCAGAGTCCACGTGTTGGGTCTGGAGCTCCTCCAAGTTTTGCTGCCCGTGGCACGCAGCCGCAGCCAGGAAGCTGCAGGCACCCCCTGCCAGCCCCACCACAAAGGGAAGGGCGTCACAAGAGCTGCTTTTAAAAGGTGTCCCGGTTTGAGGTAAAACCGGATCAATTTTGTGTTCTGTAACTTTGCATTTTAGTTAGGCCTTTTCTAACTCTGAAATTAACAGCATATTGTGGAGAAAACTGTTCCTTCTCAGAGTGATAAGACCAATGTTTGTGCTCCATGCCAGGGAATGGTGTGCAGAGAGGCCCTTGCTTATACTTATTGCTATAACAACCAAGGGCAGCCAATTTTCGTTATTTGCCCCTTAGAGGGTTGGAAACGGAAAAACGTAGAGGGGTCACATCTGTGGGGAGGAACGGACAGGACAGGTGACCCAAACCTGACCAACAGGGGTATTCCATCCCATCTGCCCCATGCTCAGTATAAAAGCTGAGGGATCAAAGGGTCAACTCTCTTCCTGCAATGGCCGACATGCGAAGAGGACCCTGTCTGTTCATCTGCCTTTGATCCCCATGTGTTCCTGACTCCAGAGCTGGAATCCTGCTCCTGTCCATCACCGAGTCCAGGCTGGGACTTCCCCAGTGCCTGCTGGTGACGGGACTGTCATCCTGGGAGCTTGATACGGTTTTGTATATGTTGTATCTATTTCATTATTTTCTTCTCTTTTATTTTAATATTATTTTTGATTAAAGTAGTTTAGTTAATTCTAAACTTTTCAATCTCCTTATCTCTTCCTCTCCTCTTTTGGGGGGGGGGAAGGGCCATCTGTTGGTTCGGTTGCGGTGATTTCGGCTGAAACCACGACAAAAAGGAAGAGAGATTGAACTGTCATCCCAACTCCGGCAGCGCATCCCAGCGGTTCCGCATTCCCCCCCCCACCATCGGCACGCTGACGTGCACTCGGGGGGTTTCAGGGATGCAGATTTGTTTCCTGCAGCAAAGTTGGTGGCACTGCATCCGTCCCCGACCCACGGGCAGCGCTGGCCAAGCGGCGGGTGGCATCTACTGCTAACATGCAGCTGCTGGGAACCCGGGGTTAGGAAGGCACGTGTGGCCGTGCAGAGCCAGAGCTGTTAGGAAGGTGGAGAGGGAAGCGGAGGGGAGGTGCCATGAGGAGGAAGGCAGTGCTGTGTGTAAATACCTTGGGATGGAGTCTCTGTGAGCTCTCAGTCTTTTTTTCCTGTTAAAAATCCACAAAGAGGGTGTGAAAAGTCGAGAAGCGGAGGATCCACACCGGGCTTTGCAGGCAAGGAGCTGGAAGCCCACAGGCCCGGATGCTGGGAAACCATCCCAGCAGGCTGGAGAGCGCTGGGAATTGGGGCCAGACCAGGAGATGCCCTCTGAGGAAATGCCTGCCTGTTTCCATCGCCTTCCCTGAGTACCCGCTGCCTCCACCCCCCACACGTGGTCAGCTGGGTATGGCAGCACAGAGCTGGCACACAGCCTGCTCCGATAGCGTTACACAAGCCAACAGCACAGTAAAGATGCACTCACAAGGGAAAAAAGTCTTTAATAAAGTGTCTGAACAAGTAAAGCAGCAAAAGCCAAAGGGTAAGAGAGTCCCCTCCAGCCTCCTCCTCCTCTTCTGCACAAGAACCTCACCTCATCACCAGCAAACGGCTGGGGGACAGGCTTCTCTGTTGCCTCCCGACCAGGGAAACCTCACACAGAAAGGCTCGTCTGCTCCAGCTTTCCCAGTCCTTGGCAGCTACTCTGCCCCCCAAGAGATGAGGCAGAGGAAGCCAATGTAACACGGCCAGGCTGGCAAACACTGAGCAACAACCCAATAAAATTAACACAGCTGAATAAGGAAACTAACTCAAAATTAACTCAAAGATACAGAATCTGCTGAACCTCTTGTTCCAGAGCTCAGCCTGGAACTAAAGCAGAGCTCAGTCAGACGCGCTCCCCAAACACAACCCATTTCTGAGCAAACACCGGCCTGGAGATAACCCAATGCAAATGATCACCAAACACAGAGGGACAGAAGCCACCATTGCAAGAGAAGGAGCTGTTCCCTCGTTGAAAGCAACCTGCCCTTTGAGCAGATGAAGGCAGCAGGTACCCGCCAGGCACAGCAGCCTGCACACCAGCCTCAGGAGCTCAGCAGGCATCCGTGGCTCCACCACACCTTCTCCTCCCACCCCCGTTTTGCCACATGCCTCTGGCCCACATCCTTTCATCTGGTTTCAGCTGGAAGGAAAGCCCCAGCCCTCGACAGCTGACACAGTTACTGTGCCAGCTACACACAGACCACACTCTGCGCAGCGTACGATAGTTGTCACACCAGGGGACTGCACTGAACCCCTGCCACGAGCACAAATACCCTGGTTTTCCTCTCCTGCTTCCACAGTCACAGCTACAGTGCAGGAGAACTTTGCTCCCTGCACAGAAGGGGAGATAGATATGGGTTAGGAAGGAAAAGTCCTTCATTAGGTGGAGGAAAACGGGCATCTTGTCCTTGTCCTAGCGGTTTTGGAAGACGTGCCCCGCTGTGCTCTCAGGGCTCCTGTGGGCTGGCAGCTGGCGACGGTGAGAAAGGAAGCAGCAGGGAGAGGATCTTGGTAAGGAAAAGGAACCCTTTTTTTCAGACCACTCGCAATGCAACAACAGCAAGGATGGGAGAAAACCAGAACAGGAGCATCCAGGGAAGTACCACAGTGGTTTTGCACTGATTGATTTGCTGGGCTCAGGCCCATAGTAATAAAATTCCCCCTCTCATCCCCCCAGGAACATACCTGTACGTCCTGGCACAGCCTTTTCAGAGGGGGAGACTTGCTGCACGTCCCATCCACCGCTACCTCTTCCCTCCCCAGGTGCTTCACCACGATGCACTTTTTCAAAAGGGAGCCCCTGTAAAAGGCAGGAGCTGTCAGATCCAGCTGTTCAGACCAAGCCCAACCTCCGTGGGCTTCACAGGCAGCACCGGAGGCAGAGCAGGGCCCCCAGCTGCTTTTGTTGAGCTAAAGCATGTGCCACCATGCAAACTCCAGGCACACCATGGGACACTAGCCACAGAAACAGAGCTGGGGGAACAGGAAAGGTCTGTGCACAGCTCACTGGGGATTTATCAGGTGTGATTCCTACAGGGGAAGAGGGGAGTTGTGCACAGCTCACTGGGGATTTATCAGGTGGAATAAGGGGAAGAGGGGAGCCCAGAAGCATCTCTCATAGGTCACTGCTGGGGACATTCCTTACAAATGCCAAATCTTGCCACCTGTGACCACAAACAAGACCTCTCACAGCACCTGGCAGATGTTAGGTGGCTGCTCCCATGCCATAACCAACTGATTCAGAAAGAGGAAAGTCTTTCAAAGCCAGATTATACATCCTGGAGAAGAGTGGGCGTTTGTCCCCTCATGAGAGCCAACACAGCCCACCTATAATGCAAACAACAGGATCTCATCCCCCTTCAGCCCTGTCAGGGTACCAAGATGCTGTCTCCATCAGTCAATTCCCAGCTTCAGAATCACTTCTGTCCTCCCAACTACTTTTACAGATATATAAACTTATTTTTTCAAGTTTTAGAGTTGTAAATGCTTTTAAAGGGTTTGAATTTCTAACATGCAGACTGTCCGCCCTAAAATGTCATGTTTGATCCAACTTACAAGACCAGAGTCAGTCTCATACAAGCTACACAGACATCGTGTCTGTAAGCTCAGACATTTCATCATGATTATTCCCTTTTCTATAATATCTGAGGATAAATCTGTCTATCTCTTTATGGTTTACAGTATTGCAGTGAAGATGCTTAAAAAAATGAAGCAGCTTCACCACATACTTGTGTGCAGTCAGGCCTGATCCTGTGCACATGTTGATGCATGTCAACTGCAGTGCCTGTTCCTGTTTACACAGCCATTGCCCAAACTTGAGTCATTGCTGGTTTATTTCATTATTGTTGAATTAGTGGCTTTAGAGCAAGACTTAAGCCTCATCTCAATGTGCCCCACAGCACCGTGTCCAACTGTTCACAAGTGGTAAGGGCAGAGCATTATTCCCTCCCACTCCAAAAGCTGTTGCTGCAGAAGTGGGAGAACGATGGCGGATCAGTGTCTCCAGCAAATCCTCCCATCCAAACTGTGGGCCTTCAGCTCAGAACAGACAAGAGGAAAGTTCCTCAAGGGTCCGTGCTGGGGCCGGTGCTGTTTAACACTTTTATCAATGATATAGACAGGGAGATTAAAGGCACCATCAGCAAGTTTGCAGACGATACCAAGCTGTGTGGTGTTGTCGATACACCAGAGGGACGGGATGTCATCCAAAAGGACCTGGACAGGCTGGAGAGGTGGGCCCAGGTGAACCTCATGAGGTTCAACAAGAGCAAATGCAAGGTTCTGCACCTGGGCCGGAACAATCCTCGCCACCAATACAAACTAGGGGGTGAGGGATTGGAAAGCAGCCCTGAGGAAAGGGACTTGGGGGTGCTGGTGGATGAGAAGCTGGACATGAGCAGGCAGTGGGCAGCTGCAGCCCAGAAGGCCAATCCCATCCTGGGCTGCATCAAAAGATGTGTTGCCAGCAGGTCCAGAGAGGTGATTCTTCTGCTTTACTCTGCTCTGGTGAGACCTCACCTGGAGTGCTGTGTGCAGGTCTGGAGCCCTCAATATAAGAAGGACATGGACCTGATGGAGAGGGTCCAGAGGAGGGCCACAAGGATGCTCAGGGGGATGGAGCACCTCTGCTACGAGGACAGGCTGAGGGAGCTGGGGTTGTTCAGCCTGGAGAAGAGGAGGCTCCGGGGAGACCTAATAGCGGCCTTCCAGTACCTGAGGGGGCTACAGGAAGGCTGGGGAGAGCCTGTTTAGAAAGGCCTGCAGTGACAGGACAAGGGGCAATGGCTTCAAGCTGGAGGGGAGCAGATTTAGATTGGAGATTAGGAGGGGGTTCTTTACTGTGAGGGTGGTGGAGCACTGGAACAGGTTGCCCAGGGAGGTGGTTGAGGCCCCATCCCTGGAGATATTCAAGGTGAGGCTCGATGAAGCCCTGGGCAACCTGGTCTAGTTGGGGGTGTCCCTGCTGACTGCGGGGGGGTCGGACTAGATGACCCTTGGAGGTCCCTTCCAGCCTGGGCAATTCTATGATTCTATGATTCTATGAAAGTCAAAATATTTTTAAGACAAGCCAGTCGAAGCACGCATTACTTCTGAAAGCCTCCTGAGCGTAGCACAGCTCGGGTCTGACCTGCCGTGGAGTCTGCCCACCTACAAAAACTTCCATCTCTGCAGGAGCAGATTCCAGCAGCAACGCCCTTTCTTCCAAGAGAATCCGAACTTACTTGTCTTTACATTTCTGGAGAGCTTCATCCGCAATCTGCTTCAAGTTGACCAGCTTGTCTCCTCGATAAAAGGCATCTGCAAAACGGTAAAGACAACATTAGAGGGGCTTCAAAGCCAGCACAGCCTGGGACAGCTGGAAGCAACAAGCAGCTTCAGGAGGGCAGAGCAGAGCTCGTGCACTGGAGTGAGGGAAAGCAGAGAGGCAGCTGATGGGAAAGGTTTCCTAATACGCCCTTTTAGCCTAGAGAAACAGATGCCAAGAGAAATGGTGAAATTCCTTCCCTGGGAGAGGTTCCAATTTGACTCAACAAGTCTCTCGGGAATATTCTGTGGGGAATAATCCAACACGGCCAGAACACAGATTGCAAAGTTTAGCCAGTCCCTTCCATACCATGGACCTATTAATAAAACCACTATTTCTTTCACTATTGGAAAAAAACAGATGTGGAAAAGCAATGGGCCTACATGCAAACACTACCCCTCTCTTGAACCCTTGCTTTACAAGGCGGTAGTTGCAACAGATATTTCCTTGAAATTGGGAAGGGAGGGAATTCTCCTATTAGGACTGCCAAAACAAATGATACATCTTGCAAACATCTGGCTGATTTTGAAGGGGAACACGGATGAGAAGCGTTTGGGAGCATGTTATTAGCAGCTGGTGACATCATGCTTTACAGGACAAAGTGGGCGGGCTGCTCAGATGCTTCAGTGTAGGCTCAAAGTGGAAAGCAGTGCTCAAGCACAGCTACAAGCAGAGCATCCACCTTGTGGCCGCTCAGCTGAAGCTCTTCCTCTTCCAATTCCAAGTGCATTTGGCTTTTAAAACAAAGACCTTCCAGACAGGCAACAGCTTTACCTGCCGTGATGAGGAGAGAACAACCGCAGTCCAGAATCCGCTCGCAGAGAGAGTCTGCTGAGAAACCTGCAAACTGACAGAGATCACACAACCACGGCAGTGAGGACACCAGGAAATCACAACCCAAAAAAACCCCTGCAGCAACTTTGCAGTTCACCCATGGTAAACGACACCACCTGACACTGATGGAGAGAGCTAAAGGAGCTCACTCTACAGTTAATATAGAAGAGGGCCAGGAAACAGCACCTTAGTTGAGTTTCCATCCATCTCATGGTCAGCACCTATCTTTCCAGCTTTTCCCCACCACTCTCTCAAAACCAAGAGCTGCTCCCTCCCTCAGAACCAAAAGCAACACAAAGGGCTTGTTCTTACCACAATGGAGTGCAGAGCTCCAATCCTGGCGCAGGCCAGCATGGCTACAACCAGCTCCAGGATCATCGGCATGTAGATGGAAATTCGGTCTCCTTTTTTCACACCTGAAGAGGGAAAATTAACCTGGTGTTTGTGAAAATGATCACCTCATATGTCAAAAGAACAGGATATAGAAAGAAATTGATGCTTTTAAAATCAACATTGATATGCACACAATAAAGCTTCAGCTGGAGTTAGGGTTGAACCAGCCTTGGGTTTTGCCTTTCAAGTCCTATGGCTCTCATAAGATGATTGCAGTGAAAGCTTCATGTTCTCATCAGACACAGCCCTTGAAGGAGGCAGAAATTTAACAACTGCTACTGGAAAGCCCCAGAGCAGGAAGTTTTGAGCACAGATTTCTTCCTTGTAGAGCTGAGTGACAAGCATTGATTAGCTTTTGCAGACAGAGCCAGAGATGAATCTCCAACAGTTTGCTGCAAAGCAAACCCGCATCCACCCCTGCTTTACAACTGTGGAAGCATTTTGCACAGAGTTACTCAACAGACTGCAACCGTGCAAAAAAAAATGAACCTGATCTCCAAAACCCTTCCCAGTATCCAACGCTCCTATTGCTTCAGCCCCGTACCTTGGCTGCGGAGGACGTTGGCGAACTGACAGACTTTGTGCAGCAACTCGCTGTATGTGATTTTCGCAGAATCCCCAGGTTCGTTCCCTTCCCTGGAAAAGCAAGGTAGTGTTTGTTACAGTACAAGCATTGCAAGGTAACAGTTGACACTGCAAGTTCAGAGGTACTTACTACTCTGGACAACAAATATCCTTACCCGCCCTTCCGAGCACAGAGTAACCAAACCCCAGAAATCCATTCCTGGATTAAAGTTCTCTAAAAGTAGGAAAATTTAGTCCAAAGTCCCCATCCCTGTGTAGATCACCACATCTGGAAGCAATGGAATGCATGCAGTGGAAAGACATGGTACTTTCAGAGTGGAATCAGGCAATAAAGGTCCAACAGAACCAAAGCTAAGAGCACAGAGGCTCAAGAGCAACCCAGGGGTTATGGTGTGGACCCTCACTCACATGCACTTATGCCTGCAGACGTGTCTGTGTGAAATATTGGCCAAAGCCATCGTGCAGCAACACCCAGCCCTTAAATACCTACCACCTGATGGACTGCCAAAGGCTGGCTTGTTTTTCCAAGGTCATATATAAATATACCTGTGTATAGCTGTTCAGTGCCATGCCTGCTCTGCATTAGTCTCTCCGTGGTCCTCTATGAACCACCTCTGGGCTCCTGCAGCCCAGGTGCCAGTCCAGTGGGACCTTGCCAGCAGAGACAGCAATAGGAGGAAGAGCCAAGAGCTATACCCAGAGATGGAACAGGAATGTCACATCCCCAGGGAAATGGTTTGCTACCAAAGTAAAAACCAGCTAATTTTAATGTGACACAATGTTTCAGCCATGCAAATGAGGTGGCACTCCCAACAGATCAGAAGGTCAACAAAGAACGTGAAATGGCTTCACACTCAGCACAGCAGCAGTCTCCCACACCCAGGAAGGAGACACTTTCCCAAGTCTCTCCCCAAGGCAGCCCAGCACCAAGACATTAGTGATCCGTAAAGGAAGGGGGGTACCACTCTCAGCTGACATTTCCCCTGGAAAAGTGTCCCATTGAGTATGCGCAGCCAAATGAAAAACAACACTGGTGCTGGGGAGAAGCCAGGAAGCACCTCTGTACCGTGTCCTCCCTTAGGACCACGGCCAGGCTCTAACTTGGGAACACAAACCTCACTTCTTTAACATCTCAAACAGCCCAGAGCACGCAAAAAATATGTACTGAATTCTAGCTAAAACCAACCACTGCTCCCCCTTCCCCCAGCAACATGAACAGAAGGAGGGCTGCTGTGACGTAGAAATGCATGAAGAAACGCCCTAATTTCTCATGTAATTCCCAGGAAGGGCCGTTCCATGTGACCACAACAGCAGCCACATGTTCTGACGGCAGATACACTTCTCGTGGAAACAGTGTAAGAGTTGGGAAAGCCCCACTGATGGAAGCTCAGTGCCTCCTGCCTCCGGGGGTGTCCAAACTGGCGGGTACACTTAGACCATCCCATTTAAAAGCTACTCACGGATCTGCTGCTTTCAAATTTGATTTATCCCTCTTGATACCTAGTTATACTTCTGACTTTCACAGCGCTCTGCAGCCATCGGGTCCACTGATACCCACACTGGTGTGCACAAGGCAGTCTGCCTTCCCCACAGCAGCTCCCAAAAGGGGATTCCCTGCTTGGTCCTTCATGTGAGTTTGACCCCTTGTAAAGAACAGAGAGGAGAGAAGCAAGAACGCCAAGAGAAAACAAAATATGAGAATGAAGACCACTGCCCAGGGCAAGCGGCTCAGCCCTGGCATCTGAGCAGCTTCCTCTCCCTTCCCTGTCATAACCAAGAGCATCACTTCAAGCTAAACAACACAAGAAACCGTTAGACGGGGTCTCAGCTACTAAAGGGAAACCAGGAAATCACAGGGTTTCCTTTTGATTTTACTCCTTGAGGACCAAATATCCAAGAGCTGATTTCAGTGCTGGAATGAGCAGCTGTAACTGGTCTGGCTTCAAGAAAGAGCATTTGCTTCTGTCACATCTGGCTGCATGATGAGAGTCTTCCCCCACCGTGCAGAGGTCTTCCTTGGTGCTTCTACACCACAAGTGTGGCAACATCTAGGCTAGTTCTGAACAAACCTGCAGGGGCCAGGTATTCAGCTCCACTGTGTGTGCAGCTCTGCCCGTTGGCAATGAGCCTTGCTAGGAAATATCTCTTAAAGACAATTATAATGTTTCTCAAATGCAAGCTGGAGCACCCCAGCCCCATTAATCCCTCACCTGAAGATCTCTGCACTGGGCTCTGCTGGATGCTGCAGGGAACCCAGCCCCCAGCCCAGCGTAAACCTGCAGAACAGGGCAGGGAGGAGGAACATCAAATCACAGAGTGGTTCAGGTTGGAAGGGACCTTAACGATCATCTCATTCCAACCCTGTCTGTGCTCTGCTGCAGCGTGGGATCTAAGAGATTCTTTATTAAGAGAGAAACACTTTAGGAGGAAAGACTAGCACAGGCTGTCCCATCTGGAAGGCTTCCCATGTAGGGCAGGGAGGAGGCAGGCAGCCCCCAGCCGTGTGTGCTATTTGGGGGCTTGGATGGAGGTGAAGTGCCGCTTTGGCTGGCAGTGGACTTTGCCAAGGACACAGCAGAAACCACGTTTGTTCCAGGTGCCATCAACCCAGTGGTGTAACACCTTCCTGAGAAGGGAGGGGAAGGCTCTGCTTTGCATGCAAAACTTGGGAGTCCTGTGACACAAGCTAACGGGGCTTCGCAGGTGCTGATTTGCTTCAGGCCGGAGCGGCCGCTGGTGCCACAAGATGGGCTGATGGTGGGATGGAGACAGAGCCCATGGAAAAGGCTGCACTGAGCACCCTACGCAGGCCCAGCAGCCAAGGCCACACCAAACTGCAGCTTCTGGGGTGAGCAGCCCTGCACCCCACCTCGGGGCTGCCTCCCACATGTGGTACCCGTGAGGGACAGGGACCTGCCTCGAGCCACCCGGGTGTGAGGCACCGCTCGGACGTCCCTGCTCTCCCTGCACACAAAATGTGCATCTCAAATACACCAAGTCCTCCTTCTCACAGGGCTTCAGGAGGGAAACTGAGGGCAGGGAACACCCCCAGGCTTGTCCTCAAAGCCAGCACACAAAGGACACCGCAGGAGAAACACGGAGCAAAGTCAAAGAGAAGTTAAAACTTTTTGCAAGGATTTTCAGAGGGCTTTCAAAGTCCTTTCTATTCGTTCACTTGACTGCAAAAGAGCTCTACGAGCATCAGCAAGGGAAACCTCAGGCTTCAGATTTTCAGATGATCTTGTGCTTAATGGGAAATGAGTCACATCCACGCTTCTACAGGACAAGACCTCTCCTTTCACCGCATCTCCAGCAAAGGCCTCCGAGCAGTCTCTCAAGAGCAGGCAAATTGCTCCTGAAAATAGTCTGGAGTGCCCACAGCTACACTCAGTGGGCTGCAGCAGCACTCAGAGGTTGCTCTGTCCTCTTCTCTGGCACAAAAGCCACAAGATTTATGTTTTTCAGACAGGGCATTTAAAGGAATGCCCACTCGCACGCTACCAAGTGCTCTGTGCGTCAAAAGCGAGCCCATAAATCCCTGGCAGCAAAGTTCTGCGAGTGGCATCTTCCCTTCGGCACCCAGCGGATAAAAGCAAGAGCTGTGAGTCCTGACCCGCTCACATGGGCTTGCTTGTCCAAATTAAATTGAAAAAGAAATAAAATTAGAAAAAAAAAATCATCCTTCCTAAAGTATTACTACAGTGCACATCTCCATGCCTACAGTGTACAGCCCAAGGCCCACAGAATCCAACATCCCCCAAATATATCTTTTTTTTTCTTTTAAGAATGGGTGATGACAATAGTTGGCAGCAGCACTGCTGCGATTGCTGGTGTGCAATCTTTGATCTAACAGCAGGCCATCTTCGGAAAGGAAAAACCAATTTTCAGCTCCCCAAACTTCCCAGATACATCATCAAATGAAATGCACGGTGAAAGACAGTTTGAACCCAACGTTTTCCTCATCTTCCTCAAACCCAGTCCTGCATTTAGCAACTAGTAATCCAAAAATTTTACAGTATCATCTGGGTCACAGCGGGAATGTCTATGAGTTTTTTAGCGCTCGGGAAGCCCGTGTTTTACATACTGCATGTTGCGTGCACACTTAGCTGGATAAAGGCATTTTTTGGCCATATGGTCTCAGTTGAACCACCCATGGACTAAGTAAATGCAGGTCCTTTACACTAAACACACAGATGCACGACTGGGGACCTTCTGAGGCTGGCTTCCCCCTGGAAATAGGAGCTTTGTTGAAAAAGTCAGGTTTCACATAAAGACGATGGCTTTCTAGCTGCCTGCAGCCATTCATTGCTGGGACCAGATAGCCCAAGGGCATCAGAGACCATCACCACAGCGGTGTGCAGGACAGCAGCATCAAGATCCTCACAAAATAGGTCCCTGTCAATGTATTAGAGGAAGCAGAGGCTCTGCAGAGTATTTATCACACTGCTCCCTTCTGCCAGCAGTTAAAGGAACAGCCTCTCTGCTCCTGAACAGGCGCCGTCACACACACAAGCCCCACGGCACATGCTGCTGGTGGTCCTACCAGTGTTTGGGCAAGAAACCATCACACGGAGAAGCCACGCTGGGCAAGGGAAGAAGAAAACTTCAGACGGGAAAAACCTCAACACTTGTCACCTCCATGGCACAACCACTCCTACAGGAGGCTCACAGACCAACTGCCTGCTCAGCTGGGAGTTTGACCTTGGAGATGCAGAGCTGCACACAGGTTGCCCTTGGAACTAAATCAGGGTTAAGCTTCCCTGTAAGAGGGACCACACAGGTTAGCAAAAGATTGAGTGTTGTATGTACACTGTGCAGTAGGGAAAGAGCTTTGTAGGAGCATGCCAGCATTTCTTTAGAGCCACGCTCACTCAAGTGTTGAGTTCCCTGCAAAGCAGTCAAGGATGTGGAGCAGCAGTCTGGGAGAGGGAACCTGTGGCCAGATGGACTCCTGGTCCTGCACCAAAGCAGGGTAAGAAGTTACTGTCCTCTGCCAAGCATCAGGGCTGACGACAGGACTTTTCAAAGCACTGGTCTGCTTCAACCACCCATCACATAACCAACTGCCCATTTCAGCTGTAGGATAACAAGCAGTGGGGAAGGGCGGTATCTTCTTAACCTGCTACAGCTTGGTGGCCAAGGGGATGCACACAGCCACCAAAAGGACTAAGAAAAGCTGACCCAAAACCCAGTCAGCAATGCTGTTTGGTTTCTCTCTTTCACCCTTTCTGGATGAAAATTATTTGCATAACCTGTTTGAGTAACGGTTGGATACAGCTTCTCCGTGCAACACTGCCTCAGCATTTGCACGGAGCAGCAGGAAGCACAGGCTGCATCAGTGGGGAATTATGGTTTTCAAGGTAATTGCCGAGGATAATTGTGGTTTACGAGGGCTATAAAACCACTAAGAGAAGCTGGTGTATGAAAGAAAATGACAAAATGAAGCTGAGCAAGTGATGTGTTATAAGTTTTCAAGATCTGCCAGACCATCTGCACATCCACAGTCGGAAACAGAAAAATGACAGACCAAAGCAAACTAGAGCACAAAGCCAAAGCCCATCTGACCCCTGTAAATGCTCCCACTGAGGACCAAAGGGGCTGAAGATCATTTAAGTCTCTCCTTCTAAGCTTCTGTGACCACCTCACCCTCAAATAAAAGAATTAACCCAAAGTGACCAAGCACAGCTGGGGTGTGGGGCACCTGGAAGGCAAGTTTTCAGAGCAAAGCAAACCACCTCAAAGCCACCAGGTTTTATTCCTTCACTGGCAGAGAGGCAGCGGTAGCTCATGGAGCAGCTTTGCTTAATGCAGGAAAAAAGCTCACAGGAAGAATTTGCAGTGGGGAAATGCAGAAAGTCTCCAGTAGAGCAGAGATGAGGACTATGGGAATGTCCACCCTAAATCAATGTCATTCAAACTAAAACATGCTCAGAGCCTGAAATTCCTCCTAAGCATGGGACAAGGCTGCTGCATGAGAGGCACAGGATGCAAGATCCATGCATGGGAGACAAGTTCTCCAGCTCCTGCTCCACCAGGAGCTTGTTCCCAGAGCACAGTACGAGATGAAGGAATCATAGAATGGTTTGGGTTGGAAGGGACCTTAAAGATCTTTCAGTTCCAACCCCCTGCCCTGGGCAGGGACACCTCCCACCACACCAGGTTGCTCCAAGCCCCCTCCAACCTGGCCTTGAACCCCTCCAGGGATGGGGCAGCCACAGCTTCTCTGGGCAACCTGGGCCAGGCTCTCACCACCCTCACAGCAAAGAAGTTCTTCCTGAGATCTCCCCTCTTTCAGTGTCAAACCCTTCCTCCTCATCCTATGGCTCCCCTCCCTGATCAAGAGTCCCTCCCCAGCTTTCTTGGGGAAAGAAGGGGCTCCAAGGTCTTCTCTTCTCCAGGCTGAACCCCCTTCCAAACTCTCTCAGCCTGTCCTCACATCAGAGGGGCTCCAGCCTCCGAGCACAGGCTCCTGCACAGTAACATCTCCTCACGTGCAAGGTCACTGGGGGCAGCCAGGCGGGCTCATGGTTTCCCCGATCCGCCCCGCGTCCAGAATTAGAGCAGCCGAAATGCCAGGGAGAGCTTGGCTGGGCCGAGCTCCCTGCCATCTGGGGAATGGGCTCACGTGCGAGCCGCATGGGCAGCGAGAGCCCCGGGCCTTCCCGACGCCTGGGCTGGCACACACGGGCTGCGTGCTCGGCTACTGCGGCTACCAGCTGCTCACAACCCTTCTGCTGCCACTTGGCCTCAGCCTGGTTCTCAAGAGACCCAGGAAACCTGCCGTCTGAAGAAGGGTCTGCCCGGAGACAGCTTGGTAGTTCAGGAACAACAGCCGATAAAACTAAAAAAAAATATGATTTCTCCCTCCACCCCCAGCCTGGCTTATCCCATCTGACACTGGAACGGCACTCGCATAGAGAGCACCCTTTAAAACCTCTACTTGAGAAAAGAGTTTATGTTGAAATGTCTCTCAGCCTGGAGAAGAGGAGGCTCCGGGGAGACCTAATAGCAGCCTTCCAGTACCTGAAGGGGGCCTACAGGAAGGCTGGGGAGAGCCTGTTTAGAAAGGCCTGCAGTGACAGGACGAGGGGCAATGGCTTCAAGCTGGAGGGGAACAGATTTAGACTGGAGATTAGGAGAGGGTTCTTTACTGTGAGGGTGGTGGAGCACTGGAACAGGTTGCCCAGGGAGGTGGTTGAGGCCCCTTCCCTGGAGATATTCAAGGAGAGGCTCGACGAGGCCCTGGGCACCCTGGTCTAGTTGGGGGTGTCCCTGCTGACTGCGGGGGGGTCGGACTAGATGACCCTTGGAGGTCCCTTCCGGCCTGGGCAATTCTATGAAATGTGAAGTTTGGAGAGACCAGCTGTGTAAGATTATCAGAAAAAGACACTGTTTCATCAGAAAAAAAAAAAAAAAAAAAAGCTTGCGTCTGCATGTATTGATCAATATGGCAATGCTCCTACACAGACTGCCCAAAGCAGAGGGTCTACTGCTGACTCCAGGAGGGAGCAGCATGTTGCGTCTGCATGTATTGTTCAATATGGCAACGCTCCTACACAGACTGCCCAAAGCAGAAGGTCTACTGCTCACTCCAGGAGGGAGCCGGCAGGGCTGAAATGGACTTGCAAAAAAGCCTTCATGAGAACATTTCACAGTAACGGGACCGACTGCCCAGCCCTGCCCATGCTCAACGTCACCCGTCTCCCACCACAGCAGCAAATAGCAGGAAATATCCTAAGGAGTTCTTTGAAGGCTGAGAGGTTTTTCAAGTAAAAGGTTTACCAGAAAGCTCAGCCGCTATGGTCCCTGCAGTCATGCTCGAATCCTGTTGCATCACAACAAGGATCAAGAAAAAAGAAGTTGTGTAACACTGGAGTGTAGCCTGGGAGAGGCTGGTGAAAAGGTTTTCCCAGTATGTTCAAAACTATTTGGCAGCACTGAGAGAACACTGTTGAGTAAACCTGGCAACAGCTATCCCAGGGGAAAGTCTTATCAGTTTAACAGCATCGCCTTCTAAAACCATATAGTTTACTCTGAGACCTGCATTAAAACCACCCCATGATTTTCCCCTCCAGTGCTCCCCATACATGTAGGTAGGACCTAACAAAGGTCCATGATCAAATCCACCTCTGAGCCATCTCAACTAAAAGTCAATCATGTACCTAGGATGAACGAGTTCCTTTTGCTGTAAAGAAACCCAAACCAGGCTGACAAACAACTCTGTGCTGTGCCATAGCAGGAGCCCTGAGCTCTGCGGCCCCCAACAACCACCCCCTCCGGCCCAACTGACTCAAACACGGGCATTACTGTGCCTGTATTTCACAAATCAGCCAAAATGGAGCCTATTTCTAAAGGGACATGGGGCCATCATCTGCTCTATGGTCAGGGACTCAAGTCTTCTATCCACCTTTAAAAATAGCCATACAGAAACACGGCCTACTAAGAAAACACCCAACACCCTGCATGGTTGCTAGTGTCCCATAGGAAAAACCACATCAATCCTTCTGTCCTTCCTTCTCATTAAATACATTCTCAGCTACTCTTTCTATTTGCAGCCTTTCAGAACCTGAACAAGTACCAGAGGCATCTAAAGAAATAATATTTATCCTGTACAGTCCAACCACTGTTCCCTTCACCATCCCCTGAACGATGCCTCCAGCACAGAGCCCCGCTGGAGGTGGACACTGTTCCAAAATCACTCATTTATTTATTGATCCTCCAGAATTCTCTCCAGATTTCCCAATCACTTGCCAGGCTACACCCTAAAAACCTACTTGAAGCCCCTTTCTCTATACAGTGGGATGCTCAGACATCTGTAAAGGAACTGACACCTCCCAGCTTACAGTGCTGCTGGTTCATCAGCCAACAAAAGCAAGCCAGTAAGTTGATGTGATGGGGTATTATAGCCTGTGTTTACACCTGAGAGCCAGAACACTCAAGGATAACTGTTTTAGAGAAGACAGGGTTGACAGCAGTCAAAATAAGGCAGTTTACAAGTAATACAGACCACATGTAAACCCCCCGGTGATGGGCACTGACAGGTACCTGCTCAGCAGCAAGGGGAATTCTGCGGCTTCACGTTTTTCCTACTCACTTGATATTGAGTAACCACCAAGTCAAGAAGATACACATTAACTCTAATCGTGTTCTCACTTTCTTAAGCATTTTATAACACAAGAGAACAGCCAATGTAGAAAAATGATAGCTTTTAACCTATTTTCTTTAGAGGAAAGTTGAAGATTTTTAAACAAAAAAAAACCCTAATCTAGATTTTATTTAAAGAAAACAATTACACAGTGTTGCAACAGAGCTCACATGCAGTAGGTCACCAAGTTTGGCTGACCTCAGCCAGCACTTGTAACCCCACGAGCCAAATCCACCCAACGCTGAAGAAGGCGGCGAGAGTTTGACACGAGAGGAAACATTTTAGATGTTTATAATAAATAATATTTTCAGAGGAGTGTGGACTATTTTTACCAGTCCAACAGGAGGAGAGCTTGTTTCCAGCACAGCCCAGCTGATTCCTTGTTTAAACAACTTGCAGTTGGGCTGTGAAATATATTCCTGGACGAAGCTTCTTCTATTAGTGAAACAGTCAACAAGCCATCTGCAGCTGGGAAATTCCTATTTTGGGGAAATACTGCATCTCTGAATGGAGCATATTGCCAATTTTTCAAGACCTTCCAGACACACTGAAATCCAGGCAAGCTGATTTCAGTGGAGGCTCAAACAATAACCACGATAGGAAATCAAACTTAATCAGATTTTAGGTGGACATTTCTACTTTATGCCTTCGAAGCCTGTACAGGTGATGACCAGGTGTTACCTGCTGGACTGTCATCTCATTGTATACAAGGAACATCTCTTAGAAGATGGTCAGTGGCAACAGGAGTGCAAAGCACGCTTCACTATCAGGTACCCAGGTGTGGAAAAGTAACCAGGAAGGCCATTGATCTCCTTGAGGAATTCCCCTAAAGGAGGGAGGAGACTTCTGCAAAAATGATGGGTTTTGAATTTATGGAGAACTGCCAAGACTTGCAATTTCGTATCACAGCCCATTTTGATGTTTACAACAAACGAGGTGCAGAAATGCAAACAGAGAACTGAAACTCTGCTGCAGCCACACACAACAGCTCTGACACTGGGCTGGCACAGCAGAAAAAGGCAAGCTCATAGCCGGGAGTCAAGAGGTCTTGTCAAAGCATCGGCCATCAATACTACAGCTCTGGGCACAGAAAGCCCACCAGGCACAACAAATGCAACTACCCACAGGAAAAATGCCATGCCTGGAACAAGCACCCGGTTGCACCTCTTTTGGTAAAGCCTGGTCACTTTTTCCCCTGTAAATGCCACTACTTGGAGTTAGTCTCAAGTCCTGAGTCCTTGTCCACTTCTGTTCCATCCACACCAGGGTGCCAGGGGGGAACACACAAGCCATTCACACAGCTAAAATAAAATAATCAGGTTTTCTACTCCAGTGAGCAAACTGAAGGCTCTAAAAGGCTCTCATTTTCCATGTCCTGAACCCGTACAGGAGTTCATCATCCTCTCTGTCCATGAACTCCATTTATCCACCCCCACGTTTCAGCTCGCCTGCCAGTATTCACAATATCCCACCATTGCACAACCGCAGTGCCCCTCCCAACAGTATGCAAACTAGTCTTTAAACATATCAAGGTGCCTGTAACATCTGCCAGCGTTACAAGATACAAGTTTCATAGATGTGAGAAAATCTGGGAGTTACTGTCTGTGCACACACACCCCTCGCTATTCCCCAGTAGTTATTGTGCAACCACACACTCAGAGCCACGCAGAAAGGCGGCTTTGGGCAGGGTATAAGCCACCAGTTTAAGACAGCAGTGTAATGCTACGTGCGCTGGCAGCCCAGAAACCCAACCACATCCTGGGCTGCATCAAAAGAAGCATGGCCAGCAGGGTGAGGGAGGTGGTTCTGCCCCTCTATTCCACTCTCGTGAGACCCCGCCTGGAGTATTGAGCCCAACTCTGGAGTCCTCAGAACAGGAAGGGGTCCAGAGGAGGCCACAAAGTTGATCAGAGGTCTGGAGCCCCTCTACTGTGAGCCCTCTCTACTGAGAGAGGCAGGGGTGTTCAGCCTGGAGAAGAGAATGCTCTGGGGAGACCTTAGAGCCCCTTCCAGTTCTTAAAGGGGCTCCAAGAGAGATGGGGAGGGGCTCTTTATAAGAGAGTGTAGTGATAGGACAAGGGGTAATGGTTTTAAACTGAAAGAGGGGAGACTTAGATTAGATATTAGGAAGAAATTCTTTGCTGGGAGCGTTGTGAGAGCCTGGCCCAGGTAGCTCAGGGAAGCAGTGGCTGCCTCATCCCTGGAGGGGTTCAAGGGCAGGTTGGACAGGGCTTTGAACAACCTGGTCTGGTGGGAGGTGTCCCTGCCCAGGGCAGGGGGTTCGAACTGGAAGATCTTTAAGGTCCCTTCCAACCCAAACCATTCTATGATTCAATGCTGTTTATGGAGGGCACATGAGCCTGGCCACCATCAGCATTCAGTTTCAACACTGATCCTTGGGGGACCTGCTGCTGGTCCTGAAAAGTAACCATTAAGAGCGAAGAAACAAAGGGTAAGGCTAAACCAGCTCCATAGAAAGACCTTTCTTCCATTCACAGTTAAATTACTTCCTTGAACAACTTCTCCTGGGAAAGCTCACGAAGGTGGTCTGAAAACAGCTGTATCCATGTGCTCAGTGCCGCCCGCCTTGCACTCCAGCAGGACTTCACAGCAGCTCCACCACCTTTCCCAGCAGATTGCACTGGGCCACGCACACAGTGACCCGAGTCCACTACACCACTAGGGATGCAAGTCAGATTTACCAGTTCCCAGGACCCCCTCCATTGCCCTCTCTAGACAGAGCGGGGCTGGCAACCTCCCAGTCCTTGGCACGGCAGCCCTTTGCAATAACACACAGCACACCCTGGCCAGCAGCTTTGCAATTCCACAGTCAAGTTCCTGCAGTCCTCTGGGGCGCATGCCATCTAATCCTGGGCACTTATTGACATCCAACTTGTTTATCTGGTCAAATACTTCCTGGATATTCCCTTGTATTTATATAGACGGATGCTGTATCCTTGCCAGGAGCAGCTACGAAGGGTTTCAGAGCAAAAGGCCAGGAGCAAACAACTCCGACACAACCCAAATGAAAAGCTGCCCCCCTGATTCAAGGCTGCTGCCAGTGTGTGTTCCCAAGCAGAGCAGTTCCTTATACAAACCCTCTCCTCACAGCTCAGCTGCGGAGCAACCACACAAATGCTGCCCAAGCACCCGCTTTCTTTACAGATTTGACTTAGAAACCACTAAAAGGGGAGAAAAGCCCCATTCTGCCTATGGGAGCAGGTTTACAGGTCGTCTGAGCTCAGTAAGACCAGGCACAAGTCCAGGGGTGCTTCTGAATGGGCAAAACCACAGGAGACAACAAGCACCGTGTGATCAAGCAGTCACCAACCTTTACTACCTGTCCCCTTCCTTCACTGCACCGCAGAGCAGAGCAGCATGAGGCTGAGAGCTCCCTGCTCCTGCCTTGCACCCCAAGACAGAAAAGGCTCTGCAGAGCGAGATTAGGGCTTGAGATCTCCACAATATCAAACCAACTATCTTTCCCAGCAGCTCCCTGCAAACTGACATGCGTACCTGACGTAGATGAGTCAGCTTCCCAGTAAGCCATCAAAAATAATTTCAAGCGAATTCATGCCTGCCAGCTGTCTGAGTAACGTGGTGCTCGAAACCCTGAGTCACAGCATCCAGGAAAGCACACCCCACACGCTGGAAGCCCACAGAACAGAAGAAGGTATTTCCCAGCTCTCACATATTTAATTCATCCCTTCGGCACAAACGCTCACCTGGTAACTCTCTCAGAGATTTCACTCATCACCGATCGCTAATCACGAGGATGTAGGATGCAGCACACAAGTGCAAGAAACATAAACAGAAACATTTGGGACAGAAGAACCTTGAGACAGGACAGGAGAAAACTGGCACATGTCAGGTCTCAGCACACACACACACACATAGCCTTTGTAAACAAGCTCCAGACCATGATCCCTATGTTCTCCAGGCCTTCCGGCCAAACCAAGAATCTCCAAACCCTTAAGCAGGCATCATCATGCTGTCCTGGGGCAGCACCATCTTTATATCTCATCTGCAACCAACCCCACAGCAGGACAATCAGGGTGACTACATGAAATTGGTTAATTTTGAGTCCAGCACGGCCTTGCTCTAAACAGCCCACAGCTGAAGATGGAGATTCCATCCACCACTGGAGAAAAACCAGGGAGCTATACCTGAAAACAAGCTATGAGTCCCTCCTGTCCCAGTCTGCACTTATATACAAACATCCAAACACAGTGCCTGCTTGCACTGCTGCCACACCACTAACCACACTGCCTGGTGACTGTCCCTGAAGCGGGAGAGGAAGAATTCCACCAAAGAAACTGGGAAAGCACATGACCTGAATGTGTCTGATCTACAACAGCTACTCCCTTTACTCCGTGTTTTAATACCAGATTTCTGTTGATGCTCCCACCATTCCCACTTTGCACTACCCACGCAGCTCAGAGTCAGAGAGGGCCCTGCAAAGCAGCGATGTTCTGGCTTGGAGATACAGGAAACACTGCTCTACAGCATTCAGGCAGATGCAGTCAGTCGTGTAAATCCCTTCCCAGGCTGGAAGACTTCCCAAAACCCACCAGAAGACAGTTACATTTTCTGTGATGGAAAGCTACAACTATCATTGCCCTTGAAGAAAAGTACAAGATCTATAGCTTAATAAAATACAACAATCATAGAATGATTAGAGTTGGAAGGGACTTTAAAGATCATCTAGTCCCACCTCCCACCAGACCAGGTTGCTCCAAGCCCCCTCCAACCTGCCCTTGAACCCCTCTGGGGATGGGGCAGCCACACCTTCTCTTGGCAACCTGGGCCAGGCTCTCACCACCCTCACAGCAAACAATTTCCTCCTGAGATCTCATCTAAATCTCCCCTCTTTCAGTTCAAAGCCACTACTTCTTGTCCTTTTGCTCCACTCCTTCATAAAGAGTCCCCCCCCATCTCTCCTGTAGCCCCTGTAGGTACTTGAAGGCTGCTATAAAGTCTCCCTTATATTATTACATTATTTTATTGAAGAACATTCAATGTATATTATGACCAACTTTAGGTGCACCTTATCTGCCTGTTTTCCAGAGCACTGTACTGCCCAGCAATGCTTTCAAAATAATTAATCACTCCACACTCAGCACACACAATGGGGAGATGACCTGGATCACTGAGGATTCACCCCAGAAAGCCTCTCTGATTTTTCAGGGCTGAGTGGGGCCACCCCTTTTCCCACAGAGAATCCCCGTCAGGGAAAGGAGCTGTGCTGAGCCTGGGTGTAAGCAGCAACCAAGCACATGGAAATTTTTCCATAATGCTTCTCACAGCTTACTCAGACTCCTCTATGGATGTAATAGTAACGGGATATGGATTTAGTATGGATGTAGTAGTAACAGGGGAACAGCAGCATTGGATACAGCTGTCACAGCTTGGACTGCTCTCAGCAGCCTGCAGGGACACACCCGCAAATATATATCAATAAAAGCAACCGTCCCAGAGGTGAATTTTTATACTTTAAACAAACAGTGTGATTTAGGGATGTGCTTTCACTACCAGAAGAGTGTTGAAACAGGCTGCATCACTGCAAGTATGACAAGTCATCCAGGAAGTTACCAAAGAAACAAAGAGTCAGTTGGGCAGGGGACACCTAGAAGTGCTGAGGGCAGTGGGAGCAGCAGAGCTGAGTGGCACGGATCCAAAGCTGGCTGAAATGAAGCACTTCTGAAAGTCTGGATGTTAACAAACAGCATCCTCAGCCACAGCACCTCAGCATAGGGCAGTAATGGAAGACTGACACTCGTGAAATTATCTAAAAAGGAAACCAAACCCCAGTGCTGATCTGGACCATGGGGACCAAACACTTTATTCTCATCAGCTTAAGGCAAGATTATTTCTGCAAACAAAGGAGGTTTGAAGCTTTACAGTCAAAATGCAACTGAAACACAGCTTCATTTGGCTTTGTTTCTGGCTGTGGGATGGCACATCCCAGAATGAAGCACTCCATGGCAAGGAACAGCCACCACATCGAGGTGCACCAGCACCACAGGGGCCCCAGGAACCAGCTGGTGTGGTCTTGTCCCAGTTGACCCCGGCAGCACATTTAGACCAAGCCAGTGTTTGGCAATCTGTATCCTCTCTGGAAGGCTGCTGTCCAAAACCAATTTCCAGTTTCCTAATAAAAACCTCCAGAAGTGCTCTGGAACTTTTTTGTTGTGGTTTTGGGCTTGGTTTTTGGGTTTTCAGGTTTGTTTTTGTTTTGTTTTTTTTTTTAAACATGCTCTATAGTTGTTGATTTTTTCCCTCCCCTCACAGAAGGATTTATTGGAAGAAATATCACAGCTACAAGCCTCTAATTGCTTTATTACATTAAAAGAACACCACAACAAACAAAAAACCAACACACTCCCCCCACCACCACCTTCTCCATTTTATCTTTGCACGTCATGTTTGTTCTAGGCCCAGAATGAGAACCAGAGGAGGTTATTCTTCTGTTTAAACAAAGCTCCAGTAAGCTCTGGCAGCCTTTACTATCTTTGTTCCTCCTCTCTAGATGTGTTATTTCACATGCAAAGCACAAGAAAGCAGAAGACTGGTACACTCTCCCAAAGATGGCAGAGGCCAGCAGCACCCTGCTTAGCCCACGCACCCAAGCTATGGGTTGCAAAGCTCTACCTGCTGCCCCCTGGTCCCACCAGGCACCACCAGTACTGCAGCTGGGGTGACCAGTTTGAGAAATGAGGGCAAGAAGTTAGTTCTTCAGCTGTGCACAGGTTACACAGAGAACAGGCTTCATCCAGGCATCCGGGTATTAGACTCCGGGATCTAATTAGAGGGTGTTTTCTAATAGGGTTGTTTTATTTGAATTCCCACCTGGTTGTATTTTTACCTCCACAAACTGCCCCGGCTGATGTTTATGTGATGATCATAGGCACCTCAGCACAGAACTAAGAGTTTATCCATGCCACACAGACATGCCTACAGCACAGTGAAGGCATAAATTAGAGCTCCTGCTCTAATTAACTCTCCAAAGTACTCAGCACAGCTTCAAGTCCCCTGCCAGTGTCTCTCAGTGTCCCCAGCTAGTTTGTCCAGCACACTGCACCTGCGAAAGCCACCACAGGTATCTACCTGCAGAGTAACCACAGCATTACTGACTTCAGCCTTTCCAGGCAATTATGAAAGACTGCTACTCTCAAAAGTGAAATCTCTATCAGAAACATTTCCTGGAGCTTCTGTTCCTTTTTAGGCCACATCAGCAATACCAAAGAGAGAAAGAGGAATCAAAAGCAGCAGAAACAGAAATACTTGTAACGTTCATAAGCAGCAAGAGATAACACAGTGAAACAGGGAAAATGCAAGTGTTTCCTACCCACTCAGGATGGTCATTTTGAACTACAGAGTCCTAACAACACCACAAGGACAATGCCACGAGAGTCAACGTCACCTATGTACAAATTCTGCAGCATGAAGCAATCCCATGTACTGCCCTTTGTGCTGGAAGAGCAATTCCACGTGGATTTGGCCCTCTGAGTGGAGCCAGTTCGGGCAGTCCCAGGCTGCTGGTGGTGCAGGAACCTTCAGGGCAGCTTGGCCATAACAGATCCAGATGAACTGCTCACTCCTTCCAGCCCGTGCAAAACTTGAGATAGACACAGTCAGCAGCACACGGCAGCTTTGCATTTTGTCAGGACACATCTCTTCTCAGAGACATTCGCCAATGCCTTGAAAACATACTTACTTTTTCCCTAATTTCTCCTCTCTGAAAGCAAAGACCACAGCCTTGTATCTTTTCAAATCTCCCCCAGAGGCGGGCACCGATACCTTGGTATAAGCTCAGCACCTTTTCCCATCTAGCAGGCTATAGACTTTCTTAGAAGCAAGCAAATGGCCAAGGTCTTAAAAAAAAAAAAAAAATAAAAATCCAAGTTTTCCCAGAAATCTCCTTTGGCTTTTGGAGGCTCTCATTTCTTTTTTGACCTTTCCTACAGTGTGACAAGTCTCAAGTGTTTTAGGAAAGCGAGCTCATTCAATAGCGTGTTAAACACAAAACGTGAAAGGAAAAAGATGACAGCAACTACATCTTGTTATTGAAGAAAAGCACGTGTCCAGAGAGGCACATGCATGCTCCTAGAAGAGTAATTTTAGGAGCTGCAACCCTTAGCCCCACTTCCTCATGGCCTCAGTGCCACCAGTTCGCGGGTCACGTCCAGCGTGCCTCCTCCATCCCTCCCACCAACATTCCCAGCTGACAGCTCCAGAAGCCCCAGTGCCAGGTCACTGCTGACAGAACCACACTAGGAGAGTTCAGCCCAAAATAGTCAGGGAAAACTGCCTGCTGAGGAGGAAGAGAGACCTTATTTTTCAGCACTGCAAACACCGCAGCTGACGAGACACCCACCATTTTAATATCCACTCCTTGTTTTGCTCAGCATCACAAATACCCCCACAAAGGCTGCCAGATTGATGAGAAAAATCGTCACCAAGATCAAATTAGAGCTGTAGGCCCAGCTGTCACCCAAAGATTTATGTGCAAGAAGAACCACACACCCAGTCTCCTCCATAAAGCCCAGCAGGGTTGCCAGCACTGGCCTGCCAAATGGCTTTGTTTGCTGGCACACCTTTACCTGAATGAGTTTACAAAGGAGTTTTCATTCAGAAACTGCAGCCATTTCACATCTGAGTGAAATAGAGAATGTATTTAACTTGCAGGGAAGTAAATACTTCCCACCATTTCACATGTGTCTTATCAACAGGACTATTTGCAAGGTGGTATGTGTAATTCTTTCACTGAAGCAGTAGCACTATGGATAGAAACTCTAGTATGAGCCCGAATTTACTGTCAAAGCCAGAAATACACAGCCAGAACAGGTTGCCCAGAGAAGCTGTGGCTGCCCCATCCCTGAAGGGGTTCAAGGGCAGGTTGGATGGGGCTTTGAGCAACCTGGTCTGGTGGGAGGTGTCCCTGCCCAGGGCAGGGGGTGGAACTAGGTGGTCTTTAAGGTCCCTTCCATCCCAAACCATCCTATGATAAACATGTTCCTTTCTGTAGCAGGGTGGCCCATCATCAGTTTTACACCAGGTGACAGGGAGGGCCCCTTCATCTGCACAAAATCACTTAGAGCAGCACAGCTATTCATCATTAGAGCACCTGGTATTTTTACTGCAATGGCAGTGAGACTCCAGCTGCTCTGCCAAAGGGACTCACCATAACCCAGCAAGTTACCGCAGCCCTGACAAGTGGGACATTTAACTGTGCTTCTGTGCTGCCACATACAGTCACAGCAGTGCAACAGAGACACGTGCTCCTTCAAGGGAAACAGCAAACTGCATGGGTGGGCAAGGCAGTGTCCTCAGCTGGGGGACACAGCTGTGGTGCCAGCAGGGGAGCATTAGTGCTGGATCTCAGACATCACCAGTGGGAACCTTTTTTGCATCAACATGAAAATGTCAAGTTTCACATGGCTTTTAACACTAGTAAAAACTATTCTGGTAAAAAAAAAAAAACAACACAAACCATCAAACATACTGCAGATAGGGCTGGAAGTCAACTTTTCTTCCCAAAGGTAACACATAGAAGCCAGCCTTTCTGAAAGCATCAGTGTTATACACGTTCAAGAGCACGGAATCCATATATAAGCTCAGGTTTTAGGAGAACCTTTCTGCAACGGGAGTAGAAACTTGCCAGACACACAAAACATGAGGACAGGAGATGTGGGATTTATTAGCTTTTTGCTGTTGGATCTTAGCTGTTCCTCGTGGCACATCTCTACCCACATCTACCTGCTTTACTAGGGAAGTGTGGCACCTGCCTCAACACTGTCTGACTGCTCTGAGCAAGCATGAAGGCAGAGCTGGAAGTCAGGAGCTGCCCATTGCTACGCTGGGCTGCTCCAGCGTGTCCCAGGATGGGCAGGGGCTCCATCGCACCCCTCTCCTCAAACACACAGACAGCAAACACCTGCTGTACCTATGCAAAGATTAATGCCTCTCACATTCTACCGTGTTTTAATTCACCTCAGTAGAAATTAACATGACATTGACACACCTTCTACACCATAACAAAAACAGAAATTTACCAGTAAAAAGCAATTTTGTCCCCAAGCTTCTTCTCGTTGACATTTCTGTCCAGGAGGTTGTAGCAGATGTTGGTGGTCGCCCCTTTCATCCACTCGATGAAGATCTTCCCCTTCGTCACATCGAAGTTGTACTTCAGGAAGGGCCCCGTGTGCTGACTCTTCCAGTAGAACTCTTTAGCAATGTCACCCCAAAACTCTGCAAAGGCAACAGCGCCCAGAGCTTGTGACCCACAAACGGGCAGGCAGAATGTGTAAGGGACAGGGACCTGTGTGTCTCCCCTTGTGCAAGGACAAGGCTGTGAGGAAGAAGGCGAGCAGCTCCCCACACTCTCTCACCCCCCACACAGGGGGCTCACCCCACAGCCCCGCTCCCCCCCGACCCCGGAGGAACCGGCGCCCCCCGCCCCGCCCCGCCGCGG
>NW_015090832.1:3300760-3319755 GCF_001431845.1 Calidris pugnax | reverse complement strand
GAGTCCTTTGTCAGCCATGTCCCTCTGTCAGTGGTGTAGCCCTGTCAGCCAGGTCCCCCTGTCAGCCATTGCCCTTCTGTCAGTGGTATCTCCCTGTCAGCGGTGTCCTCCAGTCAGCCATGTCCCCCCCATTAGACATATTTCCCCCCACCCACCATTTTCTCCTTGCCAGTGGTGGCCTCCTGTCAGCCATGTCACACCCACGACTCCCATTAATGGAGTGTCCCCCTGTCAGCCATAACCTCCCTCTCAGCCCTGTCCCCTCTGTCACTGGTGTCCCCCCCTGTCAGTGGTGTCCCCCAGTTAGCCGTGTCCCCCTGTCAGCCCGTGTCCCCCCCATCATCAGCCCCGTTGCCCCATGCCAGCAGTGTTCCCCCATTACCAGTGCTGCTCCATCAGCCACGTCTCCCTCACCAGCAGTGTACCCCATGAGCCATGTCCCCTCAGGGCCAGCCCCACTTCGCCAGGTGCAGGGGAACAGCCCAGAGTGCCATTGGTGAAATCCTCCTTCACCAGCCCCAAAACAGGCCCAGAGGCCATGGCCACGCTTAGTGCCTGGCCTCATGCAGAAAACAACCTTCATTTTGATTCACGACACCCCCACTTCCCCACCACTGGCTGGCGGGGTGAGCAGAGTGAGCCATGTCAGTTCACTAAGCGCTTTTCCCTGCAAAAAATGTTACAGATCTTGTGTAGTTAGTGCAAAATTAAACCATTTTTTCACCAGGGCAGCAGTCAAATGCTGGAACGGGGGCCCAGAGTGGCAGTAGATGACTATCTCATCCCTTGGAGATAGTCAACACTCAACCAGACAACCCCCTGAGCGACCAGCCCTGTTGGAGCAGAGGGCTGGACCTGGGGTCTCCCATGGGATCAAGGTGATTCCATCAGTGTCTGGCCTCAGAGGCAGGAGCATTCCATGCTGCATTCCTGCAGCAGGACCACTGTCAACTCCATCCTTACCATCTCCTTTGTTGAGCCAGACTGCCCTGATGACATTCCCTGGGTAGGTGGCTGAACCCTTGAACGTCTCTTTTGCACTGTGGAAAATCACTCCTTCGAGCAAAGCTGTGCCCAGGGACCCACTTGCTTTGAAGCCGTAGGCAATTTTTGTGGTGTTTGGGCTGGGGCCAAGGAGCACTCAAAAGATGAAAGTCCATAACCTTGAACTTGGCGCAGTATTCCTCGGGCAGGAGAGCAGTGGTCTGCTGTCAGCGAGCAGATACAGCCTGGTGTGCCCAGTGTTTTCCATAGTTTAATGCACTCCCTGGGAGCATTGCCTTGCTGTATGCTGCAGGAGATGCAAACCTGTGGACCGGTGAGCATCGTCTGCCACCCCAAGCAACGTTCTTATCAGCAAAGGGGCCAGAAACAGTTCTTCTACAGAAAAAAAGTGGATGGTGCTGGTGTGCATTTCCTATTAAAGATGTTCCCTAGTTTTGGAGGACACATCTGTGCTGCAGGTCTCTGCTCTGGTGTTAGTCTGCTGGCTCCCCACACTTCTTGATGGCAGAGTTTCTCCATGGCTCCAACTGGGAGGACACAACTGGTTTCCTCCAAGATGAAACCCAGGAGTAGTTCACATGATACCTCCCTCCATGGGCTGTATCCTGCAGGCAGCACCGCTCCAGAGGTGCTCTCTACACCTCTCCAACGTGACTTCAGCAGACTTTACACCCCAAATGGGGCAACTGCCCTCACACCGTGCTGTAGCACATATAGCAAAGCTTCCTTAGCCATATGGTATAAAATCATTGTCCTGGAAAGCTGCAGTGTGGCCTCACATTATTAATTTCATTGTAATTAAGAAAAAAAATCATAGGAAGGAGTGGTTAGATCTTGGGGTGCAGGAACTCAATGTCTACTAGTAAACCACACAGATAAAGGTGAAGTCTCCAGCACAAGTCCACATCCATCCAGATGCCTCATTTTAGCACATTCCCTGTTGGAGTTTCAGCCTGTGACCACCAGTCTCTGAGCCCAGGCTTGCTCCATTGTCAGACACAGTGCCAATACAGCCAAGCCCTGCAAGCTATTCCCCTCTACCAGCCATCTCACTATTGTAGCCTCCAAGTTACCCACGACAAAAAATGCTTTTTGAAGAAAAAGTCAATTTGGCCATGCCACCTGGGCTCTCTGGCATGGATATTTTTGAAGGTCCCCAGGAGCAGCAGTCAGGACAGACCCAGCACTTCTGAAGTCCTTCAGAAGCCACCTCACACTCAAAATTTTCTATTACAAGTTGCCAATTCCTAATTTTAGCAGCCTCAGCTGTCTGACAAACCTGTCCCCCTATATGCCAGGCAGGGGGCTGTAGCTCACCCCACTGCTGGGAAAGCGCTTCATCGCTCTCCCTGTCCTGGGACGGGTGCCCCACAGCCAGCGAAGAGCTGGTTTGTAGATCTGGGAGGCACCCTCTGGTTTCCTTCTCATTGGCCTTTTGCTTTCAGCGTTTTGTCCTGCTGAAATTCTCCACCAGGTTCAGTGACAGCATGATTTCTCTCCAGCAACTGTTGCCTGCAGTGGGCAGGATGTACTGAGCCAGGAGGCCAAGGCAGCACCATGTCCCACCAGCCCGTCAGCTGCCCTCCGTCCAGCATTGCCCAGTATGGGCTGCCGCAGCCAGGGGATTTTTATGTTGTGCTTCAGCTGTCCACAGCTGTGGCCCAGGAAGCTGCCTGATGGGGAGCAGTTGCATCATCTCTCACGGTGCACCTGCAAAGATTAAAATTCAGAATAGCCTCCCTGACACATTTTCGCATGGTCTCTCCTCTTGCAGGATTCCGATAACCCTCCAAGTGCCTGTGTAAAGGGCTGTGACCCACATCAATCAGACTCCCCCGCATGGCACAAACACAGCCCTTCTCAAACCTTCATTTCAGTGTTCCATAGCTGAAATATCATAGAATGGTTTGGGTTGGAAGGGAGCTTAAAGATCTTTCAGTTCCAATCCCCTGCCCTGGGCAGGGACACCTCCCACCAGACCAAGTTGTTCAAAGCCCCGTCCAACCTGCCCTTGAACCCCTCCAGGGATGGGGCAGCCACAGCTTCTCTGGGCAACCTGGGCCAGGCTCTCCCCACCCTCACAGCAAACAAGGTCTTCCCTAGATCTCATCTCAATCTCCCCTCTTTCAGTGTCAAACCCTTCCCTCTCATCCGACGGCTCCCCTCCCTGATCCAGAGTCCCTCCCCATCTCTCCTGGAGCCCCTTTATAAGGTCTCCCTGGAGGCTTCTCTTCTCCAGGCTGAACAACCCCAACAGAGGTGCTCCAGCCCCCTGAACATCTGCTTTGGACTAGCAGGAGGTGTCCCTGGCCAGGGCAGTGGGGTGGGACTGGATGGTCCCCTCCAACTCTAACCATTCTATGATTCTGTGATACCATAAGGGAGCTCCTAGGAGACACCTCTGGTGTGGAAGGTGCTGTAGGCTCAGACGTGCCTTGCAGGGACAGCAGGGAAGGCACCCAGCAGCACCATGGCCACTCTTGTGCCACACTGCTGGTATCCCCCTTCTTCCATGCATGATGGCACGGTGTGGACTCAAGCAGTGGGGATCCCCAGAGCAGCATCCTGGGAACAGCGAGGCCACGGTGAGCCAGAGGAGATAGGGTGGGAGGATGTGGCCGGGCTGTGGATCTTCCCGCTGTTTTTTTGTTTTTTTACACTAATTTTCAGCTCATGGCCAGGCTGGGCAGCCCTTCGCTTGGGCTGAATGAATCAGCACATTGCAGCAAGGGGGTTAAACACCAGATCGCACACATCTCCCCACTGATGACATTCCTCCTCTGCATTGGCTGCAGAGGAAATTTTAATCAGCACCGTGATAACAGCCTTTCGGTCCTGCTGGGAGTTATCAGCTCCTTTGTTTGTAAATGTAACCGCTCGATACCACACGGCTCTGGGTTCCAGCACATCCTGGCTCCACAGCCCTGTGGACCGAGCAGCCTCGGTATCGGGGTGTTAAAACAGGGCAGGTTGTGCTGAACACAAGGATCAAGCCCGAGCTGTTTCCTTCCTGCCTCTGCTGTCACTGGGAGAGAGACCTCTGAATTTCAGGCTGTTTTAAGCTTCAAAGGGTAGCTGATGAATATCAGAGCCTGGTAATTTAGCCCTCTGCAGCGCACAGACAATATATTCATAATCATTTTACATGTAGATGAGCTGGTAATGCGATTAGGGTTTATAAATCAAACCCAGGAGACATGTTAGTGCTGTTTGCCTGAGCTTTTTGAGCGATCTAGCCACAAGAAAATGCCTGTCTGTCTCCTAGATGAGGCCAATTAACCTTATAAAGATGCACTCTCCTCTCACAGCAGTTCATTTGTTTACTTGGGCTCTGCAGGCTGCTGCTGTTTTCATTCTAGAAGAAGGGTCTAGGTGGGTAAGAGATTTGGCAGGGGCCCGGGCTGCAGTGGAAAGAAAACAAAGCATAGGAGAGACGGTGCCTTCAGCAGCAGCACATTAGAGGAGGTCGGGGTTTAATAACTGGCTTCCCCATGGGGCTTCACAGCTGTCCCCTGGCACCAGAGAGTGTCTTTGCATAGCCATAAATGAAGCTGTTGCGTTTTGTCCCTGTTTTGTTGAGCCGTAAGAGAGAGCTGGAGCTCTGGGGCACTTGGTGAGTGCAGCCCATGGAGCAACCGTGTCCCACACTGTGGATAGCAGTGTCCCTGGCAGCCTGGGCAGGCAGACGGCAGCGGCGTGCCCTCTGCTGCTGAGCTGCCAGCCATGCAGGGCTGCTGTGCCAGGGCCCGCAGTGCCGGCGGTACAGTGTCCCCAGCGCCACAAATGCGCAGTTCCCAGTGCCGGCGGTGCAGGGTCTGCAGCACCAGCAGGGCAGGGTACGCAGTGGCAGCTCTGTGGGGTCTGCAGTGGCAGCGATGTGGGGTCAGTGGTGCTGGCAAAGCAGGGCCCATGATGTCAGCAATGCAGGGCACAGGGTGCCAGTGATGTGGGGTCTGAGGTGACAGTGATGCAGGGTCTGAGGTGACAGCGATGGAGGGTCTGAGGTGACAGCGATGCAGGTTCTGTGGTGGCAGCAATGCAGTGTCTGAGGTGACAGTGATGCAGGGTCTGAGGTGGCAGCGATGCAGGGTCTGAGGTGACAGCGATGCAGGGTCTGAGGTGGCAGAGGTGCAGTGTCTGAGGTGACAGCGATGCATGGTCTGAGGTGGCAGCGATGCAGGGTCTGAGGTGGCAGCGATGGAGGGTCTGAAGTGACAGTGATGCAGGGTTTGAGGTGGCAGCGAGGCAGGGTCTGAGGTGACAGTGATGCAGGGTCTGAGGTGACAGCGATGCAGGGTCTGAGATGGCAGAGATTCAGGGTCTGAGGTGGCAGCGATGGAGGGTCTGAAGTGACAGTGATGCAGGGTTTGAGGTGGCAGCGAGGCAGGGTCTGAGGTGACAGTGATGCAGGGTCTGAGGTGACAGCGATGCAGGGTCTGAGATGGCAGAGATTCAGGGTCTGAGGTGGCAGCGATGCAGGGTGTGAAGTGACAGTGATGCAGGGTTTGAGGTGGCAACAATGCAGGGTCTGAGGTGACAGCGATGCAGGGTCTGAGGTGGCAGTGATGCAGGGACTGAGATGGCAGAGATGCAGGGTCTGAGGTGACAGTGATGCAGGGTTTGAGGTGGCAACAATGCAGGGTCTGAGATGGCAGTGATGCAGGGTCTGAGGTGACAGCGATGCAGGGTCTGAGATGGCAGAGATTCAGGGTCTGAGGTGGCAGCGATGCAGGGTGTGAAGTGACAGTGATGCAGGGTTTGAGGTGGCAACAATGCAGGGTCTGAGGTGACAGCGATGCAGGGTCTGAGGTGGCAGTGATGCAGGGACTGAGATGGCAGAGATGCAGGGTCTGAGGTGACAGTGATGCAGGGTTTGAGGTGGCAACAATGCAGGGTCTGAGATGGCAGAGATTCAGGGTCTGAGGTGGCAGCGATGCAGGGTCTGAGGTGGCAACAGTGCAGAGCCTGAGGTGGCAGAGGTGCAGTGTCTGAGGTGGCAGAGGTGCAGTGTCTGAGGTGGCAGTGATGCAGGGTCTGAGGTGGCAGCAGTGGAGGGTCTGAGGTGACAGTGATTCAGTGACAGGTGGCAGCGATGCAGGGTCTCAGGTGACAGTGATGGAGGGTCTGAGGTTGTACCGATTCAGGGTCTGAGGTGACAGCAATGCAGTGTCTGATGGGCAGCGAGGCAGGGTCTGAGGTGGCAACAGTACAGGATCTGAGGTGGCAGCGATGGAGGGTCTGAGGTGGCAGAGATGCAGGGTCTGTGGTGACAGTGATGCAGGGTCTGAGGTTGCACCGATGCAGGGTTTGAGGTGGCAACAATGCAGGGTCTGAGGTGACAGCGATGCAGGGTCTGAGGTGATAGTGATGCAGGGTCTGAGGTGACAGTGATGCAGACACAATGTGCCACTGATGCAGGATCCAGGCATGAATTCACTGTGGCCCGGTCTCATGGTGCACCACATGGACTGGCCATGCTGGGTCTCATCCCAACCATGGGGTCTGGGCACAGGTGTCCCCCCACTGTCCCCTGGCACCATCTGCTCCCAGCCTGCCCAGAGCCTGGAGCAGCCAGGGGATGAGCTGCACTGGGATGCTTCTCCAGTCCCCAACAGCAATAAAGCCATTACCTGCCTCTATGTGGGGGCTGAAGCTGTTGCCCAGCCCTGCGCCCCACTACCTCAGTCAGACATGAAGCTCAGGCAAGGGCAAGGGCTTATATTTGGGCACAGGACCATGTCCCACAGTCAGGCAGCTTTAGAGGGTGACAGGACTGCACCAGTGCTTGGTGACACTGTGAGGGTTGATGACAGCACTCAGCAAAGCGGGTCTGCTTTGCTTTTGCTTTGCTTCCTTCTGGCTTGGCCATGTCCTGCCCCACACCGTGTGGGGATGTCCCTGCGCTGGAGGCTGGATGAGGCCTGCTTTGGGTGAGCAGGATTTGGGATGGTGCAAGGATGCGCTGGTAGCCAGGCAGAGCTGGGAGCAGAGGGACATGGCTGGAGCAGGGCTGGCATGGAGCTGAGGCCAGGGCTGACACCAGAGGGTGGTGTGGTCTCATGTATCCCCAGCACCAAACCCTCTGAGCTGCTCAGGCCCTCCATTCACTATGGAAACCTGTTGGACCTTGCAGCACCACAGGCCAGGGTGAAGGGCAGTGGGCGACTCATCTGGGAGCTGCCTCCATCCTCGGTGGGGACAGGCAGGAGCTTGTCCCACTCCCAGCCGTGTCTTCAGTAGGCAGGACCCCAAAACTGGGCTCCAGGCATTGCTCACCCATGGCCTCGACTGTGCCCTGCTCTGTGGTGGGGACACAACTTTTGGGGACACAAGGGGGCCACTGACATCCACCCACGCTGTCTCACAGTGGGGACTCAAGCTCTCCGCAGTCAGGCAGATACTGTGAGATGGGGGCTGTTTCCTTCATCATCCAGGACATCACAAAACCACAGGAGCCACATCTTCACTACAGTCAGTGTCCCCAGGGGCTGTGGCAGGGAGGGGACAGGCAGGGCTGGGAGAGCCACCACTGGAGACACATCACTGCCCTGACACATTTGTAAGAAGAGGACTTGGAGACAGCTTTTATTTTTTTTTTTTTTTAGAGACTTTTATTTTTTAACAGACTGGTTTAAATTTTTGTTTTCTACAATAATTCAATGTAAAAATCCCGGTACAATATACAACAGTTTGAACAGTTGGAATAAGAAATCCAGCTTGGGGAGACACGTAAGTTCAGCTAGGTTCTAACACAGGTAGCAAATCCCCTCCACCCTCCCCCAGATTTCCCAGCCAGGAAGGCATATGGACAGGAATGCTTTACAGATGTCACCCCCATCCCTTCAAGACACTGGCTGCCCTGTCCCTGCCCGTATCGCAGTTGGGACAGTCCCTCAGACGCACCACCTTGGAAAAGGCAAGGTCCCCTCTGTGGGATGGCTGGGACATCAAGGCAAAGTCTGCGGTCAAATGAGGCTGGTTGGCCCTTGTGCGTGAGTGATGTGGGATGCTCTGAGCAGGCCCTGCGGGCAGGTCCCTCAGGGTATGGGACTCCCTTGGGATGGAGGGGAGACCTGTCCCTCCCTTTGGCAGCAGTGCCAGCAGCCTTGTGCGCTACTGCAGCCATAAGGGGGCTGGAAGGAGGTGGCCATGTGCCTGCATGGCCCAGCCCGAGGTAAGGAAAACAAAGATGATGCAAGGGTCCCTGGGTCTGAGGGGTCATCTCAGGGATAGCTCATTGGCTGGTATCTGGCAGTCTTTCAGGAAGCCACTTTGGCCTTGCCCATGGTACTCAAGCAGCCTGGAGTGGTCCGGCTCAAGCTACATGGGGTGGTCCTGCTGGAGCAACAGGGGAATGTTCTGCTCAGGCTACATTGGATGATCCTGCTCAAGCAGCCTGGAAACATCCTGCTCAAGCAGCATGGGATGTTGCTGCTCAAGCAGCATGGGATGGTTCTGCTGGAGCAGCATTAAGGTCCTGCCCAAGCAACCTGGAGTGGTTCTGCTTGAGCAACATGGAATGGTCCTCCTCGAGTAGCATGGTGTGGTCCTGCTCAAGCAGTGTGGGACGGTCCTGTTCAAGCAGGCTGATGTGATCCTGCTCAAGATGCATACGGTGGCCTGCTTGAGCAGTGTGGGGTGGTCCAGCTGAGGCAGCATGGGATGGTTCTGCTTGAGCAGCATAGAGCAGCTGCAAGTGGCAGGGATAGTTCCTCCTGTCCTGCAGCATCCCAGGCACTGCATTCAAACCCATGTCTGGCCTTTCTTGCCCCTCTTGAAAATCCTCCACTGCTCGGAGAAGTCTCCCAAAGGCAAGTTTGAAGGGATCTCAAGGGGCTCTGCTCGAGCTCCATGTTCCAAAATAATTATTGCTAGTGCTAAATCAGGACATTGGTGACTTTATCTAGTTGAGTTGTGAAACCGTCCAAGGGCAGAGATCTTCCTGCTCCCCAGTCACCAGTTCCAGCTGCACCAGCCCTAGGGAGAAGTGTTTCCTGGTGTCCAACATGAGTGTCCCTGCCTGCAAGCTGTGGCCATTACCTCTACTGTGAAAGCACCTTAAGTAGTGGGGATGGGAGTGGGAGGCTGGTTGTCCATCTAACCTAGCCCCACATCCCATCCACAACACCAAGGGCCCTTCCTGCTTGCATCAGGGATGGCTCTGCTGGTGGTGGCTTGGCTGGGCTGGTAAGGGATGGGATATAAGACAGGGGAAGAAGGAAGAGAAGGAGAAAATAACAGCAGGAGTCAGATGTGCTGGGAGGTAAAAAAGTGCAGGGAGGACAGAGGTGAAGGTGAATGGGAGAGGTCAGGCTGGCAGAAGATGAGAGGTCAGGATGGAATTGGGAGGTAAAGGAGAATGCAAGGACAATGAGAGAGGGAGGTGTGAAGTAAGGCAGGATGGTTGGAGGGTCAGGAAGGGGTGAAGAAAGCTGTGAGGTAGGTGGGACACTTTGAGGATAAGGAGGGATGGGGAGAGGGGGAGGGGTGGAGGAGCATAAGGAGAAACATGGAGACTGTGGGAGCTGAATGACAAGAGATGGTGAGACAGCCAGAGGCTGAGTGTGAGGAGAGACAGGGCAAGAGGGAAACAGCACAAATAAGGATGGGGAACAATGGGAGGCTGAAGTTCACAAGAGGGATAGAGAGACTGAGGTGGAGGAAGAAGAGGTATGAGATGGAGGATGAGGGAGAAGGTATGGCAGGTGGTGGAAAGTAGAGACCAATGAGGTATAGGCGATAGTGGAAAATGAAGGACAATGAAGAGGAAAAGAGAGCTTGGAGGAGGATGAGGAAGACTGGGCAGATGGTAGGAAGTGGAGGATGAGGAAGAACAGGCAAATAGTGGATGGTATTGGGGCATGGGGAAGGATGGAGGACAGTGGGAGGTGGAGGAGGAGGAAGGTGATGGGCAAAATGGAAGAGGAAAACAAGGAGAGATGAGATCGCAGGTGGTGGAGACAAGGAGGGAGGAGACAGAGATGAAGGAAGAAGAGGAGGGATGAAAAGACAGTGAGAGGTAGATAAGGATGACTGGAGGGATTGACAGACATTTAGGGGGTAGAAGACTGGAGGGCAATGGAGGAGGATGGATGAGGAGATGGTGGGAAACTAAAAAGAACTAAGTGGGGATTAGGAATGTCGGGGTGGAGGATTGGGTGATGTTGGCAGCTGGAGGGATGGGGCAATGGGGAAGTGAGAGTGGATATTGGGATGGGGAAAGTGGAGGAGGATGGGGGGATGAGGAGATAGGAGGAGGTAGAAGAGGATCAAGAAAGATGGGGAGGAGAATTGGAGGCGGTTGAAACAGATTGGGGCAATGGTGGGAGCTAATGGAGGATAAGCAGGGATAAGAAGATGGTAAGATATAGAGGAGGACAGAGTGATGGTGGGAGCTGATGGAAGATGAGAAGGGATGGTGAGATGTTGACATGAGGAAGAATATGAAAAGAGAGAAACCGGAGGCAAAGCAGAATGAGGCTGGATGGGATAGGATGGAGGTAGAGAAGGAAGAGAAGACATGAGGGGATGGTGAGAGGTGAATGAGCATAACAAAGAATAGGATGTGGTGGAGCAAGGAGGAGCAAGTGAGAGGGATGGGATGCAAATGTGACAGAAAGGTGAGATATGAAGGGTAATGGAGGAGCACAGGAAGAAGGGATGGGAGGTGGTGGGTGATGGAAGAGAACAATAAAGAGGGATAGGATCTAACGTAGGATGCCAGGAGCACAAAAGGGCGGGAGGGGACACGGTGGGTAATGAAGGAGAATGGCATGGCAGGGAGGGATGAGACACAGTGAATGACACTCTGGAAGGAGTATGGAAGGAGGGATGGGATGTGAAGGTGGTGGAAGAGAACATGGAGGGATAGGAGGTGATAGGTGACAATGGAGCACAAGAAGGGATGGAGGATGCAGAAGCACAGGAAGGAGGGACAGGACATGGTGGCTAATGCAGGAGCACAGAATAGAAAGGATGGGACCCAGTGGTTGGGACAGCACAGGAAGGAGATCGGACAGAATGGGATGGGTGGACAACAGAGGAGCAGCAGAAGGCAGAAGGAGAGGTGGACATGAATGATGGAAGTACAAAGGAAAAGGGATGTGATATGGTGGGTGATGGAGCATGGGAAGGAGGAACACGATGGGTGGGTGATGGGGGAGCGCAGGAAGGAAGGATGGGTTGAGTTAGGTGGGCAATGAGAGCAGAATAAAGAGGGATGGGATGTTGTGGGCAATGGAAGAGCACGTGAAGAAAGAAAGGAATGTGACTGAGTACAGAGGATAACAAGAAGGAAGGATAGGACATGGGGGATCAAAGAGCAAAGATGAAAGGGATGGGACATGAAGGATGATGGAGGAGCAAAAGAAGGAAGGGTGGGTTATGGTGAGTGATGGAGGACCTCAGGGAGGGACAGTTTAATGTAGTGAGCCTGAGGGAGGCTGGGACCTGCAGGTGATATGGGGCACAAGGGCAAGAATCCATGGGCTTTGATGGGAAAGGGGGTGTCCATGTGCAGGCTGGGGTGAGCTGCTGGGCAGGATGGGATGGGACAGGGCAGGCATGAGAAACACCAGCATGACAAGGACAATGCAGAGCCACGAGGAGCTTGGTGTGAGGTGGCAGCCCTGGCAGTGAGGTCATGGAGGACCCACAGGGTGATGACAAGGAGCCTTGGTGGCACAGTTGGGGTCAGCACATGGGGATGGCATCAGGGAGAGACAGGCGGGTGAGGAGAGGATGGGACACCGTGTGTGGGCTGGGCAGCTGGCAGGATGGTGGGGACAGAGGGACAGGATGTAGATGCATCTCCCCACCCACGGGTGCCCCAACCACCCCACCCTCCCCTCCACAGCAGCACCGGTTCCCCAGACAGGACAAGCACCATGGTCCCCCCCACCGCAGCACGGGAAGGCAGCACCGAGGGCGTGGGTGAGGGGTTTGCAGGGCCTTTATTCATCACAGGACAAGCAGGCGTGGAAGGGGGGTGCAGGATGGGCAGGGGGCCTGTCATCGGGGCAGAAGGTGCCCTTCATGCGACCTGGCGAGAAGAAGCAGGAGGACAGGGCAGGGACAAGCGTGGCTTTGCCCGAAGGACCTAGGGCTGGGAGGTGGCGTGGGGAGAGGACAGGGAGGGAGGCTGCGCGGGGGCCGGGGCTGGATCAGCCACCCCCACGTCTCAGATCTTCCCCGTTGCCTTTGCAAAGCCCTTGGCTCAGCCCCCGGCCCCGGGGGAAACGCCCCGCACCGCTATTTACAGAGTAAGACAGAACTGACCAATATTACAAATAATTAAAAGGCAGTTGTAAAAATGAGAAACCACATTCCAAAAAGTAGAGTCTTTAAAAAAAAAAAACAGAACAAAAAAACCCCCACAAACCCAAAACCAAAAAACCAAACAACCAAAACCAAACCCCCCCGATTTTTTATCAATGAAAATGCTAAAAATCACCCCGAAAGGATCTATGTACAGCAGGAGATCGCCCGCGGCAGCGCCGTGCCTGCCGGGGTGCAGGGACCCAACTTCTCGGTGGCAGGCAGGGACGGTGCCTTGTCCCCCCGGCTGCTGGTGAGGGTGGGCAGCACCTGCCCCGCACCCGGCTGGACGAGGGTCCCCGTGGGGGCCTCCCAGGCGCCGCAGGAGCAAAAGGCCATCGGTGCTGGGCCTGCTGGGCCCTGGTTGATGCTGGTGTGTCCGGAGACACAGGCAGTGAGAGCCGTCGCGGAGATGCTGACGGAGGCTGCGACGTGGCAGTGATGCAGCCTGGCTGCGGCGGGCAGCGTGCGGCCGGACGGGAGGGGGCAGCAGCTTCGGCGGCAGCAGCAGCAACAGCAAATTTTTAAGCCAAGCTGCAAGATGACAGCAACGCACAGAGCCCCTGGAGCAGCGGACGCAGCCCCCCAGCAACGCACGGAACCCCCTGGAGCTGCGTACAGAGCCCCCCTGGAGCGATGTACACAGCCCCAGAGCTATGCACAAAGGTCCTGGAGCCAGGTACACAGCCCCAGAGCAATGCACAGAGGTCCTGGAGCCATGTACACAGCCCCACAGCAACAAACTGAACTCCCTGGAGCTGTGTACGGAGCCTCAGAGCAATGCACAGAACCCCCTGGAGTGATGTACACAGCCCCAGACCAACACACAGAGGTCCTGGAGCTGCATACAGAGCCCCAGAGCTATGCACAGAGGTCCTGGAGCCATGTACACAGCCCCACAGCAACAAACTGAACTCCCTGGAGCTGTGTACGGAGCCCCAGAGCAATGCACAGAACCCCCTGGAGCGATGTACACAGCCCCAGAGCAATGCACAGAGGTCCTAGAGCGATGTACACAGCCCCAGACCAAGGTACAGAGCTCCTGGAGCTGCGTACAGAACCCCAGAGCAACGCACAGAGGTCCTGGAGCGATGTACACAGCCCCAGCCCAACATACAGAGGTCCTGGAGCTGCGTACAGAACCCCAGAGCAACGCACAGAGGTCCTGGAGCGATGTACACAGCCCCACAGCAACAAACTGAACTCCCTGGAGCTGTGTACAGAGCCCCAGAGCAGTGCACAGAGCCCCCAGAGCAGCATACAGAGCCCCCCTGGAGTGATGTACACAGCCCCAGAGCAATGCACAGAGGTCCTAGAGTGATGTACACAGCCCCAGACCAAGGTACAGAGCTCCTGGAGCTGTGTACAGAGCCCCCCGGAGCAGCGTGCATGGACTCAGAGCAATGCACAGAGGTCCTAGATTAGGGTACAGAGCCCCAGAGCTACACACAGAGGTCCTGGAGTGATGTACACAGCCCCACAGCAATGCATGGAACCCCCTGGAGCTGTGTACAGAACCCCAGAGCGCTGTGCAGAGCCCCCCAGAGCGGCGCACATGGACTCAGAGCAACGCACAGAGCCCCTGGAGTGGTGTACAAAGCCCCAGAGCAAATCACAGACCCCCTGGAGCGATGTACACAGCCCCAGAGCGATGCACGGAGCCCCTGGAGCTGTGTACAGAGCCCCAGAGGAATGCACAGAACCCCCTAGAGCGGCGTACAGAGCCCCTCTAGAGTGATGTACACAGCCCCAGAGCTACACACAGAGGTCCTGGAGCGATGTACACAGCCCCACAGCAATGCATGGAACCCCCTGGAGCCCCAGAGCGCTGTGCAGAGCCCCCCAGAGCAGCGTGCATGGACTCAGAGCAATGCACAGAGCCCCTGGAGCGATGTGCACAGTCCCAGAGAGATGCATGGAGCCCCTGGAGCAACATATAGAGCCCCAGAGCAACGCATGGAGCCCCTGGAGTGGTGTACGGAGCCCCAGAGGAATGCACAGAACCCCCTAGAGCAGCGTACAGAGCCCCTCTAGAGTGATGTACACAGCCCCAGAGAGATGCACGGCGCCCCTGGAGCAGTGTATGGAGCCCCAGAGGAATGCACAGAACCCCCTGGAGCAGCATGCAGAGCCCCCCTAGAGTGATGTACACAGCCCCAGAGCTATGCACAGTGCTCTGTGCTGTGTACAGAGCCCCAGAGAAATGCACAGAGGTCCTGGAGCCATGTACACAGCCCCAGACCAATGTACAGAGGTCCTGGAGCTGCATACAGAGCCCCAGAGCTATGCACAGAGGTCCTGGAGCGATGTACACAGCCCCACAGCAATGCATGGAACCCCCTGGAGCCCCAGAGTGCTGTGCAGAGCCCCCCAGAGCAGTGTGCATGGACTCAGAGCAACGCACAGAGCCCCTGGAGCCATGTACACAGCCCCAGAGAGATGCACGGAGCCCCTGGAGCGATGTATAGAGCCCCAGAGCAACGCACGGAGCCCCTGGAGCAATGTATAGAGCCCCCCCCAGAGCAAGGCCCACAGCCCCAGAGCGACGCAGGGAGCCCCAGGGAAGCTCAGGCACCCCCGGGCAGCTCCACCGGGTGATTCCCCGCCTGGCCCCCGGCCGGCAGCAGGAAAATAGGTCAAAACAGCCTCCTTGAAAATCACTCCTCTCTCCTGGGGCACCAACGCTGCTCTGCGTGGGGCTGGGACGCTGTCCCCCAGCCCTGGGGGGGCTCTGTACCACTGTTGGGGGGCTGTGGCCGCTGTCATCATCCCCCCTGCCCCGCTGCCTCCCCGGATAAGGCTTTTTCTGGTGGTGAGGGGGGGCAGCGCAGACCGCAGGCCACCCTGCAGCCTCCTAACCCACAATCTCTTAATCCAATTGGTGCATCTCCAAATGTAGCTCATTTTGGGTTTTTTTTCTGTTGTCGTTTTTTTTTTTTGTTTTTTTTTAAAATGCACTTGGTTTTACATTGCAGGCTGTCCGGAGTTGGGCAGAGCCAAAAGTGGAAGAAAGGAAAGAAAAAAAAAGAAAAAAAAAAAGAGAAAATAAAAAAAAAAGAAAGAAAAAAAATAAAGAAAAAAATGAAAGAAAAACAAAAGAGAAAGATGTATATTCAGCACTTGGAGGAGCAAATAACTACAAGCTGGCCCCAGGCAGGGAGGTGGGTGTGAGCTGGGGGGGGGCACCACCAGGCTGGTGGCAGGAGACACGTGTGTCCATGAGTGTGCACACACACACACACCCCCACACACGCACACGCTGTCTCGCCCCACGCTCTGCACCCAGCCACCCCCTCTCTGCTGCTGGAGGAGCCGGGGGGGGGACACCACCCGGACCCTTCCCAGCTGTGTAGGACCTCAGCAGCTTCCCCCCCACCCCCTTCCAGAGCAGAAGGGTGGCCGGGGAGGGTCCCCACTCCCAGCCCCAGCCTGGGTGACCGCAGGGACCCTCCCCGCCTCCTTCCTGCCCTGCGGCTGATGCAACCGCACCGCAACCGGGGCTGGCAGGGATGCGCTGGAGCTGGGACGGGGCGGGCAGCGCTGGCAGCGCCGCAGGGGACGGAGCCAGCACCCTCTGCCCCCAGGGTGGAGGGGGGGGGGAAACACCACGGCATCGCATCCATACATCATCCCTGCCCCGCTCGGCCCCCAGCCCTGCCCTATCTCCACCAGCAGCCACCCCCCGAGGGCCGCTCTCCCCTTCTCGGTGGGGTCCCAAGCTGGCATTCCCGGTGAGGACCCCCCCCTCCCAGTGCCGGGCAGTGGTTCCGAGGGTGGTTAAATCGGCCACCCCGGTGGGATCATCCCCACTACGCACCCCCCGGGGGGCTGCCAACACCAACGGCTCCACATCTGCTTCCTAAGCGTCCCCGAGGGGCGAGGGGGATGGTTAGGAGACAGATGCGCCCGTGCCGCCTCCCAGAGGGGGACACCCCCCCCCCATCCAACATCGGGGGCGTCAGCGCGGGCGCTCTGCCAGCAGGAGAGTGGGTAGCGGGCACGCTGCGTCCCCCGGCCCCCCCTCCTCACTCACACGAGGCCCCCGGCTTCTCCTCCGCCCGGGGGGGGTCCGCGGGGTGCAGTTTGCACTTGGAAGGGGAATGGCGGACGGTGGAGCGGGACGGGCGGGCGAAGCAGGAGGTGAGGGACTGGGAGCTGCAGTCACACGCCGTGTCCTGCAAAGATAGACAGGGCACAGGGGGGGTTAGAGGGGTCGGGCACCTCGTCCCCCGCCATGGTGGGACACCCCGGAGGGGACCCTGCCTCGTTACCTCGCTGGCTATGGCCGAGAGGAGGTCGGGGTCCCGCAGGGCTGCCTCCTTACTCCCCTGGCCGGGGGACAAGGGCTTGGCGTCCTCGCAGCTGCTCTGCTTGAGGACTTTCTTGTTCAAGACACGGGAGATGTTTTCAGCTGGATGGTGGGTGGCCAGGCTGGGGTGCTCGGCTCTCTTGCTGCCCTCCTCCCCGGTGGCCTCCTTCTTCTCTGGGGGGGCAGTGGGGCTCTGCGCCCGCCCGCAGACGTTCCTGAAGAACTCCTGCACGAGGCCGTACTTGGGTGCTTCGGGCTTGGTCCGGCTGCTTTCAGGGCAGCCCGGCTTCCAGATGGACTCGGTGCTGCCCGCGTGCTCCACCACGCTGAACAAGCTGGACAAGCCATCGTTGATGTTGCTGAGGACAGGGCTGTCCCGGGTGGTGGTGGAACGGGCCCAGGCGGAACCATTCTGCTTGCTCTGGTGCAGGTTCCAGAGGCTCCTGTCCTTGGAGGCGTCCAGCTTGGAGGAAGACCTCCTCTGGAGCTTCGGGGAGCCGTATTTTGGGGAGCAGCACGGCCTCTCGATCCTGGAGTGGACCTTATCCAGGGAGGAGGAGATCTGCTTGCTGCGCACAGACACAAGGGAGGAGCTGCGGGGGGACCAGCTCTTGCCATGGACGCCGCTGCCGCGTGGCAGGTCGGTCTGCAGGCCCACGCTCACCGTCTGGATGGTCTGTGTCCCCACGTGGGCCAGCCCCACCGTCTGGCTGGAGGTGCTTTTCACCTTCCTCTCCAGCGAGCTGGAGCGGATGGCCTGCCGCACGCAGTTGGTGATCTCCTTCATGTCGTCGCTCATGTTGCCGGAGATCTCCAGGTCGTGCAGCGAGGAGGGGAAGCGGGGCACCGGCGGCACCGCGCTCTCCACCGTGCCACCGTCCAGCAGCTCCCGCTGCTGCTTGGAGAAGTTGCACAGCCACTGACTGTAGGTGCTCTCGGCGCTGGCTGACTCCTCCGGCTCCTTGGGCTTGGCCATGGTGAACAAGAAGCCGGGTTCGATCATGATCTTCCCCTCCTTGTTGTGCACCAGAGGCGCCTCCAGCCGCCGCACCACCGGTGGGCTGTAGTAGATGCGGATCCCCGTCTTGTCGGGTGCCGTGTAGCTCCTCTGCATTTGCTTCTGGGCTTGATCGTGCCCGGAAAGGCTGCTTGCCCTTGAGTAGTCCCAGGAGGAGATGCCCAGCTTCTCCTTGGCCAGGCTGTCGGGGACAGGTTGCTCAATATTCACATATGTACAGTTGGAGGGAGGAAGGCCAGCGCTGTCCCGGATCCCGTTGGGCAACAGCTGGGCGGCCGTGGATGCCTTTTTGCCCCGGGAATGGTCGCCCAGCCCTGGCGTGGTCTTTCCAGGGAGGTAGGGAGAACAGTCGAGCAAGCTTTCAAACTCTGACATGGAGGAAACGGACTTGGTCCTGTGGGAGAAGAGAGGATGGGGTTCACAAGGGGACAAGGCAGCAGGTTGGGGGGCAGTTGGAGGCACTCCACTCCTACCCCAGAAGGACCCTCCTGGGCACCCAGACCTGCTCCTCATGGGAGCCCTTGGCCTCCAGGACAACACTGGACCATGGCTGCACCTCCTTCAAGCTGCCAGGACTGCCAAGCCTGGGGACAGCCCCATGCAGCCTCCTCCATGCCTGGGGGACCACGAAGGCACCAGCACACTCACCTTTTGAGGTTGGTTCCCTTGGCTTCTGCTTCAGAGATTGTCTCTTTGTCTGTGATTTTTTCATTGAGAGCCTGGGAGGACACAGAAGAAAGCTCTGGTGTCAGCAAGCACAGGACCAAAGTACACAGATGGGGCTGGAGCAGGAGGTACACCCTGTTCCTCCCCAGCACTACCACCTTCTCCCAGGCACCCATCCCGTTCCCAGGGTGACACAAGGCTCCTTGTACCCACTTCTATTTTAAATCAACGTTTTATAACCTCACTGAAGCCCTTGGGGCTCCGCCACGCTCTCCACCCTCTCCTTCTCCCCAGCCCCTGGTGCTCCCCCTTGCAACCTCATTTCACGGGGGTGTTACCTGGGGTTCACACAACCTCCCATCTACCCCTTAGCATAGACCTGAGCCCAACCAGCACCTCCAGAGCCCCTCCACCTTCTCTTGCCCACCTCTTTCCAGTTGCTGCCGTGCTTCTCCATTTCAGAGTGCTTCAAGGCCCATGGGTTGGCTCCTTTCTGCAACTGGAGAACATGCCCATCACTCAAGGTGTGCAACATGTGCCCCTCTGGGCAAGCAAAAGCATTTTGCTGCTTGCCCCCCATGCATGCCCCGAGAGCGTTTACACGCTCTCGGGGCACGCATGGGGGGCAAGCGGCAGAGGCTGGAGGACACGTTGCCGAGGGGGGGGCCCCAGCCCTGGCTG
>NW_015090832.1:3271751-3296651 GCF_001431845.1 Calidris pugnax | reverse complement strand
CAATTCAGTGTCTTATCTTCAGAGTAAGTACGTTAAGGAAGGAATAGCCTGAGTGGCTTTCAGAATGACACAGATTGAATTGACTAGGTCTCTCCTGGTCTGAGCGATGTACACAGCCCCACAGCAACAAACTGAACTCCCTGGAGCTGTGTACGGAGCCCCAGAGCAATGCACAGAACCCCCTGGAGCGATGTACACAGCCCCAGAGCAATGCACAGAGGTCCTAGAGCGATGTACACAGCCCCAGACCAAGGTACAGAGCTCCTGGAGCTGCGTACAGAACCCCAGAGCAACGCACAGAGGTCCTGGAGCGATGTACACAGCCCCAGCCCAACATACAGAGGTCCTGGAGCTGCGTACAGAACCCCAGAGCAACGCACAGAGGTCCTGGAGCGATGTACACAGCCCCACAGCAACAAACTGAACTCCCTGGAGCTGTGTACAGAGCCCCAGAGCAGTGCACAGAGCCCCCAGAGCAGCATACAGAGCCCCCCTGGAGTGATGTACACAGCCCCAGAGCAATGCACAGAGGTCCTAGAGTGATGTACACAGCCCCAGACCAAGGTACAGAGCTCCTGGAGCTGTGTACAGAGCCCCCCGGAGCAGCGTGCATGGACTCAGAGCAATGCACAGAGGTCCTAGATTAGGGTACAGAGCCCCAGAGCTACACACAGAGGTCCTGGAGTGATGTACACAGCCCCACAGCAATGCATGGAACCCCCTGGAGCTGTGTACAGAACCCCAGAGCGCTGTGCAGAGCCCCCCAGAGCGGCGCACATGGACTCAGAGCAACGCACAGAGCCCCTGGAGTGGTGTACAAAGCCCCAGAGCAAATCACAGACCCCCTGGAGCGATGTACACAGCCCCAGAGCGATGCACGGAGCCCCTGGAGCTGTGTACAGAGCCCCAGAGGAATGCACAGAACCCCCTAGAGCGGCGTACAGAGCCCCTCTAGAGTGATGTACACAGCCCCAGAGCTACACACAGAGGTCCTGGAGCGATGTACACAGCCCCACAGCAATGCATGGAACCCCCTGGAGCTGTGTACAGAACCCCAGAGCGCTGTGCAGAGCCCCCCAGAGCGGCGCACATGGACTCAGAGCAACGCACAGAGCCCCTGGAGTGGTGTACACAGCCCCAGAGCGATGCACGGAGCCCCTGGAGCTGTGTACAGAGCCCCAGAGGAATGCACAGAACCCCCTAGAGCGGCGTACAGAGCCCCTCTAGAGTGATGTACACACCCCCAGAGCTACACACAGAGGTCCTGGAGTGATGTACACAGCCCCACAGCAATGCATGGAACCCCCTGGAGCTGTGTACAGAACCCCAGAGCGCTGTGCAGAGCCCCCCAGAGCAGCGTGCATGGACTCAGAGCAATGCACAGAGCCCCTGGAGCGATGTGCACAGTCCCAGAGAGATGCATGGAGCCCCTGGAGCAACATATAGAGCCCCAGAGCAACGCATGGAGCCCCTGGAGTGGTGTACGGAGCCCCAGAGGAATGCACAGAACCCCCTAGAGCAGCGTACAGAGCCCCTCTAGAGTGATGTACACAGCCCCAGAGAGATGCACGGCGCCCCTGGAGCAGTGTATGGAGCCCCAGAGGAATGCACAGAACCCCCTGGAGCAGCATGCAGAGCCCCCCTAGAGTGATGTACACAGCCCCAGAGCTATGCACAGTGCTCTGTGCTGTGTACAGAGCCCCAGAGAAATGCACAGAGGTCCTGGAGCCATGTACACAGCCCCAGACCAATGTACAGAGGTCCTGGAGCTGCATACACAGCCCCAGAGAGATGCACGGCGCCCCTGGAGCAGTGTATGGAGCCCCAGAGGAATGCACAGAACCCCCTGGAGCAGCATGCAGAGCCCCCCTAGAGTGATGTACACAGCCCCAGAGCTATGCACAGTGCTCTGTGCTGTGTACAGAGCCCCAGAGAAATGCACAGAGGTCCTGGAGCGATGTACACAGCCCCACAGCAATGCATGGAACCCCCTGGAGCCCCAGAGTGCTGTGCAGAGCCCCCCAGAGCAGTGTGCATGGACTCAGAGCAACGCACAGAGCCCCTGGAGCCATGTACACAGCCCCAGAGAGATGCACGGAGCCCCTGGAGCGATGTATAGAGCCCCAGAGCAACGCACGGAGCCCCTGGAGCAATGTATAGAGCCCCCCCCAGAGCAAGGCCCACAGCCCCAGAGCGACGCAGGGAGCCCCAGGGAAGCTCAGGCACCCCCGGGCAGCTCCACCGGGTGATTCCCCGCCTGGCCCCCGGCCGGCAGCAGGAAAATAGGTCAAAACAGCCTCCTTGAAAATCACTCCTCTCTCCTGGGGCACCAACGCTGCTCTGCGTGGGGCTGGGACGCTGTCCCCCAGCCCTGGGGGGGCTCTGTACCACTGTTGGGGGGCTGTGGCCGCTGTCATCATCCCCCCTGCCCCGCTGCCTCCCCGGATAAGGCTTTTTCTGGTGGTGAGGGGGGGCAGCGCAGACCGCAGGCCACCCTGCAGCCTCCTAACCCACAATCTCTTAATCCAATTGGTGCATCTCCAAATGTAGCTCATTTTGGGTTTTTTTTCTGTTGTCGTTTTTTTTTTTTGTTTTTTTTTAAAATGCACTTGGTTTTACATTGCAGGCTGTCCGGAGTTGGGCAGAGCCAAAAGTGGAAGAAAGGAAAGAAAAAAAAAGAAAAAAAAAAAGAGAAAATAAAAAAAAAAGAAAGAAAAAAAATAAAGAAAAAAATGAAAGAAAAACAAAAGAGAAAGATGTATATTCAGCACTTGGAGGAGCAAATAACTACAAGCTGGCCCCAGGCAGGGAGGTGGGTGTGAGCTGGGGGGGGGCACCACCAGGCTGGTGGCAGGAGACACGTGTGTCCATGAGTGTGCACACACACACACACCCCCACACACGCACACGCTGTCTCGCCCCACGCTCTGCACCCAGCCACCCCCTCTCTGCTGCTGGAGGAGCCGGGGGGGGGACACCACCCGGACCCTTCCCAGCTGTGTAGGACCTCAGCAGCTTCCCCCCCACCCCCTTCCAGAGCAGAAGGGTGGCCGGGGAGGGTCCCCACTCCCAGCCCCAGCCTGGGTGACCGCAGGGACCCTCCCCGCCTCCTTCCTGCCCTGCGGCTGATGCAACCGCGCCGCAACCGGGGCTGGCAGGGATGCGCTGGAGCTGGGACGGGGCGGGCAGCGCTGGCAGCGCCGCAGGGGACGGAGCCAGCACCCTCTGCCCCCAGGGTGGAGGGGGGGGGGAAACACCACGGCATCGCATCCATACATCATCCCTGCCCCGCTCGGCCCCCAGCCCTGCCCTATCTCCACCAGCAGCCACCCCCCGAGGGCCGCTCTCCCCTTCTCGGTGGGGTCCCAAGCTGGCATTCCCGGTGAGGACCCCCCCCTCCCAGTGCCGGGCAGTGGTTCCGAGGGTGGTTAAATCGGCCACCCCGGTGGGATCATCCCCACTACGCACCCCCCGGGGGGCTGCCAACACCAACGGCTCCACATCTGCTTCCTAAGCGTCCCCGAGGGGCGAGGGGGATGGTTAGGAGACAGATGCGCCCGTGCCGCCTCCCAGAGGGGGACACCCCCCCCCCATCCAACATCGGGGGCGTCAGCGCGGGCGCTCTGCCAGCAGGAGAGTGGGTAGCGGGCACGCTGCGTCCCCCGGCCCCCCCTCCTCACTCACACGAGGCCCCCGGCTTCTCCTCCGCCCGGGGGGGGTCCGCGGGGTGCAGTTTGCACTTGGAAGGGGAATGGCGGACGGTGGAGCGGGACGGGCGGGCGAAGCAGGAGGTGAGGGACTGGGAGCTGCAGTCACACGCCGTGTCCTGCAAAGATAGACAGGGCACAGGGGGGGTTAGAGGGGTCGGGCACCTCGTCCCCCGCCATGGTGGGACACCCCGGAGGGGACCCTGCCTCGTTACCTCGCTGGCTATGGCCGAGAGGAGGTCGGGGTCCCGCAGGGCTGCCTCCTTACTCCCCTGGCCGGGGGACAAGGGCTTGGCGTCCTCGCAGCTGCTCTGCTTGAGGACTTTCTTGTTCAAGACACGGGAGATGTTTTCAGCTGGATGGTGGGTGGCCAGGCTGGGGTGCTCGGCTCTCTTGCTGCCCTCCTCCCCGGTGGCCTCCTTCTTCTCTGGGGGGGCAGTGGGGCTCTGCGCCCGCCCGCAGACGTTCCTGAAGAACTCCTGCACGAGGCCGTACTTGGGTGCTTCGGGCTTGGTCCGGCTGCTTTCAGGGCAGCCCGGCTTCCAGATGGACTCGGTGCTGCCCGCGTGCTCCACCACGCTGAACAAGCTGGACAAGCCATCGTTGATGTTGCTGAGGACAGGGCTGTCCCGGGTGGTGGTGGAACGGGCCCAGGCGGAACCATTCTGCTTGCTCTGGTGCAGGTTCCAGAGGCTCCTGTCCTTGGAGGCGTCCAGCTTGGAGGAAGACCTCCTCTGGAGCTTCGGGGAGCCGTATTTTGGGGAGCAGCACGGCCTCTCGATCCTGGAGTGGACCTTATCCAGGGAGGAGGAGATCTGCTTGCTGCGCACAGACACAAGGGAGGAGCTGCGGGGGGACCAGCTCTTGCCATGGACGCCGCTGCCGCGTGGCAGGTCGGTCTGCAGGCCCACGCTCACCGTCTGGATGGTCTGTGTCCCCACGTGGGCCAGCCCCACCGTCTGGCTGGAGGTGCTTTTCACCTTCCTCTCCAGCGAGCTGGAGCGGATGGCCTGCCGCACGCAGTTGGTGATCTCCTTCATGTCGTCGCTCATGTTGCCGGAGATCTCCAGGTCGTGCAGCGAGGAGGGGAAGCGGGGCACCGGCGGCACCGCGCTCTCCACCGTGCCACCGTCCAGCAGCTCCCGCTGCTGCTTGGAGAAGTTGCACAGCCACTGACTGTAGGTGCTCTCGGCGCTGGCTGACTCCTCCGGCTCCTTGGGCTTGGCCATGGTGAACAAGAAGCCGGGTTCGATCATGATCTTCCCCTCCTTGTTGTGCACCAGAGGCGCCTCCAGCCGCCGCACCACCGGTGGGCTGTAGTAGATGCGGATCCCCGTCTTGTCGGGTGCCGTGTAGCTCCTCTGCATTTGCTTCTGGGCTTGATCGTGCCCGGAAAGGCTGCTTGCCCTTGAGTAGTCCCAGGAGGAGATGCCCAGCTTCTCCTTGGCCAGGCTGTCGGGGACAGGTTGCTCAATATTCACATATGTACAGTTGGAGGGAGGAAGGCCAGCGCTGTCCCGGATCCCGTTGGGCAACAGCTGGGCGGCCGTGGATGCCTTTTTGCCCCGGGAATGGTCGCCCAGCCCTGGCGTGGTCTTTCCAGGGAGGTAGGGAGAACAGTCGAGCAAGCTTTCAAACTCTGACATGGAGGAAACGGACTTGGTCCTGTGGGAGAAGAGAGGATGGGGTTCACAAGGGGACAAGGCAGCAGGTTGGGGGGCAGTTGGAGGCACTCCACTCCTACCCCAGAAGGACCCTCCTGGGCACCCAGACCTGCTCCTCATGGGAGCCCTTGGCCTCCAGGACAACACTGGACCATGGCTGCACCTCCCTCAAGCTGCCAGGACTGCCAAGCCTGGGGACAGCCCCATGCAGCCTCCTCCATGCCTGGGGGACCACGAAGGCACCAGCACACTCACCTTTTGAGGTTGGTTCCCTTGGCTTCTGCTTCAGAGATTGTCTCTTTGTCTGTGATTTTTTCATTGAGAGCCTGGGAGGACACAGAAGAAAGCTCTGGTGTCAGCAAGCACAGGACCAAAGTACACAGATGGGGCTGGAGCAGGAGGTACACCCTGTTCCTCCCCAGCACTACCACCTTCCCCCATGCACCCATCCCGTTCCCAGGGTGACACAAGGCTCCTTGTACCCACTTCTATTTTAAATCAACGTTTTATAACCTCACTGAAGCCCTTGGGGCTCCGCCACGCTCTCCACCCTCTCCTTCTCCCCAGCCCCTGGTGCTCCCCCTTGCAACCTCATTTCACGGGGGTGTTACCTGGGGTTCACACAACCTCCCATCTACCCCTTAGCATAGACCTGAGCCCAACCAGCACCTCCAGAGCCCCTCCACCTTCTCTTGCCCACCTCTTTCCAGTTGCTGCCGTGCTTCTCCATTTCAGAGTGCTTCAAGGCCCATGGGTTGGCTCCTTTCTGCAACTGGAGAACATGCCCATCACTCAAGGTGTGCAACATGTGCCCCTCTGGGCAAGCAAAAGCATTTTGCTGCTTGCCCCCCATGCATGCCCCGAGAGCGTTTACACGCTCTCGGGGCACGCATGGGGGGCAAGCGGCAGAGGCTGGAGGACACGTTGCCGATGGGGGGACACCATACCTGGTTGATTTTGTTCTGCAGGTCCTTCGCTTGCTGCTCTGCCTGCTGCTGCTCCTCCTTGAAGCGGGCCAGCAGCTCCACCTTCTCCTGGTTCCAGTTCTTCTCGCTGATCTGCAGCTGCTTGGTGAGGTCCATGACGGCGCTGTAGGACTCGGCCAGGAGATGCTGGTGCTCCTCACGCTCCCTCTTCAACGCCACCTTCCAGTCTGGCAGCGCGCGCTCGGCGATCCCTTTGCCTGCCTTCGACTCCAGCTGCGGGGACATGTTGGTGGCTGTGGGGGGACCCACGGCTCCAGCGTGGTGCTGGACATCCTCAGGGAAAAGGCAAGGCCATGGATTTCCCAGTTCCCAAGGCTGTGTCACACAGCACAGCTCGCCCACGGCCACCACCGAGCTGCAACAAGCCCTGGCTTGTAGCCACCTCATGCCAGCCGGCCCGGCAGACGGTCACCCGGTGGGACGTGGGCTGAATGTCCTGCCTGCTGGGCTCTGCTCTGCCCACACCCCTGCCTGCTGGACCCTTGGCCAGCAGTGTGCCCAGGTGGCCAAGAAAGCCAACAGCATCCTGGCCTGTATCAGGAACAGTGTGGCGAGTAGGGCCCGAGAGGTGATCGTCCCCCTGTACTGGGCACTGGTGAGGCCCCACCTCAAGTACTGTGTCCAGTTTTGGGCCCCCTACCATAAAAAAGACATTGAGGTGCTGGAGCGGGTCCAGAGAAGGGCGACAAAGCTGGTGAGGGGTCTGGAGAACAAGTCTTATGAGGAGAGGCTGAGGGAGCTGGGGTTATTCAGCCTGGAGAAGAGGAGGCTGAGGGGAGACCTTACTGCTCTCTCCAACTCCCTGAAAGGAGGCTGTAGAGAGGTGGGGGTCGGTCTCTTCTCTCAAGTCACAGGCGACAGGACAAGAGGAAATGGCCTCAAGTTACACCAGGGTAGGTTCAGGCTGGATATTAGGAAAAATTTTTTCACTGAAAGGGTTATCAGACATTGGAATGGGCTGCCCAGGGAGGTGGTTGAGGCACCATCCCTGGAGGTGTTCAATTGTTTGTTGTGCGGGTGTCTATTTTTGTCAGTTAGGTTGATGGTTGGACAAGATGATCTTTAAGGTCCCTTCCAACCTAGAAGATTCTGTGATTCTGTGATCTCCTGGCAGGGGAGCCTCCAAGGATGCTGCTACCACTGGTGGTCAGGAAGGCACCTAGAACTGGGGTGCAGCAGCTCTGCTCCCTTTTTGGGGTTGGAGAGAGGGGAATCGGGAACCACCACTGAGCTCTGCCTGGAGAAATCCTGCCTGGGAGGTGCTGGCACCCACCCCGGGGAGTGGAGCTGATGGACGGCCGTGGGCTGGTGCCAGCACGGGGTGAGGGAGCCAAAAACCCTCCTGGCTGCGAGGGCAGGGCTGGGGGGACCGATGGGACAGGTTCTGTGGGCAGGAGCTTCCCCCAGCGCTGAGGGGGTGAGGGAGCCAAAAACCCTCCTGGCTGCAAGGGCAGGGCTGGGGGGACCGATGGGATGGGTTCTGTGGGCAGGAGCTTCCCCCAGCACTGAGGTTCCCCTCCCTCCACCTTCTGCCCTTGCCACAGCCATACATCCCTCCAGCAGCATCTGTGGGGGGTGCTGAGAGGAGAGGAGGGCTCTGACCCCACTCCCAGCTGCGGTGTCCTGGGGAGGGGAGGACACTGAGCCCCGATACCATCCTGCCCACCCGAGACAAACCCAGCGGAGGAATAAAGAGCATCCTCTGCTGCTCCACAGTCACATTTTCGTGCCAGCCCCGTTGCTATGGAAACTCGCCTGCCGGAGCGGCTGCTAATTGAGATTCCCACAGTGCCACCCTGCCTCCCAGCCCTGCCCAGCAGCCAGCGCTTGGCACGCAGCGCGGGCAGCCCCCACATCCCCACCAGGCAAGGTGGGGGGAGCTCCCCCCAAGGTCCGCAGGGTGCCCGGGGCTCCCACCTGGGCGATGTGGCACTTGAGCTCGGCGCGCTCCATCTCCCAGGCAGCCTTGGCCTTGGTGAACTGCTGCTGCAGCTCGCTGGCACCGCGCCGCTCCTCCCGCAGCTCCGTGCACAGCTCCTTCAGGGTCACCTTCATGTCCGCCAGCGTCTTGATGCACTCGTTGGGCTGCCGGGGGACGGGGAGTGAGCAGAGAGGCCCCACACCAGAAGGGAACACCCCTTGGGTGAGGGACAGGGGGTGCCACCAGGGCAGGGGAGCACCCCTCGGGGTGCCATGCCAGCGGGGAGCGTCCCCTCCCAGCCCCACAACCTGGGAGAAGCGTCCACCCCATGCCACGCAACCATAGTTTGGGGGCTGATCTTGTTGTCCCAAAGCATCCCCACCCCCCCTCCCCGGGTTCCTGGGGACCCCGCTCACCGTATTGGGGGTCCAGGTGTCCCCGGTGCACGTCTTATTGTCCGCCTGCTGCTGTGGGGCCAGCTCCTCCTCCTCCAGCAGCAGGTAAAGCTCCTTCATGCTGTTCACCTGCAGAAGACACCACAGCTGGAGTGATGAGGGGACCCACGGCCCGGGATGGGGGACACCCAAGCAGCCCTGGGTGGGAAGCACAGCCCTGGGGATGCCCAACAGTGTCGTGCCCCTCTACAGCAGCCAAGGTGGGAGCCCCTCAGCCCCCAGTACCTCCAGAAAGTCCTCGCCCTCACTGTGCACCATCTTGCCCTGGCGCCAGCGCTTGAGGAACCACTTGAGCTTCATGAAGAGCAGGAGGAAGCTCTGCCTGAACTGCTGCGACTCCTGCACCAGCAGGTTCTTCTCCTGGCTCCAGAACTTCTGCTCCAGCCTCCTCTGCAGGTTCAGGCTCTGCAGCTCAAACTCCCGCCGCAGCAGAGCCTTCTGGTGGTCCTCCTTCAGCTGTGGAGAGACATGGGGGCTCTGAGATGGGGGCTGGCAGCAGTGATGAGGTGCCTCCACCCCAGGGTCTGGGCTGAGCCTGGTGCCAGGCCCCTATTTAACAGCCTTGGGGAGCTGAAACACCTGTCAGTGTGCTGAGGACAGTAGGGCCATCGAGACATCGCCATGGGTGGACATGGCTGCACGCCCATGTGCAAGGAGGAGTGTGCTCAGCCCCTGTGCCCCTTGAAGATGGGACATGCTGTGTGTGGTCCTGGGTGACACCTGGGTCTCCAGGCACGTTGTCAGCCTGGGGCTGGAGGTGGCACAGCCATGGGTATGGAGACACCCATGGGGCAGCAGGGGCTGCTGCCTGCTTACCTGGCAGATCTTCTGCGAGAAGTTGTCCACCTCGTCCTTCCTCAGCTGCCTCTCCTGCGAGAGCTGCTCCTGCAGTCCCCGCAGGCTCTCGTTGGCCTCCGACAGCACCAGCTGCAGCTCCTTCATCTGCAACGACCCAAGGAGGGGATGGAGATGGTGGGCTGGATCCGGTCGCACCTCCCCGTGTCCCTCCCCGATGGGGCTCTGCAGCTTCCCTTGTCCCCAGCTCTCAAGGTGGACATCCCTGTCCCCAAGCCCGCTGGATGAGGGGACACGACTCCCTGCCCGTGTCTCACCTCGGTGGCGTAGGAGTCGTTCTCCTCAGGCCGGCAGGTTTTGTAGCTCCGGGGATGCGTGGGGTCCGTGTCCTTGGCGTGGGGGATGCGGAAAGGGTCGGCGTCCCTAAAATCAGGCTGCTGCATGCGTGGGCAAGTTAATGAGAACAAACCAAAAGAGCGGGAAGAAAAAAAAGCCAGAAAACAAAACAATGGGTCTCCGAAACAGTAAAGAACTACAAGACAACAAAAAGGATGAGGAGGAGAAGGAGCTTCATCACCATGGCGGGAGACAATGCGGAAACCAAAAGGAAACACAGGATGAGGAGACACGTGGCCTGGATTGTTTGGGGAAAGGGGAAAAAAGAGAGAAAGAGGGAAAAAATGTGCAAACACCAGTTACGGTGCCATGCAGTGATTGGAGGAGACCGGGACCTGGGGCTGGTGGGACCACATGCAGAAAAAATAGGACTCTGAACAAGCGAGTGTGCTCCAGAAAGGGGCTTGTGCCCATGGCCCCAGCCACCACTGATGTCCCTGGCCCCTGGAGAGGAGGAGGATGGCAGGGCACGAGCTGCTCTCCGCTGCTCCGAAGGTGCTCCCCATCGGATGCAGATTTGCCCTGGAGCCTTTGCCCTCCAAATTACCCTGCCTGGGTACTACTGGGGGCTGAGGCTTCTCACAGCCGGGGGGATCCCCGCAATTTGGGCTGCTTTCGGGGGGCTGCAGGCTGCTCTCCTCCCACCCAGCTCATCTCCAGTAAGCAAAGAGCTTCTGAGCTGGGGATGCTGGGCTGAGCTGTGGGGAGAGCAGCCGAAACGTCAGCCCCTGCTAAGGTGGGATCGCACCCAAGAGCCCCCAGCCGCGGGCAGGGCACCCTTGGCACGGCCAGCCCATGCCGGGATGCTCTATGATGCCACCACCTCCTGCCCTGGGCACACTCTGTTGGAGCAGAGTCCTACCTTGTCCCCGGTGCCCCGGCATGCAGCGAGGTGTTAGTCTGGGTTTTGCTCTGGAGAGGCAGGAGGGAGGTTACGCTGGGGATCGGGGGTTTGCTCTGTTAAAGCGGGAGGAAACGGGGCGGCAAAGAAAGCGGCGGCTGCTGCGGGGGATGTAGGAAAAAGCCCGTACCTGGAAGTCGGAGGCGTGCTCCTTCTGCAGCCCCTCTTTGGTGGTGTCGTGGCTGCCGGGGCCAGAGAAGGAGTCCGTGTGCTCCTTGAAGCCGCTGGTGAGGTGGTCCACCTTCCTGGCGAAGCAGCCCAGGTCCTGCTGGAGCACGCCCAGCCGCATGAGGAGCACGTTCATCAGCTTGGCATCGCTGGGGCTCTCACCGCCGCTACCCACCGCCTCGCCCAGCAGCCCCCCCGTGCACTCGTTGTCCAAGCAAGCCTTCAGCCCAGAGGTGAAGCCGTTGGCATCCGAAATCAAGACGTCGATCGCTTTGCTGACGAGCGCCGCCTGGTCCCGGATGCCCAGCAAGGTCTCCAGGTCCTTGGCTTTGAGCAGCTTGGCGGGACCGTCGGGCACTTTCCCACCAACGGGCAACCTGTCCTGCCCGTCGGCTTCGCCGCTGCCCATCCCGTCCCTCCAGCCGGCGGTGGGGACGCACTGCGCCGAGTCGCCGGCCTCGGCGTCGGTCTCCAGCATGGGCCGGGTGGTCTGGCAGGAGGCCAGGTCGCAGCGCTGGAGGTTGGAGAGCAGCACCCGGTTCTCGTACTGCAGCTTCTTCACCTTCCCGCTCAGCTCGCTGATCTGCACCTTGGCCGTGGCCAGCTCCTCCTGCGAGGGCTCGCTGATCACCGAGCAGCTGTCCTCCGACAGCGTCACGTCCAGCTCGTGGTCCGACTTGTACTTGCTCAGCTCGTTCAGGAGGAGCTTGTTCTGGTCCTCCAGCTCCAGCAGCGAGCGTCTCAGCAGGTCGGCCTCCTCCTCCACAAACTGCAGGTGCCGGCGCAGCTCTGCCACCGTGTCCCCCGCGTCCCCACAACCCGAGACACCCGCCAGGAACCGTGTGTCCTGTCCCGGCAGGTCTCTGTCCCCCTGGCACTTCATGTCGTCCATCTCTGCCCGCAGCCCACGGTTTTCCACCTCCAGCTCCACGATCCTCCGGCTGAGGATGTTGGCTTCCTCCTCCACCAGCTTGAGGTGGACCTTCAGCTCGGCCTCCCGGGAATGGGGTGAGTCAGCCAGCTCCTCCACGGAGAGGGAGCTGTCGAGGTCTCCGTACAGGGACCTGTATTTCACCAGCTCCTCCTTCATGCCATCGTTCTCCTTGGCCAGCTTAGTCAGCTTCTTGCACATCAGGGCTGACTCCTCCTTGGCAAAATGCAGCTGGCACTTCAGGTCGGCGCTGTCCTCCTGGGGACCGAGAGAGCGGACATTAGAAAAGCCCTCCCAGGGGTCACAGTGGCTTTCAGCAAGCCCTGGGGACACGCCACCCTCCCACCCCGGTGACCCCAGGGAAGCTGCAGCCCCTGTTCATGGAGGGGAAAAAGTCTTTGAGATCCATCCCAGAGGCTTTCAGGGAGAGCCTGGACACCAGGCAGGACGCCTGGGCGAGGAGACCCATGGCTCCAGCTGCAGGAAGGGCATCAACCCCACCACTGGGGACACAGGGACCGAGTCCAGCCGTGCCACAGCCTGACCCACCACGGGGAGGAGGAGGAGAGAAAGCTGTCAGAGTCAGCAGAGCGAAATCAAAGCCTCCACCAAGGTTTCCTCCTGAAAGCTGGCAAGCCCTGAAGCAACTGGCGCTGCTGTAGCTGTAACCCCCCCTGCCCCGGGGCTCTGCTCCTCATGTTCAGCCCCAAACACTCCATCACGAGGTGGAGAAGCAGGGTTTTCAGCTGGAAACCTCCTGAAGTCCCAGCCTTCGCCCAGCACTTGCCCTTGCTGCCACCACCTTGCCAGGGGACAGAAAGCCCAGACAAACCCCCCTGCACACCACCTCGCTGGTCCCTTCCCAAGCCCCCTTTTTTCCTGGGACCTTTTCTCCACGTGTTTTATTTTTAATTTAGCAGCGAGGATCTCGGCTCTTTGCCCAGACAGACCGTTTCTCTGCTTTGGAAAGCTTTTTGGACTGAAGACCAGGATTTCCTGACGTCCAGCTTGTGGCTTCCTGTGCCGTGGGGTCACTTGAGTGCTCCCAGCTCCGGCACGGTGACTGCCAGGAGGGGACCTGCTGGGCTGTGACCCTCACCCTGTGGCACTCCACGTGGATGCTGGAGGTGGCTGAGCCCTTTGCCCAGGTGGCTGCTGGCTCTGGTAGCCCTCTGCCTGGCTGAAGACATCTCCTTCCCTCTTTCCTTAGCTGGGAGAAGCAAGCTGTCACCTCCTTTGGGTGCTCCTGACCTCCCCCCCAGCCATGCCCACGCTCACACCCCGCAAACCCCACAGCACCCATTTATTCTGACTTCCCAGGCTGCTCATATCAAGGCCGGGGGATGATGAGGAGGGTGGATCCCATCAGTTTTGGGTGCTGTTTGATTCCCCGGACGCCCCACTGTGACCACAGGAACCACCCTGCTCCTCTTCCGCACTCACGCACAGAGAGGCAGCCTCACTAAGGCTCATTAAAACTGTGCCCCCCCCCCCCCCCCCCCTCTTTTGTCTATAAAGCAGCCCTCCCACCGCTCTCCCCATCCCTCGTCCCCCCACCAGCACAACCCTGGCGAAAAAAAAAAAAAAAAAAAAAGAGAGAAAAAAAAGAAAAAGAGCAGCCGCCTGGCATGTCCCTCTGCCCCTTAGCATCGCTGCAGGGACACGTGCGTCCCCAAGACCACCTCGAGTGCTCCTGGGGTGCAGGACAGACCCCAACATTGAGTCAGTGTCCCCCCCCCAGCTCCATTTTCAGTGCTCGCCCAGCGCTGCCGGGCAGGAAAGGGGCCCAGGAAGCCACAGATGAGTCATGAGCATCTGTGCCCATGGAGCCACCAGGCCACGGCTGCGCAAGAGAGGGAGCTTGGGGCAAGGGGAGGGGGGGGCACATCCAGGGTGTTTGCACCCAAGGAAACTTGGGGTTTGCTTTCCAGCTCCTCCGGCTCCTTCTTGGAGCATCAGTCCCACCACAGAGCTGGGACCGCATCCAGTGCCGTGTCCCCAGGTGAGGGGTCTGGGCTCTGTGGGGGTGTGGGAGGCAGAGGGGGGGGAATTGCTGCAGCCCAGGGCTGGGGTTTATTCCCTGCCCCGGGGAGAGGCAGAGGAGGGGCTGTATTTCAGCCTCGGGAAGGGGGATGATGGAGGGGGTCCACACAGCCCCCTCAGCTCGGGGCACAGCTCTTTGGGGAAACAGGGGGACCATCAGCTGGCCTGAAAAGGATGGATTTAAAGGATGGATTTAAAGGAAGATGATAAATAAAAAACCAAAGGGCAAAGTCTTTGAGGGCCTGGGGATCCCTGCCCTGCGGCTGCACAGAGTGGGCTGTGCCAGCAATGACACAGGTCACCCAGAAACCCTCGGGGTGCCCGGTGTCCCCACCATGAGATGCTCCCAGCAGTGCGTGCCAGGAGTGGCTTTACAGGGTCTCCCTCCCTGCCCTGGCTCTGGGGAGAGCAGATCTACTCCCCCAGAATAAACCTTTCAGGTCTTTTGCCTTTGAAAGAGGATTTTTCCAGTATTAAAACACTTGCATTTCTATTCCTGCAACAGCAGCTCTGCCCCTCCGAGCCCCGGTAACAGCATTAACGAGTCACAGCAGCTCAGCCCAACAGCAAGTGACAGCTGAAATCCTGCTGCCACCAGCAAATCCCAGCTCCTGGCACCGGGCAGGGACAGCTCGGCCTCCAGCCCTTCCCCACGGGGACCCCCTCAGCTCCCCCAAACCCCGTGGGGGGCTCCAGGGCCACCCTCAAGCACGGCTGCTGGAGGGACCTGGGCTCCAACAGCCACAACCCAAGAGCAGAAGCAGCTTTGCAATGTGAATGTCAAAGTCCTTCAGCTCCTTCCTGCAGCCCTGACACCCTGAAAGGGTTAAAGCCACCCGCTGGCCACTGATGCTTCATTGATAAATGAGAAGAGGGAGCGGCTGAGGACAATGAGGATGGCCCAGCACATCAATCCCTCCCTTATGCAAGGTCTCTGAGAGGCAGGAAAGCCCTGCAAGAAGGGGGATGGCACTGCCATGCTCAGATTTACTGCTGGGTCAGGCATAGTCTCCAGCTGGCACCGTGACCTGGATGCCAGCGGGCCACCATGGCACGTCCCAGACACGCCTGCACCAGTACCTGCACCGATGGTTTCTTCTCCGTCTTCCCGATGGAGCGAGACCCCCGTTTCTTCAGGGAATTCTGCAGAGAGAGGACAGAGCTGTCACCCGCAAGGATGGCAAACAGACAAACAGACCCACCGTGGGTGGACATCAAAACCAACTTCTCTGCAGAGAGAGGACAGAGCTGTCACCCGCAAGGATGGCAAAGCACCCTGGCACAGACAGATAGACCCACCATGGGCGGACATCAACACCAACTTCTTCAGCCACTCGTGAACCCCAGGAAAACCCCAGAGCCCTAGCGGGCTGCGACCCTTTGCTTTGGGGGAGCTGGACTGGAAATCATCATATCATGAGTTTTGGCCAGAATTTCCCCCTGCAGGCAAGCGAGCAGCAAGAGAGAGCAGGAGTGAGCAGGAAATGAGCCATGGAGAGGTTGAGTCAAGTCCCCTCAGGGCTGGATGGAGCAGGGAATCCAACCCCCAAGCCAAGGGACAGCTCTGAGGGCATCCCAGTGTGGGAGCAGCAGAGGATGACGTTCCCCCATTGCCTCCTCCCCAAGCAAGGGACATGTCCCGGTCACTCAGCTATGGGGAGGGCTCCTCAGCAGGATGAAGCTGACTCTGTCCTCTGGGGCTCTAGGGACACAAGGGACCATCTCCAGGCTAGTGAGGACAGCTGGGAGACAACACAGAGCAATTAGGGAGAAGCAGGGGGGGGGAAAGCAGGTTCCCTGAGCAGGGCCAGTAATGTGGGAAGAGGAGCTGGGGAAAAAAAACCTCAAAAAGACCTCTGCAGCCCCCCATGAGCGCCGGCCGATCCATGCGGCCACCCTAGACCTATTTCCAAGCTGGCGCTGAGGCCCAGCAGCCAAAGAAAGCAGCTGTGAAATGTAAGCTGCTGCCTGTGCCAAGGTGCCGGGCTCCAGGCTTTCCTATTAAGGCCACGACCATCGCTGGAGCTCCTGCTGCTGCAGCAGAGCCTCTCCTGGGGGGCTGGCCGTGCCACGTCGGCATCCCTCACCCCCACCCGGGCTGGCAAAGGGCATCGCCGGGCCCCGAGCAGCCCCCAGCACAGCCACCCCCCCAGGGTCAGAGGTGGGCTCCCACCCCTCCACCTTGGTGCGTCCCCTGGGGTGGCTGTGCCCTAAAAGTCCCTTCCCAGCTGAGCTCGATGCGACGGGCTTGGCATGGGGTACCCGGAGTGGTCCCACTTTTCTCCCGCCCCCCAGGAGATGCTGTCAAGAGGGGTAGAGCCAGAGGGACAAACACAGGCGCCTTTGGGGATGATCTGCCCATCCTGACAATTATCCAATTATGGGAGAAACCTCTTGGAAGGGAGAAATAATCAGCCCTGAGGGGTGAGCCCAGCCCTGCGCAGCCTCCTCCGCTAACAAGCTCTGCCACGCCATGCGCCCTCCAGCAGCAGGGAGGAGGTGGAGGAGGGCTGTTAACTCCCTCGGGTTTGTCTAATTAGCGCTCTGCAATCAGTGAGTAACCCCGATGCCCTTGCTTAGCCTGGGGACACGCCACCCGCACAGTTTCAGGGGAGTGTGCTCCGAGTGGTGCCAACTCTCCTGCCAGCATCGGGGTCTCCTCTGGGCTCCTGCAGCTGCAGAGAGGGGCTGCCTTCTGTCCCAGGCTCTTCTGCCAGGGCAAGGCAGCGGCTGGTGCCCAGGTCCCCCTGCCCACTGCCCATGCAACCATTTTCTCTGCTTGTTTTTCAAGCAGCCGGGGAGTCCTCCCGCTGCTGCCATTTGTTATTCAGCCCGCACTCCCCGGCTGCAGGGAAAACCCATTTCACGCTCATGAGCGGAGGCTGCGCAGTGGAGGGACAGGACACCCTGTGCTGGGGTGACGCTGCTCTGTGCCACCCTACGAGAAGGTGGCTGCAGAGGGGATGGCTGCGACCACGGCCGGGCCAGGAGCTGACCCTGGCATCATCTGGAGCCGACCCTGGCATCATCTGGAGCCGACCCTGGGGAGCCCAAGCCGTGTGCTGGCTCCCTGCCCTGCCACCCAGGGGAGCACGGCTGGGGGCAGAGAGAGCCCTCCCTGTGCCATGTCCCTGTCCTTGATGGGACCAGAGCCCGAGCTCTCCCACAGCACATCTCCTCCCACACGCTGCCCTGATGGATCCGCCAGCGATGCCTCCCGAGGCTCCCCGGGGACCAAAGGCATCCCGGGCAGTAGGGAAGTGGGTTACAAGTGCTGCAGCGGATCACAAGCCCATGTTGTCACCGGGATGCCTTTCCTGTCACCAAGGATGACACCACTCCTGCCTGGGAGCTGGTCACAGGACACAGAGTGCCCTGGACCGGTGGTGCTTATGGTGGTACCCGCGTGGTACACAGCTTCCCAAGATACAGACAGGACCGTGCACCCCCCCTGGCTCCACAGCCCCACTGGGACACTGCTGGGGCACCACTGGGACACCGCTGCCATGCAGACCCCTGGCTCAGCACAGTTTGAACCAGCAGCCTGCGGTGAGGACATGGCCAGCACGGGGCACCGCGCCAGGGACACGGCGGACTCCACACGTCGTGCAGAGCTTTGGTGGGTGGGAGTTGGGCACAGCCCAAGGCTGAGCAAATGGCCGAGGACATATAAAGTGGCTGTAGTGCAGGGGGTAAGTCCCCTACCTCCCCCCTCCCTGGGGACCGGGTAGACCCCCCGGTGCCCGCAGGGTGGGACGAAGCCCGCCTCACTGAGGGAAAGCGCCGCTCGGGTTTCACGAGCATCTGCAGCACGGTTTGGGTTTCAATGATGGGAGCAGGGATGGGGGATCCCACGGTGCAAGGCCAGGACACCTGCTACACCCAGAGCCTTGGGGACGCCTCCCCGTGTCCCCTCCCCGTGTCCCCCTCACCTCTCGGAGCTTGTCCATCTCGTTCTGCACCACCTGCTTGGCCAGCTCCGTCTCGATGAGCCGCTTGCGCAGGTCCTCGTTCTCCTCCTCCAGCCTGATCCTCTTCTTCTCCACCACCTCCAGCTCATTGTGGAGCCGCACAGAGACGTCCTTGGCCACCTGGGGACACAGCGGGGGGCTGTCCTCAAGCTGGATGCAGCATGCTCGGGGCTGGGACCGCGGTGCCAGGGCACCTACAATCCTCATGCAGAGATCATCAGGCTGTTGCTGAGACCCTTTGGAGCAGACGCTGTGCTGGGTGACATCCAGGCCTTGTATGTCCCCTCAATCACTTGCTGTGACCACTGTTACCCCTTCACCAAGGGGGCAAGGCTGCCCCCCCCATCCCCATCCCCTCACCAAACCCTGCCTTCTCCAGCCCTAACACGATGCTGCATGGTCCTCATTGCCTTTTTGTATCTTTTGCCTGCACTGCGAGGCTGGAAAAGCCCCCAAAAGGCTGGAAAAGCCCCCAAAAGGCTGGAAAAGCCGTCTGGCAGCACCAGAGCAGGCAGCAGCTGTGCTGGTGGGGAGAAAGGCGAGCTGCTGCATCACGTTACGGAAAAAAACCAGCAGCTGCCCCCGGGGTGAAGGGTGCCTCCATCCATCCCCAGCACGGCCCCAGAGCCCCCCCCCCTCTCCAGATCACTGCAAGGGAGCAGCCCCTGGAGTAAAGGGAGCTTAACAGCAAGAAGCTTTCGCTCCTGCATCTGTAGGAAGGGAAAAATTGTCCCCAGTGCCCCATGTGCCCCTCCCAGCCCGTGGTACCAGCCCTGGGGAGGCAGCAATATCCCCCCGCTGAGGGGCTGGGGGGGCTCAGCTCCCCCCGAGAATGGGTTGTGCTTTCTTTCCCAGAAGAGAACAAGCTGGAAGGGGGTGTTTTTGGCAGCAGAACCCCAAGCAGGGGACTGCTGGGTGGTTTGGGGAGGGAATCAGGCCCCCAGCAGGGATGGGCAGCCCAAAGCAGGTTCACAGCCCTGCACTCGTGGCGTGTCCTGGCTCCGGGACAGGCTGTTTTCTGCTCAAAAAACTAAATCACTCCTTGAGCTGTTGCCCGTGACCCCCCCAAGCCGTCTCCAGCTGCCACCCCACCTCTCTCCTGGCAGCAGCTGTGCAGGCTGGAGCCCTCAGCAAACACTCACCGGCACCGGTGGCTCCTCGAGGGCCAGCGGCTGGCGACGGCGAGGCAACGTCACCCCAAAGAAATCCTCGTGTCCCTGCCCCAGCCTGCTCTGCCTGACGACCCAGAGGAGCAGCTCCCAGGTCCTCAGGGTCCTGGTCACCCTGCTCTCTCCCTGCACGTTCCTGCCTCTCCAGCCCATGGTGGTGGGCCCTGTCCTGTCCCCATTGGTGCAGGATAAGGGGGCTCGACCCCAGGGCACACAGCCAGGCTGGGCTCCTGCCTGCACAGGATGAATCTCACGTATGGCACTGCAAGAACCCTGTCCTTGGGCAACGCTGGCCCTCTCCACCCTCCAGACCCTACGAAAATACCCCCATGAAGAGACCACCCATGATCCAAAAGTGCTGCTCCCCACTTCTCGTACCACCACCGCCAGCGGAAAATCATAATGTCCCCATTAAGGGGCTGCCCCCCATAAATGGCACAGCCCTGCAGAGCTCCCTGCATCTCAGCATCCCTTGCTACCCCCTTGTTCCTCACCAGCCACCCAGTATTAATCCAGGCTGGGGGATGAGGGGATTGAGAGTAGCTCTGCCAAGATGGACTCGGGGGTACTGGTGGATGAGAAGCTCAACATGAGCTGGCAATGTGTGCCTGCAGCCCAGAAAGCCCCCCCACATCCCGGGCTGCGGGGGGGATTCTGCCCCTCTGCTCCGCTCTGGGGAGACACCCCACCCCCCCCTAGTGCTGCCTCCAGCTCTGGGGCCACCAACAGCAGAAGGAAATGGAGCTGTTGGAGCGGGGCCAGAGGAGGCCACGGAGATGCTGGGAGGGCTGGAGCCCCTCTGCTGGGAGGGGGGGCTGAGGGAGTTGGGGGGTTCAGCCTGGAGAAGAGAAGGCTCCCGGGAGACCTTAGAGCCCCTTCCAGTCCCTAAAGGGGCTCCAGGGAAGCTGGGGAGGGACTTTTTAGCAGGGCCTGTTGTGATAGCACAAGGTGTAATGGCTTTAAACTGAAACGGGGGTGATTTAGACAAGATAGAAGGAAAAAATTTTTTACACTGAGGGTGGTAAAACCCTGGCCCAGGCTGCCCAGAGAGGTGGTAGATGCCCCATCCCTGGAACCATTCAAGGCCAGGTTGGACAGGGCTCTGAACAACCTGATCTAGTTGAAGATGTCCCTGCTCATTAACAAGGGGGTGGACTAGATGACCTTTAAAGGTCCTTTCCAACGCAAACTATTCTATAATTCTACATCTCACCAAAAAACACTTTGGAGGATCTGGGGACTGCCCGGATGGGGATGTCACCCTCCCAGGCTCACCTTGACGTCCTGCTCGAGGCTGTGGATGAGCTCGCCGTCCACCTGGCCGGTCTGTGCCACGCGCAGGCTGCGGCGCTCGGCCTTGCGCAGCCGGTACTGCAGGATGCGGCAGGTCTTGCTGGCCTGGTCCAGCTGCTGCCGGAGCTCCTGCAGCTGGTAGACATCCTCCTCCATGTAGACGTCCCTCATCTCCAGCATCTCGGCGCGCAGCTCCTCGATCTCATCCTGTGGGGAGATGCACATTAGAGGGGATGGACCCCATAGCTTGGTCTCCCCTCTTTTCCCTCTGGCTCCCCTGTCCTCCTCCATCCCATGAGTTGTTTTCACGGACCTTCTACCCCTCAGATCAAGCCCCATCCTTGCAGGAAAGAGGGCTTGGAGCCAGCTGGGGCACCATCACCCACAGGCGAGCACACCCACGGTGGGGGGGGACACACACAGCCAACACGGGCGCCTATAAATATTTGTGGTAAAAGAAAGAGGAAGGTGGGGGAGGGAGAGGAGCTGCAGGAGCAGCACAGGCGGCAGCCATGGCAAGAAAAATGTAGGTCGTCTTTGGAAAAGATGTGTCAGGGAGGCAGGCGAGGGAAGGAGGAGACGGCAGGCGAGGACAGGGGAGGCAATGCGGGGACACAAGCAAGATGCCATCAGTGCCAGGAACCAGAGGTCGCCCCTTGTTTTTGCCACCAAGGAGCAATCATTGGGCTGGGTCCTCCTTCCAGCCTTTTCCCAGTCTCATTACAAACCTCTCCCAGCCCTCTCCCGCAATGCTGCTGTCACAGCAGGGCCAGGGGTGACATCCTTCTGCCACCAGCACTGACCCAAAGCCTCCTCCGGGTCTGCAGCACACGACTGCTGCAGGACCCCCTGTATCAGCCACAGCCCCAGTGCCACCTCCCCATCCAGTGCAGGGCCACTGGACACCAGGGATGCTCAAGGACTGTCCCCTCTGGTCCCTGGGGACCCACATGGGCTGCCCAAAGCTCTTTTCACATCCCTGTGGGCATGGTCTCAACCCAAATCCTCCGAGCAAACACTCCAGCCATTGCACCAGTTGTTCTCCTCCTCCAGTGGACCCAGCCTGCACCTGGGAAGGGATTGAGCATCTGCTTTCCTGCCAAAAAACCCTGCCACTAAAAACGTCCCATCGCTGCCAAATGCAACTGCCACTCGAGGGGCGAGGGGCTCACGCTGCCACCTCCCACCGCAGCACAGCCCGGGAAGGGACAAGACAAGGATCCAGCACAGGCAGCGGGGACGCACAGCCCCCATTCACCCCAGGAAAAGGGGACAGGACCCCCCTGCTCCCCACACCAGTGTCCTGCAGCCCGAGAGAGCGGCACCGTGCCAGGCACTGGCACCCTCGCTGCTGCTGCACTGCCCCAGCCCAGACAAAGCCCCAGCTGCAAGAATTCCCCCGAAAAGCGAAGCCGAGCCTGGGGAGGGGGGATGGCAGCTGCGGGGACAAGTCACAGTCGCTCACTGTTGGCTTTAAACACTACGTGATAAATAAGGAACGTCAATTAGACAGTCCCGGATTATCTCCCGGCCCAGGCTGCCAGAGCCTGGTGGCACCGTGGCCACCAGTGTCCTGCCACCCTCTGCCACTCGGCTTCTTGCTGGGGGGTCTCGAGAGCAACAGCAGGGCAGAAACAGCCCTGAGGCACCGAGGTAGGCAGCGGGGGGACGTCACAGGGACACTCAGCCAGAGACCATCCCATGGAGGGGCACCAGGCGTGGAACCCCCAGGGACGCACTGCACGTGCCCCCGATGCACCTCGGGGGTGACACCCTCCATGGAAACCCACTGCCAACACTGCCCACCCCACATAGCAGTGCCACCACGCTGGGGACACCAGCAAAAAAATCCATAAGCCAAACCAGCCCGGGGAGCTGGTTTATGGGATCTGTTCCTTGGGAGCTGCCATAGGGAAAAAGGCGTTCTGCATCGCAGGGGAGCAGGCGCTCTGCAGCGAGGTGGTGGAAAACAACCTTTTGCCACCAAAATCAGGCGAATCGTGGCTCGAAGAAGATTGCAGAGGGACTGGGGGGGCTGCCTGCGTCCCTCCGCAGCGCTGACCGCACCGGCTCCCGTTTGCTGTGCGGCTTCCCCAGGCAGGGCAGGGAGCAGAGACCTTGGAAAAAACCCAACGCAACCTTCCATTTGCTGGAAGGAAGCCTGGGCTGGCCGTGCTGGGAGCTCCCACTTGTTTACACCCCGGGTTGTAGCAACCAGGGCTTTAGGGGGAGGCCGTGTCCAGCACGAGCTGCTGCCGGGGCAAAGCCTGGTGGCACAGCCCTGAGCTGCTCCACGGTGGGGTGATCCCATGGGAAGCGGGGCTGGGGGAGCTGGCAGAAGGGCTGGCACTCAGGGGGGCTGGGAAAGCGGCCACAGGAATTTGCCTGCACCCTGCAACGCCAAGAAACCCCTGCACAGCCTGCCCTGAGCTCGCCCCTCGGAGGCAAGTCCTGCCACTAAGCCATAATAACTGGATTAGGATCGGAGAGCAGAAAAGTGCCAGCAAACTGGAAGAGAGCTTAGGATGACAAAGCTGATCCCCTCCGTGACCGGGCTGCCGAGGGCAGAAGAGCCCTGCGGCTCCTGGAGGCAGCCAAATGGGGTGCTCCGAGGTCCCCTGACGGCTTCGGGGGTCCGTGACAGCCACCGAGCCTCACACATTGCATCTGCATGTTTTCTGGAGTCGATGCCCAACTTAGCAAAAATCAAAGCAAAAAATCCATTTGGATAAAGGCGAGAGCAGAGCTGGGGTGGGGAAGAACCCCCTAGAAACATCCCAAATTCAGGGGTGGTGTTGTGAGCATTAAGCACCTTAAGTGATGCTAACTGAAGTGTGAAATGGATACAAGGTGGGCAACGCTGAGGTAGGGATCACAGAATGGTTTGGGTTGGAAGGAACCTTAAAGCCCATCCAGTGCCACCCCCTGCCCTGGGCAAGGACACCTCCCACCACACCAGGTTGCTCCAAGCCCCCTCCAACCTGCCCTTGAACCCCTCCAGGGATGGGGCAGCCACAGCTTCTCTGGGCAACCTGGGCCAGGCTCTCACCACCCTCACAGCAAAGAAGTTCTTCCCCACATCTCAGCTCCATCTCCCCTCTTTCAGTGTCAAACCCTTCCCCCTCCTCCTAGGGCTCCCCTCCCTGATCCAGAGTCCCTCCCCATCTCTCCTGGAGCCCCTTCAGGGACTGGAAGGGGCTCTAAGGTCTCCCCAGAGCCTTCTCTTCTCCAGGCTGAACCCCCCAGCTCTCTCAGCAACCCCTCACTGCAGAGGGGCTCCAGCCCTCCCAGCATCTCCGTGGCCTCTCCTGGCCCCACTCCAACAGGTCCACATCCTTCTTGTGCTGAGATGAATTACTTCTTTCCAACACAACTGCCCGTGGGGGGCTGCCAGGCTCAACCACACGTCCCATAAACAAAAGGCCTCCACACCTACATGGAGTCACAGCCTCTCAGAACCCATGGGCAGCTCATCCCCTCCATCCTCCAGGATTATCCACCACTGCATCCGTGCTCACCACATCTCCGCAGCAGCAAAGGTTACATGTTTTTTTTTGGCCAGAAGTCACCCATCTTGGAAAAGATGGGGGGATCTGCAGTCCAGGCAGACTCGTCTCAATGCCCAAGGGATGATGGTGGCCAGAAGCAATCACCCTACTTGTGTTTGCAGGAGACAGGTTACACTCCATGGAGGAACCCAAGAGACAACACACACCTTCAACCTTCTCTAAGCAATCCTTGGAGAAACTGCCTCTCCCTGGGGAGATCATTAAGGAAACTAACTATCCCACCATTAAGGTGGGATACAAACTGCCTGGAAAGAAAAGCATGCATTTTCAGAGCAGAATGTAACAGCCATGTCCCCCACTTGCAGGACATCATCTCCTCCAGGAAAGACAAGACCTGGAGGGGCTGAGCATTAGAGTGATGGTCCAGGATGGCGGCATGGCGGTAGGAAGACCAATAGAGGTAGCAGAGAACCCCTCAAAACGCAGATCAGACCCATGGTGGGTTGCAGCAGAAGAGTTAAACCCTGGGATCTCCTGCGAGAACGCAGCAGGCTCAGAGCAGACCTGCTGGATCCGCTATCTGGGAGAAGCAGAAAGCAGCGAGGGATACAAAACAGGATCATGCCAATAACGCCATGGCTGGCTGCCGTGCCGCTGCCAGCGCATACGCCCGTGCCTTTGGCAGCCCCAGCCTTTGGGGAGCAGCCAAGCAGCAGCCCGTGGGGGGGAGAGGGGAGCACAGCCCTGCCCCACATCCCCCCACCCTCCACCCGCACCCCCCAAACCCCAGGGCGAGATGCGAAAGAGGAGAAAGGGTAGAAGCTGCCCCCCCCTCCTCCTGCCATCCCCCCACCATGAAAAGATGGGGATTAACATCCAGGAGCAACAAGCACCGCTTCCTCTGAGATTACAGGACAAAAGCGGCAGCTTTCAATTAACTCTGAGCCCCCACCAGCCAGAAGAGGCAATTATGCTTGAATTTGCTGGGGGG
>NW_015090832.1:3266427-3271741 GCF_001431845.1 Calidris pugnax | reverse complement strand
GGGAATAAAATCAGAGGGGATTTCTAAAGGAAATTGCCTGGGGTGCAACGCCCAGGCACGTCCCCTGCCAGCAAGGGGATCCCAGCAAATGCAGCTCATGCTGGGGTGCAAGGGGTTGAAGAATGGGTAAGGGACACCCATGTGTGACACACGGGCATTGCTTTAGGCTCATTAACAGCAGCTCTAGCTCAGCTCTGACAGTAAACATCAGCCATCCTTCCATCCCTGTCACGCTGGAGGCCCTACCCCTGGCTGGGACACCAGCTCCCGCTCGGCAGCGAGGGGAAAAAAATCAACATTTCTCAGCTTTACACCTGCCCCCATAAATTACCAGGCAAACAGCTGGGGGCTCTCTGCAACCCAACCCACTGCGTGCAGCATCCCCAAAGGGCAAGAGGCTGCAAAGCTCCTTCCAGGGTGGCTCCTGGTGGGGTGACACACGGCAGAGCCCTGCACCCCATTATCGGGACCCCTAGGCATGGTCCCTGCCCCTGTGGTGGCCGGGCAGGATCTGAGCAACAGCAGAGCTGGGACCCGATGCCAACAAAGGCTGCCCAAATGCCATCTCCGGGTCTCCCATGCAGCCCCATGCTCTCAGCTGGTGGCGTGCACCAGTCCCTGGCTGCCTTGGGGGGGAAAAGAGGCACCCACCCACCCTACATATTTCTCCACGGAGCTGGGAAATGGACTCAGCCCCCGAGGGACGGAGGGTGACGCAGGGCAGGCAGGGCTGTGCTCCCAGCATTACGTGGCTTTTGCCGAAGCCCCTTTCCCGCGGAGAGGAGACCAAGGATCCCCCCCTCCCCATCCTCCTCCTCGCTCCAAACCCTCTCCCGTGCCCACTCTTTGTCTGCCTGTCCCTCCGCAGCTGCTGCCGTATCGCATCTCACATTTTCCAGCCCGCTGAGCAGGGCCGGGAGCCGCTCTCCATCGCACGGCTCAGCAACAACCAGACAGGGCAAGGACACCCGAGACACCTCCTCCCTCCCTGGGCTGCCAACCCGGCCATGAGAAACAGCATTTTTTTTTGTGGGGGGAAACGCTTGAAATAACCTATTTACAGGGGGGGGGGGGTCACGGCAGGTGCGTCCACCCGAGGCAAAAGGAGACACCAGCCTGCAGTGCCCAGAGCAGGAGAAAGGAAGGTAGAGCATCGCAAAAATCTGGGTTGCAAAGAGAAATGGGTGAAATGTGCTTAAAGAACGTAGATTTTATTGTAGCAGGCGAGGGAAGAAGCAACGTGAGCTGGCACCGCTACGGAGGGCTGCGATGCGCTCTGCTGGGAAGCTCCGAAACCCAGCGTGCATCACACGGGCGTAGTAGTACCACGCACGCCCGGCCCGTGCCAAAACCCTCCCACCACCCCCAAAAATCCTCCTTTCTCTTTAAAAACACACCAGGTTTTACCCGGCTCCCATGAATACATTAAGAAAACATTCCTTTGTAGCAATTCGGGTGAGTCCTAGGAAATAAGTCACCTCTGATAAAGGTGATTCACCCCTACCCGTGGGGAGGGGAGCTGCCCAGGCCAGTGGCCACCCCTCTGCAGGGACCCTGCAGGCTGCCTGGCGAGGCAGGTGACACCCGTTGCTTGGGTTAGGGTTTTATTTTTGCCATAAGACCCCAAATCCCTGATTTTTTAGCAGAGAGGGCACACGCCAGCACCCTGTTGCAGCCCAGCATATATTTTATGTCCCTTGCTGGAAAAAAAGAGGCAAAACTTCCACCTTTTTCTTTTTTTTTTTCTGAGCACAAGGGGTGTGGGCATCTGGCTGAGGCTTCTGCTCAGCTGGAGCCAGGGTACCACCACCCTGGTCTCCTGCTCTGCTTCCAGGAGGTGTGAGCTATGACACCAAAGCATGGTTATAAGCAGGATGCACACACCAGGGAGGTGTTCACAGAGGGACCCCCACGCTGGCATGAGCACACACGGGAGATGCCACGGCCAAGAAGGGAGGAGGCCACCAGCATCCAGCATCCCCATGGTGCTCCTAGGTGCACCTCCCCAGCATCTCCCTGCTTTCCCCACCACTCCTGGTTGGGGGATTTGAGTCGCCAGCCCCCATGGCAGGTAAAATACTCGCACCCCACAGGCCTGCAGCTTGCCAGGAAGAAGATGACATGGAAATGGAGGAAGCGACCGTGCGGTCCACAGGCACTGCAGCCTCCACATGCACGTTCTTGGGAACCGGAGAGGCCTCATCTGTATTTTTCCAACTCTCAGTAAATCAAAGCCCTTAAGCTCTTGCTGCTAATTCTGGCAGGAGTTGGGACACCAGCTGGGAACCAGGGCTTTGCTAATGGACAAAGGGCCTGATTGAGCATCTTCAAGCGCGTCACCCAATGCCTAGCTCCCGATAATCCCAACGCATTTACAAACTTTGGCACCGGTGGTTGAGAGCTGGCCTGATTTCCAACCTGTGACACCCGAGGAGCAGCCAGCGAGACCCAGCACCTACCCCTGAGCCCCCCCCCACCCCGGCAGATGATCGCCCAAGCATCTCCATCCACAGCTCCACCCTGAAGAAGAGCAGAGGGAGCAAAATGCCTGCAGCCCCAGCGGGATGTGGTACCCGGTGGGTTTTTGTGCCCACCTCACAGCAGGCAGCATGTGCCAAGGTACATGGGGTCAATGTGTGACCAGAGGTGGAACAGCCCCAGGTCCCTGTCCCCACATGGCACATCTGCCCCGGCTTCACCATGTGCCCATGAACCAGGCAGCCACACTGCACGCCTGGAAAAAAGCCCCAGGGAGAATGGGAACCAGTGGAAAGAAGCGAGCTGGAAAATCCCCCCAGGGGCTGGCAGGCGGGGAGGGCAGCGGGGAGCATCCCACCCTCTGCCAGGCTGAGCATCCCACCCTGTGCCAGGCCGAGTTGTGCCCCACCACGCAGGGTCAGGCTGTGCCATGCTGTGCTCTGGGATGCCAAACCGGGCTGAGCCAAACTGTGCCATGCTGAGCTGTGCCAGCCCAGGCTGTGCTGAGCGTTGCCATGCCAGGTCTGGCCATGCCGTGCTGAGCCAAGCTGTGCCCAGCTATGCCATGCCAGGGCAAGTCATGCCAGGCAAAGCTAGCCCACATTGTGTTAATACATGTCCTGTGCCAAAGCCTGCCATGCCAAGCAGTGCCCAGCCGTGCCACGCCATGCTGGACCATGGCCAGCTGGGCCATGCTGTGCCAAGCTGAGCTTTGCCCTGTGTCCATGCCAGGCTTCGGGGAGCCATGCCCTGCAGCCAGCCACGCCACGCTCTGCTGAGATGAGCCAAGCCCAGCCACAGCACGCCAGGCCATCCCCAGCCGTGCCACGCCACGCCGAGCTGAGCCCAGTGATGTGCCAGGCCATGTCTGGTGACACTGTGCTGGGCCGAGCCGTGCCAAGCCCTGCACCCACCCACGCTGCCCAACTGAGCCAGGCCAGGCCATGCTCAGCGATGCCATGCCATGTCAGAGCTCAGCAATGCTGTGCCCTGTGCCCAGCCATGCCCAGGGATGCTCTGCCATGCTGGGATGCCACTCCGTGCCCAGGGATGCTGTGCCATGCCATGACGTTCTCAGGGATGCTGTGACACGCTGAGCCATGCCCTGAGATGCCACTCCATGCCCAGGGACGCTGTGCCACGCTGAGCCATGCCCTGGGAAGTACATCACTCCGTGCTCAGTGACACTGAGCCATGCTACACCCAGGGATGCCACATCATGCCATGCCGTGGGATGCTATGCTGTGCCCAGGGATGCTGAGCCATGGTGTCCCGTGCCCTGGGATGCCACATTGTGCCCTGCTACTGCCCAGGGATGCTGTGCCATGCTGAGCTATGCCCAGGCACGCTAAGCCATGCTGACCCAGGCCCTGGGATGCTGTGTTGTGCCCAGGCATGCCAAGCCATGCTGACCTGTGCCCTGGGATGCCACTCCATGCCATGCTATGGCCAGGGATGCTGAGCCTTTCTAACCCATGCCCTGGGGTGCCATGCCGTGCCCAGGGATGTTGAATCATGCTATGGCCAGGGATGCTGAGCCTTTCTAACCCATGCCCTGGGGTGCCATGCCGTGCCCAGGGATGTTGAATCATGCTATGGCCAGGGATGCTGAGCCTTTCTAACCCATGCCCTGGGGTGCCATGCCGTGCCCAGGGATGTTGAATCATGCTATGGCCAGGGATGCTGAGCCTTTCTAACCCATGCCCTGGGGTGCCATGCCGTGCCCAGGGATGTTGAATCATGCTATGGCCAGGGATGCTGAGCCTTTCTAGCCCATGCCCTGGGGTGCCATGCTGTGCCCGGAGATGCTGAGCCATGGTGCCCCACGCCCTGGGATGCCACATTGTGTCATGCTACTGCCCAGGGATGCTGTGCCATGCTGAGCTATGCCCAGGCATGCCAAGCCATGCTGACCCAGGCCCTGGGATGCCACTCCATGCCATGCTATGGCCAGGGACGCTGTGCCACACTGAGCCATGCCCTCAGACGCCATGTGGTGCCACGCCATGCCCAGGGATGTTGAATCCCGCTATGGCCAGGGATGCTGAGCCTTTCTAACCCATGCCCTGGGGTGCCATGCTGTGCCCGGAGATGCTGAGCCATGGTGCCCCATGCCCTGGGATGCCACATTGTGTCATGCTACTGCCCAGGGATGCTGTGCCATGCTGAGCTATGCCCAGGCATGCCAAGCCATGCTGACCCAGGCCCTGGGATGCCACTCCATGCCATGCTATGGCCAGGGACGCTGTGCCACACTGAGCCATGCCCTCAGACGCCATGTGGTGCCACGCCATGCCCAGGGATGTTGAATCCCGCTATGGCCAGGGATGCTGAGCCTTTCTAACCCATGCCCTGGGGTGCCACGCTGTGCCCCGCCGCTGCCCAGGGATGCGGTGCCCCCCCCCGAGCCGTGCCCTGGGATGCCACGCCGTGCCCACCTTGAGATAGTCGTTCTCGGAGCGCAGATCCTCCAGCTCCCGGAGCAGCCCGTCGGTGCCGGCGTCCAGCAGCTCCTCGGTGAGGTCGGAGAAGGCGAGGGAGGTGCTGAGCTGCAGGCGGCTGCTGGCCACGGAGGCGGCCGAGGGCTCCTCGGGCAACGGCGAGGCCTCTCCGGCGGAGGGCGGGGGCGGCGGGGCGCTGCCGGGCGACTCGCCATCGCTGCCGCTGAGCCCCAGCTCCAGCGAGAGCAGCTTCGCCTCCTCCGAGGCGCTGCAGTCCGACACCTCCGAGCTGCTGTCGGTCAGGCTGCTCCCCGCCACCGACCCGGCCACCGCAGCCGCCGCCGTCGCTCCGGCTCCCGTTCTCCTCGCCCCGTTGGCCGCCGTCTCTACCCCCC
>NW_015090832.1:3252976-3266097 GCF_001431845.1 Calidris pugnax | reverse complement strand
GAGAGTAGGCGAAAGAGGGGGGGGGGCTGGCCGTGCTGGCGGCAACAGCGACCCCTCCGCCGGCTCCCGGAGGCATCCCCGCCGGATGAGGGGGCATCCCCGGGCTGGTGGAGGGACACCCCCCCTGGGTAAGGGGACCCCCGGGCATCCTCGGCGGCGCAGGTCCTTGGGGGTAGCCATAGGAGTGCAGGTGTGTGTCCCCCCCCGGCTCGGGGAGGGTCCCTGAGGTATCCCTGGGGACTGGGGTCCCCTCCTGTGTCCCCCTGCCATCCCCTGTATTATTGGGGTATCGCTGTGGGAGAGGGTCACCCCGGGGCATCCCGGTGGGTGGGGGTCCCTGGGACACCCCTGAGGGTAAGGGTCCACCAGGACAGGTCTGGGGAAGCGGGTCCCCAGGGCACCCTCAGCAGCACAATTCCCCCAGGAGTTCCTGTATGAGCAGGTCCCCCAGGGCAGTCTCTGGGGTGAGGGGTACCCCGTGGGTAAGGCTCCCTGGGGCACCCCAATTTGGCCTCCAGGGCTCCACTGTAAGTGCAGGGCACCCTCCGAGGCGGAGGTCCCTCACGTACCCCATGGGTGGGAGGTCCCGGGGCCCCTTTTGGTGAGGATCCCCTGAGGCACCCCCATGGCTGGGGGGTCTGCGGCGCTGCCCAGGGCCAGCTCCAGCTGCCTGCCAAGCTGTGGGGGCGAGCAGAGCCACCCCCCCTGGGTAAGGGGACCCCCGGGCATCCTCGGCGGCGCAGGTCCTTGGGGGTAGCCATAGGAGTGCAGGTGTGTGTCCCCCCCCGGCTCGGGGAGGGTCCCTGAGGTATCCCTGGGGACTGGGGTCCCCTCCTGTGTCCCCCTGCCATCCCCTGTATTATTGGGGTATCGCTGTGGGAGAGGGTCACCCCGGGGCATCCCGGTGGGTGGGGGTCCCTGGGACACCCCTGAGGGTAAGGGTCCACCAGGACAGGTCTGGGGAAGCGGGTCCCCAGGGCACCCTCAGCAGCACAATTCCCCCAGGAGTTCCTGTATGAGCAGGTCCCCCAGGGCAGTCTCTGGGGTGAGGGGTACCCCGTGGGTAAGGCTCCCTGGGGCACCCCAATTTGGCCTCCAGGGCTCCACTGTAAGTGCAGGGCACCCTCCGAGGCGGAGGTCCCTCACGTACCCCATGGGTGGGAGGTCCCGGGGCCCCTTTTGGTAAGGATCCCCCGGGGCACCCTCATGGCTGGGGGGTCTGCGGCGCTGCCCAGGGCCAGCTCCAGCTGCCTGCCAAGCTGTCGGGGCGAGCGGAGCACCTCGCACTGCCTCTCCGGGGGGAAGCCATCAGCAAAGAGTCTGCTCCCACCCACCGGCCGCGTCTCTCATACGTTAACAACCCGGCCCCAAACCCACTGCCAGCATCCGAAGGCTGGGTTTGAAAAATGCTCCTCTCTGCCTTCCCTCCCTCCCGTGCAGCGTGGCCAGCCACGGCCTCGCAGCAGCAAACGGAGCTCTGTCGCCCCACACAGAGCCCCCCCACACCCGGGATTTGGGTTTTAATGCCAGGCAGCAGCACCCCACGGCAACGGCTGCTTTTCTCCGGGGACAAACCTCAGCCTGGGGGAGGTACAGAGCCCACCACACACCTCAGGCAGCTTCTGCCTGAAATAAACACACATGGGGTTTATGGTGGCACCACTCAACACCCTCCCCCCACCCAACACCCAGCCCCCTGCCCTCCCTGGGGGGCTTCCCCAAGGACCGGGCAACCTCTGGGACATGGGGTGGGATTGCACCCCCCGTTCTGCCCTCACCCAGCCACGCGTCCGGCGTAAGAAAATCAGGATTGCACATCAAACCCAGGCTTTTATTGCAGAAATGGCTCCATCATGTGTGTGGTGTGAGAGTGCTGTGAATCGGGTGGGTGCCTCTGGCCATGGCTGGTTGAGCCCCTCCTGCAGCTCTGCCCATCAACAGCTGATGACCATGGCAAGGGTGGGGTGTGGATGGAATAAGGGACCCCAGGAAGGTGAGGGGGACACAGTGCCCTGGCCCCACACCACAGCACAGCCTCTGCACCGGGGCAAGGTCCCCGGGCACTCCTGCCCCTCTGAGGCTGAATCACAGCCATGGCTGCTCTGTTTTCCAGGCTCTGGCTTTTGGCCTGATCCCGCATGTTGCAGGAGGGCAGGATGAGATGTCACAGGTCCCATCCCACAGCCCCGGGCACGAGGCATGGACGGAGGGCAGCCTGGAGCTGCCTTTCTGTACAGGCTGAGGAGCAACACGTGCCCAGAGCTAACGGGAAGGCTGCTCTCCCCACGGGCCTCGCAGCATCGTTAGCGGAGCTGTGATTCAGCCCTGCTGCATGATTGCACATGCCCCTGCACGGGATGTCAGGCCCTGACCAACAAGTGCTGCACTCATTAACGAAGATCATTATTTTTCCTCCGAGCAGTGGTGAATTGCATAATGCCAGGCTCCCCGTGGGCTGCCCTCGTGGAGCCGCAGCAGGGGAGCGAGGGATGGAGGCAGCCTGTCCCCAGCCTCAGCATCCTTGGGGAGACAGCCCCCACGATGACATAAGGATGGTGCAAATGATGTGCCCCCAAATCTGCTCAGGGCTGAGCACAACATAAAAACACTTTACTGGAGAGCAGCCCCCTTCAGAGCAGCCCTTCTCCCAGGATCTGGCTGGTGTCATCACCCACCACCCCCTCACTGGAGCTGGGGACACAGCCCTGCACTCCCAGCCTGGCTCTGGCTTGTCCCCACTCCCGTCCAGATGCCCTCAGGTCACACACCCAATGGTGGATGTGAACCTCACCACAGTAGGGTGTGCAGCCATCAGCACATGTGCATCCCAGGACAGGCATGTTGGATCTCAGCACCTTCGCAGCACAGAGAGCTGGCAACAGGCTTTGGAGACAGGCAAAGGCTGAGCCAGCCCCGTTCTGGGACCACTGCCTGGGGGACAACTGCTCAAAGGCAGGAACAGGTTTGGGGTGGAAGTAGGAGGGATATTAACAGACCTCAAAACATCTCCTGGGGCTGGAGGCAACGCAGGCAGCCAGGTTTAGAGCTGAGCCAATGGTGCCCTGGGCCAGGCGCCTGGTTCTGCCCTTACTGTGCCCTTGGCACAGCCATGGAGATGTGCTGGAGGACACAGAGCCCTCCATGGCCAGGGCTGTGCCAACCAGTCTCATTGATGGTCTGTTGTAGTGGCCGGTCTTGAACTAGCTGCTCCCAGGAGAATTATTCAATAAATTTGAATTAAATGAATGCGGGCAGCTTTCTGAAGCCTCAGAAAGAAAAGCAATGAGCTTAACCAGCCCCCTGGGCCCTCGGGAGGTCTGGCTGGCAGCCAGCCGGAGCCAGGATCCGGCGCATCCCTGAGCAATGCAGGGGGAGATGTCTGCTCAGCCGTGTCTGCACCACTGGAGACAGGGCTTGGGCAAGGCAAGAGTCCCCTTGGCCCTCCCAGGGGCCACCAGGGCCTGGAAGAGGGGACGCAGGTGAGGTGGCCAGAGGGAACATCTCCCCAGTGCACCGCACAGGGTCCCTGGTGGGTGCTGGCTGCTGGCACAGGGACACCGACCTTGCAGATCCCAGCCACCACCTCACAGGGCTTGCACTGGAGTCAATGCCACCATGCTCGGTGTAGGCAAGGGCAGAAGCACCCTAGGGGTTCAGGGGGATAGATCCAAAAAAATATGTGTCCTGAGTGTAAAGGGCAGGGCCCAGGTGAGCACTGGGAAGCAGCAGCAGGTCTTCACACCTCAACACCTTTCTGGACTGGGCTCTGCAGCATCTGCTCCTTCTCCTTTGGCTCTCAGTGGCAGCACTGGCTTCACTCCAGGCCTTCGATGAGGCCATCAGATGCATTTTGGGTTAAGATGCTAAAAACCTTGTAGCAAAAGGCTACAAAGCAGAGAGCCCCGGAGAGTGGCAGGAGGCAGAGCCTGAGCCCTCAGCCTCCTAGGGTGCAACAGGACCCAGTGAACCCACACACTGGCCCAAACTGTATTGGCCAAAGCCAAGAAACCCCCATAAACTGACGATCCTATAATGTCTTAGGGGAAAAAAAAAAAAGATTTAGGAATTGTCATATTGCGCAGCCAGCATTAGCATCCTCCTTGTTCAAACCTTTGAATCTGATATTAAGCACTTTATATCTATACACACACTATTTGAATGGCAAATATTCTGATAGAGTTATTTTTAAACACCTCCATGCATCGTTTAGTGTAAGTGCCATGCTTTCCCCTCCCCATTGCTGCTTGCACTGGTGGGGATTTTGCTGTCAGGGAGGGTCCTGGGTAGGAACAAGGATGGGGACATGCAGCCAAGAGCACAGCAAGCATCCCAGGGGAGGCTATGGGAGCAGAAGGGACAGTGTGGGTGGCCTGCCATGCTCACACCTGGGGGAATCACTCTGCTTTCCAGCTGTGGCACATCTGCTTGCAGAGCTGCTTGACATGATGTTGCATCAAGGACAGTCTGCGGCAACCATAGCAACGGGCTGCTTTGGTTTTCCACCTTTCCCAGCAGAAGCGATCCTGATTTCTCCCAATTTTGCTGCTGCCTGAGAGACGCCAGCAAAAACCTCTGGCCAGGCAGGAGAGAGGGGTCGATCTGCCCCTGAGGAAGGTACCCAGGTTAGAGCTCTGCTGTCCCATGTCAGATGAGGACTGGTGCTGGGCCCAGAGAGCAGCTCCACAGGCTCCAGGCACTCCCATCTCCACCAGCCTGAGCTGCATCCCAAACCCCAACCCTCTGCACCCAGCATCAGCAGAGTGGAAGCATCTGCACATACCTGCACCAACAGCTCAGATCCCACAGGATCCAGCTAGTAAAAGCCAAGCATCCAAACATCTCTGGGGTCAGCAGCAACCCACAAGCACACAGCAGCACCAGCACAGGACCGCACAACAAAGCACAATGGTGTTGCCCACTGAAACGGCTACTGGGGTTTAGAGATGGGAGCCCTGGGTCCAGGAACAGTCACAGGGATGTAGGGTGTCAGAGCAGCCCTCCCAAACCCTGAGGGCACCCTGGGAGCAGAGCAGCACCAGGTTTCCATGGCACATCACCTGACCTGCAGCAAAGTATTGAGAAATGCAAAGATGAACCAACCAACACACCCTGGAGTCCCCTTCATTGTCCCCACTCCTGTGCCAACCGGTGTCAGGGTTGCTGCAGCTGTGGCACCCGCTGGTCCAATGCCAGCTGAGCCTGGCTACGAGCCCCACAGCCTCTCCCTGAGCCAACCCCACCTTCCAGCATTGGGGAATTTGCAGCTCGTGCTTTCCTGTCATCACTGGTGATGCCTGTGGTTCCTCACCCTGCCCTTGGTGCTGGTTCCAGAGCTGTGCAGAGCCCCCTTTCCTTTCAGACATGGTCCGGGGGGGGGGCCTCTGGGCTGTTTTGCTGCTGTTCAGTACAAGAGAGCTGCTTTTGGTGGGGAAAATCCTGATTTTGGGGTAGCAAACCAGCACACTCAGGTCCAGGCTGCAATCCCCTTGCATCGCTTTCCTCTTCCACACACTGAGAAATCTGGCTCTGAAATGTCAGCAGGGCAGGAGTGGAAGGTCAGGTCCTGGGCCAGATACAGGCACATACTGAGGTGGCTGTCCCCAACACCAGTGACACTGCAGCGGGGCTGGATGGGCATGTTCATGAGCATCAAGAGGGAGAAATCTGCTCCAGAAACCCAATGCAGCACTCAACACATCTCAGCCATGTTTACCCCCTGGCACCAAGAGAAGTGCCACCACACCGAGACCCAGCACCCCAGCAGAAAGCCTGGCTCCCCCAGGCTGGAGATGAGTACCTGGGTCCAGCAATGGTCATGAGGATTTAGGGCTTCAAGAGTGGTCCTCCAAGATGTTGAGGGCATCTCCCAGGCTGCCTGCTTCCCCCAGCTTCACTGGAGATGCTCTGTTTGGGATGGGGACAAGGACATCACCATAGGCCCTCTCTTGTCCCCACACCTCAAAACAAACCAAGGTCCTGCAAAAATATCGAGTTCTGCAATAAACAGAACTGCATTGCCACCTGGTGACTGTGTGGGACAGCACAGCCAGAGCTGCTGCTGGTGGCCGTGCTTCAGGGAGAGGAGCAAAACGAGGTCCTTAAAAACAGATTACTGAAACGACACTTCTCAATACCCTGCAGAGATAGCAATATTTATACAGCATTATAAATAGAAACGTTATTATGTTTGCATTCATACATAAACGTGATACGAAGCTGCTTTGGTCTTCGTACAGTTTTTTAATTTGTATTTTGCATCCCCACGCCCAATACCTTCAGTGACTTTGTGCTTTTCCCTGGGGAACAGCGAGGGCACAGATCACAGCTCTGCTAAAGCACTGCCACCCCGTTTGGGGCACTGCTGGCAACATGTTAGCAAGACAAAAAAAAAAAATCTTCCTTTTGCTCCCATTTGCTGGAGATGTGGTATGGAAACTGTGTCATTGCAAAGGCTAGGCTAGTATTTAAAGAATACTAATCATTCATTTAGTATCTTTTTCTGGATATCCAGCAGAACATTTCAGCAACATCATGGGTACAAGCCCCAGTCAGCCCAAAGGCTGGGCTGAGAGCACTGGTGTGGGCACAGGCTTGTCTCCTCCACAGCCACCAAAGGTGGGGCACTTCTGGCAACCAATTAAAAAAAAAAAAAAAAAAAAATCTTCCTTTTGCTCCCATTTGCTGGAGATGTGGTATGGAAACTGTGTCATTGCAAAGGCTAGGCTAGTATTTAAAGAATACTAATCATTCATTTAGTATCTTTTTCTGGATATCCAGCAGAACATTTCAGCAACATCATGGGTACAAGCCCCAGTCAGCCCAAAGGCTGAGCTGAGAGCACTGGTGTGGGCACAGGCTTGTCTCCTCCACAGCCACCAAAGGTGAACTGAAAGGTCAGAAGTACATAAACAAAAGCCTAAACAGATTCTTCCCCTTTCTTAACTCAGCCATTAATAAACCATGCCTGCTGTATAAAATTTTTCAGTGTTAAACTGTTACATTAACACACTAACTACAAATTAGCTTTTAGGAAGTCTGTAACGTGTATATTTAGCTTTAAAAAAAGCCTAGCAGAGAGAAAAAAAAAGAAATTCAGCAAAGCCTGGCTGTACTAGCATTGACATGGGTACAAGATCACCTATATTTGTACTCACTTTTTAGAGAGAACTTTACATCCAGAAGTACAGAGTGAGCCTTGAATAGTGACAAGGAAGAGGACTGCAGAAGCCACCAATGCTTCTCCTAAGCAAGGCATCCTAGGAAATGCTGAGACTTTATAGCCTTATAAATACGCACTAACAAGCTAACACTTAGTAGCAGGTAGAGACAGGAAGCAAACACCAAGAAGAAAAAAAATAACAGTGTTTAACCTTACCTTTTGTATTTCCCATGTATATCTCATTTGATAATGGCTATCAGCTGGGTTGGAAGAATGTCATCATTTCAGCTCCTCCAAGCAGCACCTCTGTTTAACCAGCCCCTGCCTGGGTGTCCTGAGTGCACTAATAAGCCTGAACCCCTGATGAGCCTCACCTGGGGCCCCACTCACTCCCTCCACCTGGGCTCCTGGAGCTCCATTTAAGCTCGGACCAGGCTTTGACTGGTTTTTGGCTGTACCACCTCCTGAGACCCTCTCTCATAACTTCTCAAAGATGATGCTATTGGGAACTTTTGCTGCAGTCCTCATCTATCTCTGCTATCTTTCTGGAATGTGGTAAGTGTGAGATTTACTGTAGTAGCTTTAGGTTTGGTAGCTGGCTGAGGAACAGCCAGCTTTGTGAGCAGAGAGAATGTTTGCTGCTGTTAAGAGCAGCTACTAACCCTCTGGCTGTGCATGTCTAGGCTGTTTCTGTCAAGGGCAGAAATGCCCAGGGAAGAGCTGTGTTGCATGAAGCACTTTCTTTACTAGAAGATATAGCTGTTGATGGGAAACTTTTAGTGGCTGCTGTGCTGTTTCTCCCTTATTTAGCAAGCCCTGTGGTGTGATGTGCTGGGGGCTGTGCCCTGTGGCTCAGTGTCAGCTTGGGTGACCAGAAGCCTTGCTTAATATGAACTTCCTCTAATGGAAATTTGGATTTAAGCTCTAAGGGTTTGGAAAAAGTAGCAAATTATTCTTTCTCTGTGCCTGTTGTGTTAAAGTTGGCTGGTTGCTCACACTGCAGTGTGTGAAGCTCTGCTTGGATACTTACTGTTTAACAGGCTCAATGAGGAAGATTTCTGGTCTCTTGGTTGGGGATGGTGACTAGGACAGCAGCTTCTTGTGAGGATGAGGAGTAGGGGTGTCCACATATGAGGAAGAAGACTGGCTGTATGTGAGAAGCAACTCAACAATTTTAAATGAGTTTGAAATACAGTAAGAAGGCTTCTTTGATCATGTGAGGGAGCCTTGTGCTGCTCCATCCCTTATGGTCTAGATTTAACGTTTCTTCCTTGTCTTTCATATCTGTTTTATGTGTGGTTTAAAGACCACTTCTAATTAGCAGCATGGAGCTCAGGCTGCAAAACCCAGATGAGAGCCAGTGCAGAGACCGAGCCCTCAAAGTTCAAGGGGATTTAGTTCTGCTGAAACAGAATGACCCACTTACAAAATCTCCCTGAATTCAAGTTTTGAACAGCCTCAGTGTCTGAAGGTGCTTGAGAAAGGCCCCGTCTTCAGCAATTTGAGTTGTGCTTCTCTCTCTCCTCTGGTTGGTGGGCACTGCAGCCCTGGAGGAGCAGTGCTAGAAATGTTGCCATCCCTGTAGCTGTGTGTCTTTGGCCCATGCTCTCAACTTCTCTCTCCCAAGCTCAGCAGCTTTGTGTCAGGTCAGTATTAAATAGGGGGGGCTTAGGACTTCTTTAGAGGAGTGACCCTTCAGAAATGAAATTCACGTTGATGTCACTCTTTCTTGAGAGCTTGAACAAAAAATGGGATATCTTTAAAAAAAGATTTAGATGTTGTAAAGTCTTCAGAGCACATGATGTCTGTAAAATCCACCCAACTTTAAGGTAGTGGGTGCTGTGAAAAGGAACCATACTGAATATGAAATGAATATTTACTATGAGGTAGATTCCTATTTCACTTGTATCTTAAGCTGTAGATTGCCTGTCTCAGTGATGTTACTTTGTCCTTTTGGCACTCTTTCAGTGCAGTCTGAGACATGTTAGAGTGATGTTGGTGACACGAGGGATAAGGTAAGATGCCTTCAATGCAGTCTGCACTGAAGATGGCAAACAAAGTCCCTGTAATGAGTTGGCCAATGCATAAGACTATGGCTACCACCATCAGATGGAATTGGAGTTGCTTGGCTGGGAGCAGCAGCCCTAATTACTGCTCATTAATGGAAAACCTATTTCAGTTTAATTGCTGAGATTTTGTGCTTCTGAAACAGAGGGTCTGATCTCCAACCTTGTCTCTGCTAGAAAGTTCTGAGCAAGTCCTACAGTCTAGGTGTATATTTTAGTTTCCCACTTGATCATAGCAGACTTTGAAATGTGAATGAAGCTCTTCCATTTTGGGCTTGAATTCCCAAAGGTCTAGATGCTGATAGCAAATCCTTTTCACTTTTGCCTCTTGATCACTTTTCCCACAAAACAAAGCATGAGCAAGGCTTGATTATGCTGTGGGTTTGAGGTGTGGAAGCACAGGGGAGATGGTGGGCTGATAGTATGATACAGGTTAATAAATGTTGGAGAAAGTCCATGAGAGCAGGCTCTTGGGGTGTTTCAGGAGGTTTAAGCTTGGAGCTGACTCTCTGTAAGGCAGGTCAGCCTTTCTTGGGTGGGAGAGCACAAAAGGCTCATGGCCAAGAAGAAAATCTGTGCAAAACAGGCTCTGGGATATGAAATAATAGAACCCTACTGCAAGGGCTGGTTCATTAAGGGAAGGCACAAAGCAGCAGGGTGAACCTTGGTTTCTGCCCTGCTGAGCTCTACAGTTCTGTACTCACAGTGATCCTGAGTCACTGCAGCGTAAAGAGCACCTAGTGAGGCTGGATAAAACCACTACAAACTCCTGTCTGCTGGCTCCCTCCTCAGGGAGGTCTAAATGGGCAGCCAAAGGTGGTTGCCCTCCTGCCTGTACCCGATACTGGCTGTGGGACCAGCCTGCGCAGCGCTTTCCCCATCACCGAGTTCTCACTTGCTCTGTTTGCAAAAATAAATCAGCCTGGCTGTTAGCTCAGCAGGATACCTGAAAGCTTAATGGATGCCTGACACACCACATTTCCAATGCGCTGGTATAAACCGAGCACATTAATAACCCTTTGGGGCTGGGACTGAAAGAAAAGGGAAGCACTGAGCTCCTGTGGTTGCGATCCAGAGGCTAAATTCTCGTTCTGGGGATGCGTGGGGGAGACGTGGCCAAACATCTGGGTCTCCTGCCTTCCCGTGCAGGCTGCTGCCACCAAAGGGGATTCCCAGCACGTGGCTGCAGGCGATGTGCTGCTGAGTTGTGTAGGTGTGAGGCATTAGCTGCTGAGTGGTAGAGCTAATTTGATACGCTTTATGTCAAATGTGTGTAGCAGATAGCAGCTGTTTGCTACTCCTACTATTTCCTCACCGCGGTGCTGGCTAAGAAGGGTGGTATTTTTATTAAAAAGGCAGCAGGAGATGTTTCTATGGGGAGGAGAGTTGGTGTGGGTGCCCATCAGGAAAAGTGGTGCTGTTGAAATGGCCTCAGGTGATGCTTCTCTGGAAGGTGGAAAGCAGTGGGTGTCTCCGTTGCCCCATGATGGGACCCAGTTGGTGACTTGCAGCACCTGAGCCCAGGGGTGCTGTGTCCTCTGGTTTTCCTGTATCCCAGTGAACTGTTTGCAGGTGTCTAAGCCAGGAGAAGTCATGCTTTTCCCGCAACTCTGGCCAGAAAATAAGTCAAACTTAATCAAAACCCATTTTTCACATTTTTTTGTTTCCCTGAGAAGTGGTAATTTCACCCTCCAATGTGCTCTCCAGAAAGCCTGGAGAGGAAGGAAGGGCACAGCCTCTGGGCAGGACCCTTGCCTGCATCCACTGAGCCTGGTTCTCCTCTCCCTTGGCACACACCAGGCCTGTTGTGGGAAATTTCCTAAATATGGGGGAAATCACTCAAGCAACAGCTGGTCCAGTTCAATCACAGCCTCCAAACAACAGAACCATGAGTATAAACATTTTTTTGGAGATGATGAATAATTTCTCTGGGCCAGACTTCTATACCATCGAGACATATGCTTTTGGGGCTACTGTAAGATCTCCTGGACCTCCCAGAGAGAGGTTCTATACAACAGCTTTGTCTGGTGACACTTTTCAGGGATATTTGCCTGGAGCTTGAGGAAGGTGGTTGCAGATGAGGAATTGGACACTTTGCCATCTGTTGGAGATGACCAGGTGAGATGGGGCCTTTCATGGGCTCTTATGCCCATTGATTGTGTCCTGAGAGCTGAGCAGGTACTTGAAGGTCTTCTGTGCAGGAGAGAATTGCAGAAGGGCACTTCATAGGTGGGATAAATCATTGTTACACTGGGCCTTGACCCTTTACAGTATGTTAAATGGTGCGGCTTTTGCAGTCGGATGCAGGATGCTTTGCTTCCTTCTGGAAAAATAAACTCATGAGGGGGCTCCCTGCCATTTCTGGCTGTTCCTATTGCACTTGTGAGGCAGCGCAAGCCCTGCAAAGCTGAAGCACCAGTTCTGCTGTGCCATCCCAGCTTCCTGCAGGGATTTGAAGCTGTGGGAAGGTCGATATGGGGACTCTTGGAAGTGGATTTAATCCAAGTTGGTGGTTTTGCTGGTGGGTTTTTGCAAATCGCAGGCTCCCACGAGGTGGTGCTGTGGGATAGGGGACATTGTCACTGAGACACAACCACAGGGCCCTTGCTCCAGCTTCATGGCTCTGGGCGTAACAGAAAATTAATTTGTGGCTTCAGTAGAGGAATGAGAATTTCCTGCAGTGTCTTTGCAAAGGTCTCTTCAGGGAGCATAGATGGGGAGTGAGCACCATTGGCTGCAACTGGGAGAGTCCCCTCCATAGGAAAACCCCATCAGAGGCAAAGTAATCACTACATCCCGTTAAGCAATGCAAAAATACCAACTTGTGGTGAGCTGGTTTTTGCTCAGAAATTAATGCTGCTGATATTAAGCTCAAAATCTTCTTTATATAAAAAGGTATAAAAAGGAAGCACACATTATGTGTAAGTAAAGCCAAGAACATATTGCTGGTAAATATCTAAAGAGTTTAATCATCATTAAATTAATAGTTTGAATTCCATTGGGTTTTTTCTGCAACAACTTATACATGCAATTTGTTTTTACCCCTTTTTGGGGGGTTATGCTTATTCCTGACATGCTCCCCTGGCTCTTAACGTTGGTGGGTTTATTCTGGTAGTGATGGGGGATATGTCTGAATCCTTGGGTAAGAAAATGGTGTTCTTGGTGGTGATTTCTGGTTTGCTTGCTCTAGGGTCCTCCTGTGGTCGCTCTTTATATTTGCTAGTGTGCCTTTACACCTTTGCTCTTTCCTCATTGAGCAGAGAAGCCTTTACACTATTGCTTATTTCTTCATGGTCTGCAGCTGCGTTATGTCTAAATTTATCCCATGGAGTGGCTGCTTCATATATTAGATTCTGCTTCTGTTCTGTCACACCTAAACCCAACTTTGCACAGCTCCAGGTCTGCATTTCTTTAACTGAACATTAGTGAGTTGTTTATAGCTGTGGGGCTTCCCAGTGCCAGCCTGTGCCAATATTGATGGCAATACTGTATTTTAGGATATGTGGTTACCCTGACCATGTGGGCACCGGAGAGCAGGCAAGGGATTTCTGCCCCCCAGCCCTTTTGGTGCCTTTCCCCTCCAGCTATGGTCCCTCACACATGGGAGGCATTGGGGCATTTTTGATGTTGAGCTCCTGATCTTTGAAAGCCTTGTTAGGGGAAGGGTGTTCTTTCTGACCATGTTCTGTCAAATGATGTCGTTCATTAATAATGATACCTTTGATCAGTATCATGGAAAGTCTAGGCACTTCTGAGAAGATTTGGTGTTTTACAAAGAAAGTGAATGAATGAACAAATATTTGCCACAGGGTTCCCTCTTGCTTTCCAAGCAAACACCTGGGTTATTTCAATTGAAAGATAAATATTACAGAAAATACAAAAAGATGAAGGAATCA
>NW_015090832.1:3098635-3251794 GCF_001431845.1 Calidris pugnax | reverse complement strand
CCTCCATAGGAAAACCCCATCAGAGGCAAAGTAATTGCTACATCCCATTAAGCGATGCAAAAATACCAACTTGTGGTGAGCTGGTTTTTGCTCAGAAGTTAATGCTGCTGATATTAAGCTCAAAATCTTCTTTATATAAAAAGGTATAAAAAGGAAGCACACATTATGTGTAAGTAAAGCCAAGAACATATTGCTGGTAAATATCTAAAGAGTTTAATCATCATTAAATTAATAGTTTGAATTCCATTGGGTTTTTTCTGCAACAACTTATACATGCAATTTGTTTTTACCCCTTTTTGGGGGGTTATGCTTATTCCTGACATGCTCCCCTGGCTCTTAACGTTGGTGGGTTTATTCTGGTAGTGATGGGGGATATGTCTGAATCCTTGGGTAAGAAAATGGTGTTCTTGGTGGTGATTTCTGGTTTGCTTGCTCTAGGGTCCTCCTGTGGTCGCTCTTTATATTTGCTAGTGTGCCTTTACACCTTTGCTCTTTCCTCATTGAGCAGAGAAGCCTTTACACTATTGCTTATTTCTTCATGGTCTGCAGCTGCGTTATGTCTAAATTTATCCCATGGAGTGGCTGCTTCATATATTAGATTCTGCTTCTGTTCTGTCACACCTAAACCCAACTTTGCACAGCTCCAGGTCTGCATTTCTTTAACTGAACATTAGTGAGTTGTTTATAGCTGTGGGGGTTCCCAGTGCCAGCCTGTGCCAATATTGATGGCAATACTGTATTTTAGGATATGTGGGCACCGGAGAGCAGGCAAGGGATTTCTGCCCCCCAGCCCTTTTGGTGCCTTTCCCCTCCAGATATGATCCTTCACACATGGGAGGGCTTTTTGGGGCATTTTTGATGCTGAGCTCCTGATCTCCGAAAGCCTTGTTAGGGGAAGGGTGTTCTTTCTGACCATGTTCTGTCAAATGATGTCGTTCATTAATAATGATACCTTTGATCAGTATCATGGAAAGTCTAGGCACTTCTGAGAAGATTTGGTGTTTTACAAAGAAAGTGAATGAATGAACAAATATTTGCCACAGGGTTCCCTCTTGCTTTCCAAGCAAACACCTGGGTTATTTCAATTGAAAGATAAATATTACAGAAAATACAAAAAGATGAAGGAATCATGTGTCATCTTGTGTTCTTATATTTAATTTCAAATCCTGTCCATCTACAAATGAAAGTATTACTGGGGTTTGATCTGGAGTCCTCTGAAGTCAAAGGAAGATTTTTTTCCTCAAAGTGATTCAGTAACTGCTAATACTGGACTGTGAGAGGCTAAATAATTTAGTCAGAAATTGCCACTGCTGTGTGTTTGCTAACCAAACGCGCTGGGAGCCAAAGGATGCACTGAGGTGTCCATGAACATAGAGATCCCCTCAACTCCCAGTACCCAGGCTGGGTCCAGCAGCAGCTGAGCCAGGGTCAGCTTGGCTGGGTCCTTAAAACCTTCATATGTGGCACCTGCTGGGTTTTGTCTGTGTTCCCACCATGGGGGTGGTGTGGGATTTGTCCCACCTGGGTGTGAATAGGCAAGGAGCAGTGGTGGGTGCTCTCACCCAGTGATGCTTGTGTCTCTGCCCAGGAGAGCTACTGGGGACTGCCAGAGGCAACGTGGTTTTGCTGTGTTGCATCCGTTCAATTAGTCCATTGCTAAGTTGAATTCACCTTTTTCTGTTTGCTTTTATTCCGAGGAATAGGTTGGCCAGGTAACAAGTGTAACACAAGTTGCGATCTAATTCTGTAATGCGCCAAAACAAAAATAATCCCAGTTTGGGTTTTTTCCTGTTATCTGTTGATCAGCAGGGCCCACTGTTACTCTCCAAACAACAATTTTAACCTCTGCTTCTACAGTAGTAAGAAAGATGATCAGGTTTTGTTCACCAAAGCATTGTTTTCTTTTATTAATTTTTCTAACCCAGTTGCTCAGGTGTGATCTTCCCCCAGAACTTTCTTTGATGAACTGTTTTGTGATATTATATGTGTCTGCTCTGAGACTATGGTGACTTGTTACTTACTGTTGGTGGAGCAATGTGGTCATGCTGGGCTCTTGTTTTTGTCTTGGGGTTATTTAGCAACAACATGACCCCAGGGCAAGGCTGCAATGCGGTATTGTCCCTTCTGAGTTTCTGTGGCAATGACACCCACCTCTGACTCACATAGTCTTCTCCTTAGACCTTACCTGGGAACAACCTCTTCTGCAAAGAAATAGTCAGCTCCTGATTTTTGTGCTGATGACTCATATCTCTGCCTGGTCATTCCAGTACTGTCTCCTTCTGTCCATGTGAAAATCTCAGCCTGTCTCTTCAGTGTCCTCTGGAGATGCAACCATCAACTCAATCTCCATGTGGCTGAGAACTCTCAGTCTCTTCCCCATGCCCTTCCCTCCATCTTCCTCCTTGATCTGCTGCCAACACCATGATTATCATGCAGGTCAGCTCAATCTTGCTGCCTTTGACTAAGGTTTCCCTCTGGGTGTTGGTGTTGAAACTACATCTAAATTTTGCAGAATTTCTGCCCAACATTTCTGTAATTCAACCCTCCCGATCCATCTATGCAGGTAGGATGTCCATGCCTGTCAGCTTATCTAGGGCTCCTGTTCCTTCTGATGCTACCGGGTACACACAGAGCACGGGCAGATATTAAAGGCTTTTGTAGCCACAGTGGGTCTGGAGCTTGACCAACTTATTGCAGGTTTGCTGGAGATTTTATTGTGCACAAACAGGCTTGTAGACACCTTTAAGCCAAACCCATAAACTTGGAAATGTGACTTCATCTCTGCTACTGCCCTTTCTTTGGGCTTCTGCAAATGTTGTCCTGCCCCCTCTGCCTAGTTAAAACACTTCTCTGAGAATCTTGTTTTTATGGGTCTACTGGTAAAAACAGCACCTCTCCCTTGTCTGCACCCCTCCTGCTACAGCACTGAAGTGCCAGCAAAGCTGTTGTCTTCCCTCTTTAAGGCTCTTCAGGTGTATTGCTTCCCCAGTGCCAATCTGCCCTCTTGACAATCATTTTTGTGGCTTCTCCTGAGCAGCCACCCACAGCTGGACAAACTGCCTGTAAAGATGTGCTAGGTTCCTCATGATGGTCCTTTACTTGCTTCCTTTAACATCTGTTTTACACCTTAAAATCTTGACACGAGGTAGACCACTGGCATTTTTTTTGCCCATGGGGCTGCTCAGCATAATCTCCCTGGTTCCTTATTGCTTCTCTCATCTTACTGAAAGCAGCAGTAGATCACAGGGGGAAGGAGTGATGTACAAGAGGTTAAATTAGCTCCCTGCCCTTTGCCTCTTGCTGCTCTCAGTTCCCTGTGCCCATCCCATCAGCTTTGCATGTGAGACCTTCATCATCCCAGGAAGAGACTTCTTTGCTCTCTACATTTAGTGTCTAGAACAACTGAGTCACAGGCCAGTTTTTATAGACACTTGTGTGAATAATTGCTGATTGCATCCCAGTGAGAAGTAGCTGTCTCTTACTTTTCTGCAGGCAAAAGTCTCTCAGATCAGTATGTGGAGAGAATCGGGTGTGTTGGATGGGGGGATGGTGGCCCAGATCTCTCTGGTGTGCTTTGTCTGTCCATCTAACAGGCTTTGTTTATTACTGCTAAGTCACGATGCCTTCGGTTACCATAAAAGCGAAGCAAAATGGTTTAGACTATGGAAACTGGGTCAAATTACTAAGGAGGAATACAAAAGACTAGTGTGTGAGCCTGGCAGGACAGAGCCAAAAGACTAAGGCACAAAGTGGTGAGAGAACGAAGAAGGATATAGACAATGAGAAGCCAGTGCACAAGCATATTGGATGCAAGAGGAAGTTGAGAAAGTGTTGGTTTGGCCCTCAGTGAAGAGGGAAGGCTGTGGATGAGTGATGTCCTTCACATTGGTGTTTCATGTCCAGTTGCTTCAGCTTCAACTAAAAGGTCCAGCTGCCACCAGGCAGCCAGCACAGAAGGATGCAGGAAAAACAGTGGGAATTGTTCTCAAATCACTGTAGGGCATGTAGGGAAAAGCCTGGAGCAGACTCAGAGCTGCTCACCACTTTTTGAGACTGTATGAAGAATGAGTGATGTCTCCTGACAGAATAAAAAAAATATCTTTCAAATAAGGATAAGGAAGCTCCATATACAGACTAGTGGTTTGATTTTAGCTGCCAGGAAAATACTGGGGCAAATAATGAAACGACTCAGAGCTGCTCACCACTTTTTGAGACTGTATGAAGAATGAGTGATGTCTCCTGACAGAATAAAAAAAATCCTGGAGCAGACTCAGAGCTGCTCACCACTTTTTGAGACTCTATGAAGAATGAGTGATGTCTCCTGGCAGAGAATAAAAAAAATAAATCTTTCAAATAAGGATAAGGAAGCTCCATATACAGACTAGTGGTTTGATTTTAGCTGCCAGGAAAATACTGGGGCAAATAATGAAACTATTAACACATAATAAGGAGGTCAGCTACATCCTGTGGGCTTTGAACAAGATAAGGAAGCTCCATATACAGACTAGGGGTTTGATTTTAGCTGCCAGGAAAATACTGGGGCAAATAATGAAACTATTAACACATAATAAGGAGGTCAGCTACCTCCCGTGGGTTTTGAACAAATGGCCTTCAAAACATTTTGATTTTTGTCCTGTGACAGTATAATCCAGTTATATGGTCAAAAGAAAAGTAGTGGATATCGTGTAACTTGACATTAATGAAGCTTTTGATTCTCTCCAATTATATTTTCATAATCAAAGTAGAGAAACCTCATTAGAAGGATTTTTCAATTGGTGGTTGGAAAGCCATGTTAGAAAGTTATTTCTTATCAAAACAGAAGACTTCACAAAATGGGATTCTGTAGAGGTTTGTCTTGGGTTTTACTGTTGATAAGTATTTTCATTAATGATCTGGAGGATGTGATTGTTCTTATTAAATTTGCAAATGAGGTCAAACAGGAGGTCTCAGCTGCAAATATGTCAGAGAAGGATTAAGATTTAAAACTATTTTGAGCAAAGAGGTGAGAAATATTCATGGGAGAAGTCATTGCAGGTTTAGGTTTCATCTATTTAGACTCTGAGTGCAACTCTCCAATAGGAAAGATGATCAAGGACTGGCATCCCTTGCCTCAGGGTAGTGTAAAAGCTTCAGCACAAGCATGATGTAGGAAAAGGAAATTAAGACATGGTTTGTGAAGGTGAGCCATCCCCAGTGTAGCGGGGCAGCCTGTAGAGGTCTGTTCCCTCCTTTTTTGTGACCTGTAAGGAAGGAGAAGGTGGTTCGGTTGCTGCCTGTGATCACTGTGAGCAGTTGGGAACCAGCCCTGTGTGGGGATGCTGGAAGGCAGTAACACGCACGTTCCCCTGCCACTGACTTTCATATCTTTTCTTGTTTTATAGAGAATCTACTGACTTTCAGACCACCAGAGTATTCAAAACACTGCTTTTGCTGTTTCTCCAAATTTCTTTGGCTGTGGGGGTTGAATGTGGAAATTCATAATGTGTCTTATCAGCTACACAAGTTAATAATGTGGATCTTGTATAACTTGGACCACTACCAAAGAGTGAATCAATGATGCATAGATCTTCTAAGATCACTAAATTCCCAGAAGTAAAACTCCTTCAAAATTTATTTGTGTATGGAACAGCACCGTCTCATAATTTACACTTGTGTTTCTATTTCTGGACTGATACAGCTCATAACATTTGTCATTTCCAGTTTTGAACTTCAAAAAGGCATCAAAATGAAAAACTGAATTTGGTAAACAGGTTTTCACTGTGGATTCTATAGAGAGAACAATTTGCTGTGTGTGGAAACTCTTGCTGGGCTGAAGTGATTAATTTGCTTTTGTCTTCTGGACACATGACATTAGAACATGCTTTGGTGTGATCTGAAGTAGAGATGGGTCAAGAACTGACATCCCCCAACTTTGCATTCCCTTGGCAGCTGGGTTAGACTTGTGCTGTAGGAAGCACTCCTTCCTAGAGCTAAGCAAGACCCTTCCATGACAATTCCACAAACCCTTGGGTTAAGGGGGTTTTTTGAACCTCATTTGGATCCTCACTTTGCTTCTCAAAGCTTTTTTTTTTGTAAGAAGAATATTCTGTATAAAGGGAATCTATAGGCAAGGAACATATTGTGCTACACTGTAATAAGGTTTGAGTTTCATCAATATTCAGTGCTAGTACATGCTGGGTGGTATTAGGGACTGAGCAGACACTGCTAGCACCAGCTGTTGCTTTATGACAGTTTTTCATGCTTAACAGTAGGAGACTAAACTATAGCATCATGCAAAATGGAAAGCCATCAGGAGCTGCGAGCAGCGCAGTAAAATTCATGCAAATCCCCCTTTGCTCATTAAAGGGTGTTTGTGACCGTACCAAGGAACGGCAGCCTGGCAGTCTGGGGCTGTAAAGGAACATGGTTGTTTCCCTGCTCTGTCAGAGTTTCTGTGCAACCTCGGGCAAGTCTCTAAGGCATCATTATTTTAAGATGTTGAGGTCCACAGAAGCCTTTGCTTTCAGGTTGACTAATGCATTATAATGTCTTTTAAAACCCTGGCCCTTAGACTTCTTAAAGATGAGTCATCTGCCTAAAAGCGTCTGTCCATGTCTTATTCCCACAGGCTAAGGGACAGACTCTAGTCCTCTGGGACTTTAGCTGGTGACACACAGTTCCCCAGGGCCTTGCCATGGTATCTACCGGTGTCACCAAGGAGAAGCGAAATGCTCTTCTGACTAAGAGTAACTGATGTTCTGAGGTTAGAACCTGCTTTGGTTATAAGTCTGTAGAGTGTGGTTGGGAGTATCTCTTGAATGATCTTGAATGGCATGTTTTCCCAGACACCCTATTGATATTGATAACAGCAACTTCTTGCCATGATACAGCATTTCAGTTTATGGAAACATTTCTTTGAGAGCAGGACTCCATCTTGAATGTCTTTAGACTAATTGAACTGAAGCATCAAATTGCAATTAAATCAGAGGTCAAAAGTGGTTGGAATTAGGAATCCAAAGATTATTATTGTTACCTTTTGTAAATCAAGATATAAGAGTGTATTTTTAGTATAATTTTAAGTTTTACTTTTTGTTGATTTTTTTTTTTCCCTCTACCAAAGACTAACTTGAAAATCATTAGGTTTTATTTCTGATCTGTGAGGGTGAGGGAGGTGGCTTCAAACAGCAATTTACATACTCTGGTCAAATGACAAGACGGTGCATCTGGAGGAACAGGAACACACTGGGTTATGTGCCATTTTCCAGTGGAGGAAGCAATTTCCCGTGGTGACTAAAGGCCTCTGTTCCTCCACCAAGGTCAGCAGAAGCATTTGCTGCCTTCGGCTGCATCATAATTGCATTAATAAAGACCGTGGCTCCCAGGGGCAAAGGCTGCAATTAGAAGCAGTATCAGAGGTTTCATCACTGTCTCTGTAGAGTTCCCCTGCAAGCAGATAGGCTCTGTCTGAATTTATTGATGCCATTCCCTGCCTTTGAATAAGCAGCTCCCAATGTGCTTTCACCACCTGGTAAATCTCGCTACAGTTGGAATTAGGCACTGGGGGTGCTAATGTGGACATCAGATCTGCTCCCCACAGCCCCCCACAGCAAGAGGGAGATGGCAGGAGCTACCCCCAAGTCCAGCAATGAAAACCCCATGATTTGGAGGATCGGCTGGTTCTTATCAAGAAGGAGGTGATCATTATCACTGTTTTGGTTGGTTGACTATGTAGGGTGTCTTGGTGTAACTTCTGACTGCTTTGTCTACCTTGACTGCTCTTTTAAGTTTAAAATTGGGCAGGAATGACAACATCTGCACAGGCTGCCCTGCGAGAGGGACTTCTGTGACTCCACAGCACAAGTGGCAACCACAGGACAAACCTTAGCTGGGTTGACTGCAAATGGCTCTTCATTTTATTGTAAAATTGTTGAACACAGCTTTTGGAGACCCATGTTGCACAATATTGACTGAGATTTTTATAGATGTGTGTCTGTGTATATGTACACACATATAGCTGCATATACACATATGGGGAAAGACAGGCACAAGCCCAAATGAGCATTCCTGCTGGGACTGTCAGTGACCTGACAGCAGCTCTACCAAGGCTCCTGCCCTCCATCTAGCAGGCAAGCTCTCCAGGGGAGCTTCTGCCTGGCAGAGCTGCAGCTGAGCTTTTATCTTCTGGAAAGTTACTGCTGTGTGCTACTGCCTGCTTAGTAGCTTATTGGGTTTCTCCAAAAGCTGAAGGTACTTTGAAGGTCTTAAATATCTTCTTGGCCTCCTCATTGCGTTTTGTGGAGTTGCTGCTCTTTAACATTTCAACTTCAGTAAAACTCCTTTTTTTAAAAAAAAAAAAGGGTAGGAGTAAAGTAGTGTGGTAGTTTACTTGCTCCATGTAAGAAGTGTAGGTAGAGATGCAGGAGAACTGATGGGCTCACAAGTTTGTCTCCTTTCAGCCTCTGATGATGAGGGGCACAGGGTAGATGTGTGGGAAACTTAGACTTGACCCATAGCTGGAGTCAACCGGCCAGGTCCCATGTTAGCTTCAGTGGAAGAGAAGATGAAAATCTTCTATCCAATAACAGAAATACACATTCATGTCCAAGAGTATCAAGCACTATGGTTGGCCTGTAATGCTGTTTCATTCTACGTCATACTCCACAAAGCTAGGAAAATGCTACTGTTTCCTCCCCCTCCACATCACCACCTGCCAACCTGCTGCATCAAACCATTCTTCTCTCCCTTTTCCCCTTGCCAGTCGGAGGAACTTCAAGTGGGAAAAAAAAATAAATAAAAATCATAAAACACCATCTGGTTCCCACAAACATGATCAGATCTTGGGCCATTTCCTCAGCGTAAGCTGGCACAGTTCCATCCTCCACAGCAGATCAGCTCCTCTTGCTGTGGCTTTGGGTTTGGTCCCATATGGTCAGTGCCCAAATTATTTATATTATTTATATTACTGTTGTGCCTCAGGTCCAAGACCTTTTTGTGCAAGCTACTGTGTGGAATCAAACGAAACCAGTCCCTGCACTGGGGACTAATGCACGTTAGTACCAATTATGCTCAATACCTAGCTGTATTTTTAAAGTAATATCCCAGGAGCTTCATATACTTTAGTCAATCACTGTGGCTTGTAGCTGCTTTTCTGCAGCATTTGACCATTTTTTTTTCCCAAGTCCTATGTGGAGTCATGTGTTTATATGAAAGTCACTGCTTAAAAAAAGAAAATTGAAGTTTATATCACTATAAATTGTTATGAAAATGTACATCCTAAAGACACTCAAACCTCAGTGGATCCTGCAAACTGAATGGATTCCTTATAAGCTTAAGGTTAAGAAGACATTGACTTTGTCAACCTCGGGTTGAGGTGAGAATTGGGAGTAATAATCACAATTCTATTCCAAGAAGGTCTGGTAATTTATAATGGAGTTATACACAATTTTTAAACTGTCTGTTTTCTTATTTACTCAGTAATTGAAAAAAGGGATTAAATGATGTTCATCAAATGAAATATCTGGAGCTTTCTTCCCTGCAATAGTCAATGAATAAGCAATTGGAAATGATTTCTCGCTAACCCACTTGGGCACTCAGGCTGTGGTGTGTCTGTTCTTTCAAGATGTCAGCAATAAAGCCATCTGGACCAGTGGAAATGAAATGTGAAATATTTTTTACCCTTTTGATGGAAGCCTGGGACCTTCTGGTGGCTACAGCCACAACAGGATTGCTTCTCATAGGTCAGTGTAACTGAACCCAGAAAGCATGAAAGGAGCTTTTTACCTCTAGTAACCATGCTGGGAAAAGACTGATGCTTTCACTGGGCAGTTACTTCTGAAGAATCTTGCTGGCCATATCCAGAAGTCACAACTAGAGTTGTCTTCTACTTTTGGAAGCTTGGAAGATATTCATGGGTGGCAGTCATGATAATGAAGAGGCCAAAGCCAAGTAAAAGGTGCTCTAGAGCTAAGCAAAGTCTCCACAGGTATTTGGGTATGGAAAAGTTAATTTGGAGTGAGGAGAAGTCCTCATTACTGGAAAAAAAGCTTCTCAAAAGGGTTTTTTCTTTTGTTTTTGTGCAATGACCAAATTTAGTGGAGTCAAACTGAGGGTTACCAGACTCTGAAAGCAGCAAAATAACTTTAAATCAAATAACCTTTGATTTTTAAACAAACACTAATAATAATGGATCAATGTTTGAAAGTCAATTACAGTTCAGTTAAGCCATGACCTTTAAAACCTCCCAGAATTGTTCTGCTGTTTTCTCCAGTGACACATCAGAGCTCCCAGGTCTGCTCAGGTGGAGTGGGAAGCTATCTTCACTTCCAAAAACTGCACTTATCTCTTTAAAAACAGAAAAATACACTCCAAAGTGCCTTTTTTTTCTTCTGAAAAAGGACAGAATTGCCAAGGAAAGAAGTAATGAAAAAATTCGCATGCCCATCTGACACTGAACATTTTGTCATGCTCTCCTACCATTTCCCACAGCTACTCACTTCTTAAGTGACAGCCACTTCTGCCTTTGGAAATGAAACACAGCCATCTACAGTGCACAGGATACTGTAATCCAGAAGGACTCTTACAAAAAAATAAATTCGTAACTTTCTGACCATAGCTCTGCTGTATAATCTCAGATTCTACCTTTTTTACCACCATTAGGTTTCTTTAACCCCATGTTTCAAGCCATGTTTAATAGGTAGCTCTTAAAGCTTTTCAGTGAGGGCTTTTCCTTCCTGATGGAAATCTTTCCTTCCTGGTGGAAGGCGAAAGTACCTCCTGGGGAAGTTGCAGAATATAGCAGCATGTGGGGCACAAAGGGGCACCCAAAGGCTGGTGCCAGGATATCCCCAACAAACTCAGAAATCAGCACATTTGTAGACAGTTCTTTTCTTGTTTAAGTATATTAGAAATCAGTCTTATAACTTGCATACCAAGGAACCGAAGTGGAAGGGGAGAACCTAGTGAAGCTCCCAAATTAAAAAATGGGGACCTTGAATTTGCCTAGCAACACATGTCAAAGTGATTTAATAGTGCAATTAAAAACACAAAACTTAAGGTTTTGTGTTTTTTTTTTTTTCTTTGTGCTATTGAAGTATTAGGTAATGAATTTTGTTGCATGAAGCACATGTAGGATGGTGGGAGGAATGGGACACTTGCAGCTGCTCCCAACACTCCTGATGCCAGCCCAAAGTATAGTACTCATGTCATCCTGGTGAACCACTTTATCTCTTGAAGTTTTGAGTCTTCAGGAGGAAACCTGTGCCTTTAGACATAAGGATTGGAGGGCTGTGCCTTGGGGAGGACTGACGTGTAGGGAACTGCATTTACAGTTCCTGTGAGCCAGCAAGTACGATGATGTTTTTGCTAATCCAGATGTTGAATTCTGTGTACTAGTTGGGGGTAGATACAGATGTAGAGAAGTAGTAGCTTGTTACAGTAGAATTGCTTTGTAGTTAGGCTCAGTAAACAATTATTTCTCAGCTTCCAAGCCTTCCTCTCCGCAGACTGCATTGGGTAAGATGGAGGCACTGTTTTAAGTGTGAGTAGGACTGGTCTTGGTGATGATCTCTGATGCCCTTCATGACAAAGGGAAGAGAAGAAAGAGCTGTCTCTCACTTGGAAAGAGTTAATCCGTTAATATCCTTTTAATTATGCTGCTGCCCATCAGGATGTGAGTGAGCATGTCTATGCACCTTGACCAAACCGATGTACTAATGAACCTGGGATGCTTTTTATGTAGCAGAAAAAGAAGATTCTGGAAAACGTATCTACTGAGGATTTCCAATTACTGTTGCCCTTTTTGTGCTTTGTTCCTTTTGCATTAATTTAGATGAGTTCAGAGATATCAGGTTAGCCAGGATGATAAATAAATTAACCTTTATTAATTAGACTATTTAGGACTGATTCATTTATTTTGTTTCAGCATTTGTGATTCACCAGTACTATTTTCTGCTCTGTCTCTCTGCCTCGCAATCTGTTTGTCTTGAATTTCAGTTTATTGTTGCATCTGTTTGGGATCTTTCAGTACAGGAGAGAGCTAAGATTTAAAGATTATAAACACTCATATAAACAATGTATGAACAAACTGAGAGGCTTGGCGGGTTACCTTGGGCTGCGTGCCATGCTAACGTGACTGTTGGGATTATGTGGGCTAGAGTTGTCTCATATCTGCCTGCTTTGGAGAAGAGATAGTGATAACAGGCAGTATCTGTCCAGTTTCTCACACTGGGCCAATACTCTTGGAATATGAGAGCATCCTTGCCACCACCCTGGGCCCTGAAGTACCAGGCTGAATGATTCCTCCCTGCCAAGACTACAGCATGCTCCCTGCCGAAGCACCACCAGCACGGGATGTAACCCACGGTTACCTTTCAGTGACCTGATTTTGAAACTCTATTTTTGGTTTGATAGACGCACATCACACAGTTTGCTTCTTGGACACACCTGACACGGAGCAGAACATTCCTGCCCCTCAGTTTTGCAGAATTAGACTGAGGATGGTCTGAATTGTATTTCCATTTTCATAAGAAGACTACAGATCTAATCTCCACTATCCAAACATCCCAATAGATAGAAACAAGCCCAAGGTTACTATTACAGCACTTACCTTGCCTTACCCAGTCTCCTGGCCACCAAGAAATCAGACCAGGCTTTGATAGTTATATTTGCATTTCTCTCAACTCTAAGTTTGTGCTCTCTTAATTTTCCCTTCTTGATGAGTCAGGAGAATAGCAGAAGTTGATGTGTTCCTAGGACAGCGCTTGCCCATACTGAGAAAGGCTTCATCTAATTGTAGAAAAGCTCCTCGGAGAAATTTATGGAAGCGAAAAGAAGCAGTTCTGGGAAGTAAAGCTTGCTCTCTGCAGGGCAGCGGTGTTTCCAGGGGTTTTTGCTTACGCACTCATTTATTCTCAGGAGTCTGACAGCGCTGGCTGTGCTCCTGAGTACGCCGTGGTCACCTTCTTGATGAGTCAGGAGAATAGCAGAAGTTGATGTGTTCCTAGGACAGCGCTTGCCCATACTGAGAAAGGCTTCATCTAATTGTAGAAAAGCTCCTCGGAGAAATTTATGGAAGCGAAAAGAAGCAGTTCTGGGAAGTAAAGCTTGCTCTCTGCAGGGCGGTGGTGTTTCCAGGGGTTTTTGCTTACACACTCAGTTATTCTCAGGAGTCTGATAGCGCTGGCTGTGCTCCTGAGTACGCCATGGTCAAGTCCTGCAGATGCTCACATTCCCTGTGGGAGGATGGTTTGGTGGGTCCACCTCTCCCCTACGCTGAAGTGGCCTGCAGATGCTGCAAGTGAGCGAGTCAGGTAAGACATGGTGTTGGCTGACAAAGGGAAAATTCATGCTGTAGGAGTCCACAGAAGCTGAAAACCCCAGCCGAGCTGCTGCTTTGAGAGCTGAAACTGCCATGTCCCCCACAGCAGCTCCCTGAGGAGGACACATCCCATGCAAACCAACAGCAACGTGCACCCAGACAGGCTCCACTGCCCATTTATCTTACTGCTGGGCTTGAACCTGTCATTACACAGAGGTTCTTTATCACAGACAGCGAGCAGTGTCCTCAGCGTGGGATAAGGTTTATGCTTTGACAGGCCCTAATAAAGCCATTTTTCTTTCCCAACCTCGACCAGGCAGGTCTGCTCTGGATGCTGATCAACAATTTAGCTTTACTTGGATGGCTTGGAACAATCCTGACTCTTTCAAGGCTGAGTGGAAAAATGTTCCCAGCATGTCTGGGGGAAGACCTCAAAGGTTTGTCTGTGGTTCTTATGGCTGGTGCATCCCGCTGTGCATTTGATACCCACGTTTAAATTCTGAGCAGATAACAGTTAGCCTTCACCAGAATACATTTTTGGAACCCCATCAACATATCAGAGAGCAATATTAATGCTTTAAAGTTCAAGTCCCAGACACCCCAGCTCCGCTAGGAGCAAGCAGCAGGCTAAAGCCTCCAGTGGTAAATAAGCTTAGTAGATCCTTTGTAAAAAAGTAAGAAAAGGGCCACATTGGAATAAAACAACATAATGTTTGTGCATCCGTTTGCCTTTGTAAATTTGCTAGAAAGGGATGTACATGGTTTGAGCATAGCACTTTTCATTTGTGGTCTGTGTGTCTCTGGTTTGCTTATATCAATGTCTGTTTGTTTGCTTAATAGAAGATGTATCATACCTCCCTGCAAAACTTGCCTCTCGTTCTTTAGGCAGCAATGGGTGCCACCGCATCACTGCAACCCAAAGAGACATTCAGATTTTGTGCGTCATTTCTCTTTCTTAACATCTGTCTTTAGACTTTCCTTTATATCAGCAGAAATAACATACATCAAGCTACCTTTGCCTAGAGAGCAACTGGGCATACAATGCCAGCTTCATAACATAGTACTGGGGGGAGCATGCCAATCGCCCTTGAAAGTGGATGGAATTAATTCCTTTTTGGTAGCGATAGCTGCTGGGCTTTAGCTCAAACAATGACTCCGTCTCAAGCTTTGAAGCGCCCAATTTCTTATTAAAAATATCATAAGGATACGACTAGAGCCAAGTTCTCAGCAACCTAACCTTGGAAACAGATAGCTTTCTTTCATGGAGAACACAATAAATTCACAGTTGTTTTCTTTTAAATGGATAACCTAAAAATAAATAAAAACCCTCCAATCTTGACTCTAAACAGTTTTTAAAATTACTTGTAGGATGTCAAAGTTGCCTATTGTTAATATAGGTTGGTGAGACACAGTCACATTTCGTAGTGTTGTGTGTGGAGTAGGTGAGAGGGTAAAAAGTACATATAATAGAGGTAGTTTTGGCAGATCGGTTAATGGGACCAATAACTTTCCTCCACCCACTCCTCCCCTCCCTTCAGGCTCTTGCAGGCAGAAGTCACAAAAGCAAGAATTTTTCTTCCTCCTGGTCCTTTACCACTTACCTTGAGCTGTGAAGCCATCTGGATTCGTTAGACAAAGAGCAAATCCTCATCAGAGCTCCTTTGCTTCTGTACGTGTCATTTTTATGGGCAAATAATTAATGCCACACAGGATTTGAAAACAAAGGTGATGGTTACAAAAATCTTTGCTGGCAGGTTTTGTTCATTTCTAGCAGTCTTTGCTTTATGCCACAGGACTCAAATAACAGAGATTTCTCCTGAAATAGCCACAGTGAAACATGCCTAAGGTGTTTTAGCAGTAATGTTGAGGAGGAATTGCTAATATATTTTTTTCATCTTGACAGTGAGGGGCCTCTGTTGTGTATACCTTGCAATTAAAAGGGAAAGGAGAGACCTTGTATGAAGTTTGCATCCTCACACTTAAAGCACTGCCACGTGTCCCTGTTAATCATTCTTCCGCTGCAGCTACTTATGGATTCAAATAAAGTTTTCTGATGAAGAACTTCAGCCGACCGAACAGAGAAACAAACATATGTTACAAGGCAAAAGAGCCCTCTTGTTTTGCAGCTCCTTCCTCCCGCTCCAGAAATATGGGCTACGGGATGAAAGAACAAGATTTTGATATGCTAATTTCTAGTATCATTAAAATATAATGCTTGCTTGTCCTTTATCAACAAGCTTGTTCATCTCTGAGGTTCAGCTTGTCGTGCCTAATCATGTGCTGCATCAGCTGTCCTCTGAGGCCACGAGATGAGGGGGAATATAAAGACCAGACACATAGTGTTAGCCAACTGCATTCGCCTGCCTGTCTGATATCTCTGCCTATGCCAGGAAGGACATTACTGCAGTGCTTTTGAGACTAATGCTGGGGAGCAGCATCGGGGGGGTGTGAAATGTCCTCTAGGGATGCTTGCTGGACTCGCTGATCTGACTTGCTAATCTGATTTCAGTGTGTTGCTCTTGGCTTGGCTGGGGCTGCTCTGATTTTTTTTATTATTATTTTTTTATCTGTTAAAGTCAGATCAAACTCGAGCACTGGTTTTTGCCTCCCTCATTTGATTTATCCAGCCCAAACTTTCAGAAGAACAGGCCTTCTTCTGTTCTTTTAGACGGGCGTAGAAGTGTAATTGTAGAGAACTTTCCATCAGTGTAACTGGAGTTAGTACTGGGAGAGGAGACCAGGGTTGATAATACCAGTCTTTGAGTTTGTAAAGATTCTGGGGTTTTAAAGTTACTCATCATCTGTAGGTACACAAGAGCAATGTGATAATACTTTTATTTCTTAATTCATCTTTTTCTTCAAGAGGGTCACGGATGCCTTATTCCTACCTCTATACTTACTTCATGTCTAGTGCTGTTTGGAGTGGGGTCCAGCTCAGTATCCAGGAACTCATCTGCCAATTGGCAAAAGTGAAGGTGGTGTCAGCAGCACGGAGTGACCCCTGTGCTGGACCTGCATCACTTCCAGCCCTGGCCCTTGTCTCTGTAACCTCCATCCAGGTGGGCTCAGGACATTCTGTTCAGCATCGTGTCTGTTTACAAGGTGTCACCCATAGCTTGAATTGAGTGCCTGCTAGGAAATGTTCTGAGTTAACTCCTGACCTGACCACCCTGAAGCTCCTGGAGTTCCCTTAGCGTGAATCTGGACCAAAATATTTCACGTGCCATGTGGCTAGCAAAACAAAGGCTTTTTGGGGAGTAGCACGTTGTGCAGGTCTGGCTTGGTACAAAATGGTATTGATCCTGTGTTAAAGCATTTAAGAATGGCCGCAATACAAAGAAATAGATGTCACACTCATAAATAAGAGTTGAACTAATTTAAATTACCCCTGCAAGATAATTGGAAGATATTAAAGCCCTGGATCTACATGCTCCCTGCTTGAAAGATATAATTTGGCAAGCAGATAGAGCAGAAAGGGGCTATTTATAATTTTTTGCAGCCTTTCAAGGGGCATAGCAATAATACTGGATGGAAATGAGAGAGATGCTTATAGCATGAATTGTGCTTTTCTACAATGCACCTAGAAAAAGCTCTTTCCTCATTCCATATCAATCAAAAAAAGCCTAAGATAGAGGGCAGAGAAACAGAGCCTTAAGCTTTTAGGAGCAATCTTTCTAAACTTGCTATCCCATACTGCTTTTTTTAATTAAAAATTTATCCTTCAAATTACTTCTGTTTCCATCCGAATTTGGCTTTCATTTACTTTTCAGGCTGGCATCTATGTGAGCAAGTGGAGCGGCACAGAGAGGGGCGGGGGGGTCGCTCTCCCCATCAGCAGGCGTCTTCCCTGTTTACCTACAGCCTTTCATCTCACTCCTCTGCTGCATATGCTTAGCATCTGGCTGCTAACCAAACACGTTTGACTACTGTCTACAAATAACGTGATTCCAAATATAAAATATTCTGTGAGTCACATTAATTACAAAAAAGGAAAAGAACAAGGGGGAAAAAAAAAAAAAAAGAGGGTTTTAATGAACTGGAAGTTTTCCCTGGAAGATGAAGTGATCTCTCTGATTGCCATGAGCCAACTGAAAAAAAAATAATAAACCCACAGAGGAAAAGAGAAGTCTCAATTATAGTATAAAAGAAAGCGCACTGTGTATTTTGGATAATAGATTTAAAATTATACTGAATCAGCCTTGGTGATGGCAAAACAGCTGGGGTCGCAGCCTCTGCCACTGCAGAGCTGTCATCAGAGGGGTTTAAGGAAGAGGTGTGAAGATGCTTTTCTGGGAGCTGAGGGCTGCTGGGGCACCCTCAGCCCACCCCCAGGTGGGGAACCATTACAGCATCCCCCTTGCATTTGTTGCTGGGAACTGCTCAGCACCACTGCGAGGAGCCACGGTTTGCAGTAGTCTCTGATCACATCCCACCTTGCCTCGCTCTGTGCCCTTTACCAAAGCTGAGAATAAGTTCAATTTATTTGCTGGCATTTGGCAATGTAGGTATTAACCCCTTTTAAATTTATTTTGTGCACCCACATCTCTTAAAGGTTGGGGTATCATGTCAAATTACTGCAGCTGCCCTTTCTTCTGCACTCCTAGGTTAGAAACGGTGACTTTTCTTCGGTACCCAAAAACATGCCCTCTCCCAAGGCTGCCTGGGCTGCTTGTTCGTGGGGAAGTCTGAAACCCTCACAGAAAAGCTGCTCGGTGTTTGGCACACGGAGAAGGTCACACTTGATGAGATCAGAAATGTTATTTTCAAGCTTATAGTCGAGTATTACAAATAATTACAAAATAGAGCTCTATATTTATGTAGCTTAGTGTTATTTTAACTCGCATTGATCAATGCTTGCTTCCAATCTAATGCATGAAGAATTCTATCAAGGATAATGCTTATTCAGTGCGAACCTCGGTTAGAAATAGATCCTCAGGTGATACATCCGTGATGAGCTGTTTTAAGGAGGGTATTATATGTCTCTCAAAGCCTTTTGGGAGGGGAGGAGGAAAAAAGTGCTTTGAGACAATAGCAAGCTGATTCAGTAGCGGCACAGGAGAAAGGCAGCTCGTGGTGCTGCCTTTCATAGAAGCGCTGCGATGCTGCCGTGTATCGCAAATGCAAAAGACTTAGATGAAATGACAGGGGAAGAACTAAGAGAAACTATGGATAAGGCCCAGTGAAGGCCAATTAAAACGAGATGGGCGCAAGTCTTTGTGGGGGAATTTGGAAGGAGAGGAGGACTGAACTGCTCCGTCACTGCTGCTGCTTGCAGAGTTGTTTGCTTTCGGATTGACAGCTGGAACAGGTAGCTGGAGTGTTGATGTCTTCTAAAAAATGCATGTTTTTGTGGTCTCTCTGGGACTGTTTGACAAACCTACGAGGCTGGATGAAGCAGAGATGCATCTTCCAAATCAGGTGCTTGATCAGGCTTCCTCTACAAACACTGGCAGTCCTCAGTTAACTGTTTTTATCCAGGAAGGTAACAGTTAAAAGGTGTCTTTCACCCTTCTCTTAAAAACTATGGTCAAAATAAAGCATGGGTAAGTGGTTGGCTTTAAAAGGTCATACTAGATTGTCCCACCTGTATCACGGTATGTGAGCCTCTCTTCTTGAGCTAGGAGCTACTTCTGCAAGTAAAACAATAAAAGGAACATCCAAATGCTGTACTGCCCAAAATGACTGTCTTACACGGAGTGGTGCCACAGCTGAGGTCCAAAAATCACCAAGACATTTTGGGGGCTCAGTCCAGCCACTGGGTCTCCACCCTCAGCCCCCCCCATCATCTGCCCTGGACACTGTGACTGCCCCCAAAGAACAAACCTGGTGTGGAAACCCTACCTTGAGTTAATTGTCACTGAATGAAACCAGGTTTTTTTTTTTTTTCTGAATGCCCTTTGCTATTAAAGTAGTTCATGACTAGGAAGGGGTGAGGCAGCGGGGATATAATTAGAAGTGCATTCATCACTCCTGCTGCTAATTGTTTTCTAAGAATGCACAAAAAGAGATGCAATTGCTTTCTGGAGTGCCTCATCGCGCGGCAGGTACCAGTCACAGACCATAGAATGGTTAGAGTTGGAAGGGACCTTAAAGATAATGAAGTTCCAACCCCCTGCCCTGGGCAGGGACACCTCCCACCAGACCAGGTTGCTCAAAGCCCCATCCAACCTGGCCTTGAACCCCTCCAGGGATGGGGCAGCCACAGCTTCCCTGGGCAACCCGTTCTGGTGCTTCACCACCCTCACAGTAAAGAATTTCTTCCTAATATCTAATCTAAATCTCCCCTCTTCCAATTTAAAACCGTTGCCCCTTGTCCTGTCACTACACTCCCTGGCAAAGAGTCCCTCCCCAGCTCTCCTGTAGCTCCCTTGAAATACTGGATGGAGCTATAAGGTCTCCCCGGAGCCTTCTCTTCTCCAGGCTGAACAACCCCAGCTCTCTCAGTCTGTCCTCATAGCAGAGGTGCTCCAGCCCTCTGAGCATCTTTGTGGCCCTCTGCTGGACCTGTTCCAACAGGTCCATGTCCTTCCTGTGCTGAGGACTCCAAAGCTGGACACAGTGCTCCAGGTGGGGTCTCACCAGAGCAGAGTAGAGGGGCAGAATCACCTCCATCCTGCACTCATGAGACCCCGCCTGGACTACTGTGTCCAGCTTTGGAGATCACATGAAGCTGGTGAACCCAGCCCCAACCCTGGCTCTGTTCATCTCCATGATGTGTCCACTGCTCTGTGTCCACAGAGGGACATGGGTGCAATGGCAAGAAAACGAGACCCCCATCGAGAGAGATATATGGGGCTAGGAGAAAAACACCTGCAGTCGCAGCATGGCCCCAGCACTTCCAGCCACTTTCTGAACTGCTGAAACTTGGGACATTTGCAAAGTGGGAAAGCAAAGGAAAAGAACAGAGAAATGAAGCAAATTAGTTTCTTCAGATTTGGGATTCGGCCTCCGCCTTTGCTGCGACAGTGTGCATCAAACCCAATTTATTTTAGATAACTGTGGCTGCGAATGATGCATTTCTTGATCTGGCAGGGAAGGGTTTAAAAGTCTCCCTGTGAAAATGAGGCCAGTTGATCTGTGTCTTGGCTGTTTATCACACAAAATCAAAGCGGGTGAATCAAAATGGCAAGAGACGCTACCAGCTGGAGAGAGCCTCTTATCAGAGCCCCGGTGCCTGTGCTGAAATTTATCTTCTACTGGGTGGCCCAAAATGGGGTGCAGATGTGGTCTGATGATGACCAAGAAAGGGATAAGTTCTTCCTTTGATTTGCTCCTGTTCCTGTGGCCACAGCAGGGACTCAGCTAGGGCTGAGACAGGGGGTTTTCAGGTCAATAATGAAGATGTTAAATGGAGCAGGATCTTGCCCCTAACCCTGTCCCCCCTCCCCTGGGTGACAGGGCTGCACCGACACTCACCTGCCTGGTTACAAAGGCCCTTACGAGCCACCAGAAATAATTAAAAGTACCAATCTGGATTTAAGGACGAACCCCCCACAAACTGTCAACAAACTCACAAGTCCCCACCCCATAAATAAATAAAGAGCATAGTGCCCCCCAAGCAAACCACAGCAAAAACCTAAACAAACCCAAACAAATAACTAAACACCACCCTCTCCAAAAAATGGTGAGAATCCCCTCTTCTGCAAAGCCTATGTCAGACCTTAAAGACCCACAAAGAAACTGTCCGAAAAGTGAAACTATTGTCAAAAGTAATCAGAAGTCCTTGCTCATAGATTTGAAGGCGAGGACAGATTTTGGGCCCGATCGGGGGGTTGCAACCTGCAGGGTTCCAGTTGGACTGTGCTTGTTGTCACTTTGTCCCCATGCAGCACCCTGAGGGTGGGTGTTGGTGGGGGACAGGGGACCCCTCTCAGTGTGGGTGGCTGTGGTGGCTTGGCTGGGGGGGGGGAACAGGCATCCTGATGACCCATCCTGATGACCCATTCTGCACCTCCCTGCCTGCCTGGCCAGAAGCCTGGACCACAGCCTCATAACTTGTTCTTGCCTTTGTCCTGCTCCCGTGCTCTGGAGAAAGGACGGATTTTCGGGGAAATGGGGATATCCATGGAAAAACTTCTGGGAGGAGCAGCAAAAGCTCCTGCTCACAGCCTGAGGGCAGGTCGCCCTGCACAGCCTGGTGATGATGGACCCAGCCCTCGGGCCACATGATTCATACACTATTTTTATAAAAGTTCTTTTGTACGAAGCTGTTGTAGTGCATTACACCATGTTCCTTCTGCCGCAGTTCAAACATGTTACGTCCACCAAAAAATGCAAGCCACTATTTTGTTTTATGGCCCTTTTAATCAGATACGTAGTCCGTAATGTGTATTATAGTACCTTGGAAATTAACTTTATTGTGGTATTCCACTGTGTGCAATTAGGAAGGGCTCTCTGTATCCCAGTAAATGCTGTTTCGCACGCGGCATAAGTGCTGAATAGAAAAATCCATTCCTCCATGAGGTTTCCCTATTAGTAAACTCTAATAAGTTATTGAACAACGTTCATTGCAACAGTCAAGAAACCTGACTGTAATAACAGGCCCTTTATTGAACCCCAGACATGTCAATAACAGATAATCCTGCGATACACAACAGTAGATGGTGCTCTTGGTTTGCATTAGCTGCCTGCAGACACCGCATGAGGAGATTGTCCACTCTTAAGCCTGTCCCTAGTGAAAACAGTACTTCAGAAAGCAAAGCTGGAGATGCCTAAGCATTTTATTAGCCTTGCTAAGTCTGTCAGTGGCCACAGCCCCCAAATCTTCAGGCACACAGTCCACCGACATGTTCTTCAAGAAGATGCTGAGGCTGAGTACGCATAGAAGCAAAAAGCCAGCTTCCCCACAGCTCCTTCCAACCCTAGCAAGCACCATCTCTGGAGAGGGCCCTCTGCAAAAGAAAGCTGAAACCTCAAGAAAACACACCCAACGCTTGGTGGTGTCTGGGGGCTGGTGTCACAGCATGCTGTAGGCAAGGGCATCTTCTGTGGGAGCACCAGCTCCTCCAGTCAGCCCGCACAGCCTTTCCAGCTCTGCAAAACCCTTCTCAACTCCAGCCAGTTCATGCTCTCAACAGGAGGAATAAAGCAAGGTTTCTGGTTTATGGTGTCCTCTTCGTAGGAAGTGGCCAGGCAGTCCAGCTGGGGCTGGGGAAGTTTGATGTGGTGGTTGACCTGCACCCGTGGCTGGGGCAGCGCATCCTTGGCACAGGCTGCCATGTCCCATCAGGGGCTCTCCCACCCCTTCTGGGCGAGGTGGCTGCTCAACCACTTTGCTTCGTCCAGTTACACAATTTTAACCATAGCAATTACACTTTCTGTGTTTAGGTTCCACTTCCCTGACGGTGGGAGCTTGACGATGCTTTGTACCTGAGAGGCCAAATCAGCAGGTAGACAAGGTAAAGACTCAAAAAAACTTTCTGAAAGGATAAACAACTATGTGAAGTCTTCTCTGGAGACTTACAATTCAGGGTGAGAATTCAATAAGGCCTTAAAAAGCAAGGCGTGCTGTAAAAGGCTCGGGTGCCCAGTGCTCGTATAAACAACTCTTTTTCAGTCCAAACATGTACTTCAAACCAAAATGTGCTCTGTGAGACTTATTGATTTATATAAACTATATGCACACACTATAGCCCATGGTTGAGCACCACCAGTTTAAGATTATACATAATCTATAAAAATGTTTCTACTTAAGCAAGTGGTGCTCCATCATAAAACAGAACAGCTGTGTGTGGATATAAAGGAGAAGAACAGCCACGATTATCCACACACAGATGTATGTTGCCTATATGTGCCTGCGTGCTTGTGCACAGGCACAACTGGCATCTTTTAAATATGCCCCATTGCCTGGACATTAAAAGGCTTGGAAAAAAAAAGAAAAAAAAAACCGAATGCTTCTGCAGCTTCCTCTGCACTAATTGAATTTCTGTCCATAACATTTACAGACTTTAAGAAAAGCCCGCATAATTACCTTTTCTCTGGAATTTTTTTTCTCCTCTCCATTTAAAACTCATTGTATTGTGTCATTTTATAGGCGCCAGGAATAAATCTTTTGTCAACTCTATTGCATTATTATGCAAAGTACACAAAAAGTATAGGAATAAAACAGCCCGGGAGAAGCCGAATGCTGCTCCTTTCAGTCCTCCCATTCTGCCCCAGCAGCAAGCCTCCAAGTTTGCTAACACAATCTCTTTCTCCAAGAAACTTCCTCACCCTCGGCCATTGATTGCAAAGAGTTCACTTGACCATGTTAATGCTGGCTACGAGGAAACGTATTTACTGAGAGAAGAAAGACTTGATGAAGGAGCCATCAATTATCGCTGCAGAATTGATCCTGGGAGGGTGAAGGAGATGCTGGGCACCAGGAGGATTTCTTGGCAGGAGGAGAGAGGTCAGCTGCAATGAACTCCCTTCTCCCCCGGGGATGGAGACGCGTCCCAAGAAGAACCATTTTAGGCAAAACCAAAAATCATTGATGTTGAAAAATACTCTGAAGGGCAAAGCTCGAGAGGTACGTGGGAAGTTTCCAGGTGGTATCAGCAGGCTGTGATTAATCTAAGGAGCTCAGAGCCAGAGCTGAGGGGTGGGAAGAAGGACTTTAACCTGAGGCTGACCCTGCCCCGTCCCACCGCCACCCAAAGCACAATCCAGGCGTCTTCCAGCTGATTGTAAAGCTCCAGTAAGAACTCATTTAAACACATTAGTGGCTGCTTTAACTTCTAACCCAGGCTCGTTAACATTGTTGGAACAGAGTTTTGCTCCCACAATGTATCCACAAAATGGAATTAAGCAACTTAATTAGGCTGGGTAAAACACAAAGAGGGATTTAAGAGTGTGGGGACTTGGCAGCTCTCCTCGAGGTGACGTCAGGGGCCGCTGGAAAAGCTCATCCACCCAGCTCTGACCCTGGAAATTTCCTCCGCTGGAAGAGCGGTGGAGTAGGATGTTTGCTCATGATTTGTTTGTTTTGTTTGGGTTTTTTTTCTGCCTTACCATAAAACACTGCAGAGAGGTAGACTCATAGCATGAGAAAGTTCTGGCACTCCTGCCACCCATTTCTCTTCCCTTTCTTGTTTCACCTTATATAAATAATGGCCCTTCGCTTGGGAGAAGAAAAGTACAGCGACCGACTGTGCTGGTGAAAAAAAGAAAAATTAAGGGAGAAAAGAGTCAGAAGGAAGCCAACAGTAAACTTGTACTTTCTTGGAGGTAAATGATTAATCTGTGGTCACTGGGGGATCTGACTCCAGAGGGTTACCCAAATTTATCTGCTTGCATCTAGCAACTATTGCCAATTTTTTTCAGCTGACAACATGGAGGGACAACACCAACAATATGGTGGGAGAAAGCTTTAGCCCCCATGTCAAACTGAAAAGTCTAAAATACTTTATTCGTCGTTGTTTATTTACTCAAGTACATCTTTGAATGAAACATTGAGGCTCTGCACATACCTTCTGGAGTCATCTGCTGGCATGGGCCACTGTGGAGCACCTTTTTGGTGGGACACAGACACGACCACTAGAAGATCCTGCTTTGTGCCTGGGGGTGGATGTGAGCAGCCAGGTGTGAGGTCCTGGGAGCCTGGAGCAGCCGGTGTTGTTCTGGTTGGCTGTGCAATGACTTATCTCTGCTTCAGAGGTGCCAAAGCACCGTGGGAAAGGTGGAGGAGCTGCCAAGAGAAATGTCTGGCTCTATTTCTTGGACAAATTCAATTCTTCTGGAGATTCAGATGGAGACATGTGTCCCTGGGAAATGTTTACCATTTGTCTCCCAGAGACGTTGTGTTGGAGAGTGTGATGGTTGGAGTGACTCGTCCTTCCTTGGCACAAACTTGTCACTTCTCCTGGTCCCACAGGGACCCTTGCCATGAGTCCAGCTTGCTCCTCCCATGCCCCACACACTGGGGAGCCACAACTGTCCATGGCCTCAACTGGCTCTACTCCTCCTGCAAAGCCTCCTGCCCTGAGCAGTTTTATGCACTCTCTCCTTAAATACCATAATGCTTCAGTGGATATTTTTTCTACCTCTGTGGCTTAACTGAAGATTTTTTGTTGTTCTCTTTCAACATCTCAAGCTAATCTTTTGCCTTCAATCAAGTCCCTTATAAATAATGTCATCCTCACCGCACCTTTGACACAGATATCCTGGGATTCCAGGTGGCACTAATAAAACACACATCCCATCTGCAGAACTGAAAAGGAGAAAGAAACCAAGCTGTGAAGAAAGCTGATGAGTTTAGCCTCATGAGATTACCTTAAGATGTGTGACTTTAACAGGCAGATCACCGCATCGTAAGTCCGGTGCCCTCACACAAGGCTGAACTCTGTATTATATAAAACACTAACGAGATGGGGCTAATCACACTTCCTTCTGATGGGGAAATATTTATTGCCGTGCCTTATCTCGCCCTTTTCAACGACTGGTTGAGACTATTTGCTCTGCTTTCGGGCTGCTGTTTGCAAATAGTGACGGAGAAGGGGATGGGAGCATCAATGCACAAACAGCTTTCTGTTTGCGTAGCGGTTTGAGAACGGCTGCGCCGTGCACGGGCGCCAGGACGAGCAGAAACAAGTATTTATGAATTATTTACATTTCTTTAGTTGCTGTTCATCATTTGTTATTTTTCTGTTTAAACAGTTTGTCCTCTGTTCCAGGAGCAGAAGGAAAGCCAAAATGACTTCAGTGACAGCTCAAATACCCCACAGAATGACTAGTAAGTAGTCAAAGTAAACAACTTATGATGAAAACACAGTCTGAAAAATTATTCATCCCATCCACACAGCAAATTGGTCAGAAAAAGGAATTTCTGTTCTACAGAAACCCCTCAGATTAAAAACCAAAGAGAAGAAAAATTGTTTACCTTTTCCATACAATGAGAATGTTACCAAAAAATGGAATGAAATATTTGATATTATTGTAGTTCTTTGTTTCTAAAATGTGAAAACATCAGAATGATGCAGAAAATTAAAGAATTGAATTGAGTCAGCTAAGAAGATGATGTGATGTTTTTTTGCTTATCAAAATGAGAGAGAAGCGCTTTATTTTGACTTTTCCCCATCAAAAATGTTGTGGAAATCAGCGAGTTCCTGCACAACATTTTGATGAAAATGAAAACCACATTTTCTAACAAAGCACCGCTCTGACTCCAGCTCTAGTGACTGCGGGCAAGTTACAGGCCTGATCCTGACACCAGTCTCCCCAGTCTGTTGAGTTACTGGAGCTGCTCTTGGTCTACCCAAAGCTCCATCAGTTGAAGACACCTCAGAGTCTTCCTGAGCCAGGAAAGGGGCTGTGCTCAATCACTAATTTATTCTCCATGAATAATTCAACCACTTCTTGTCATCGCTTTGCCACGTGTTTCTGTCATACACCGCACAGGATTTTATCATCAAAACCTCGAAATTGGGAGATGGAAAGAGCATAACATAGACTGCCACCCCCCTGGCCAGGAATATTCCCCTTGCTGTGTCAGTGTGGGGTGCAGCATCACTGGGGATGGAAATGAGCCTGGCCCCACTGGCAGCACTACAGCAGCTCGGGGCTTACGTCTGCACTATATCCCCTGCAAGCAAGAAGGCAAACATGGCTTGTGAAGAGCTATAACGTTACTGGGTTTGAATATTTGTATTTTAGTTGAGGGGTTTACTGCAAAAAATGAAAACTTGTTTCTAAGCATAGGCGAGATGGAGATATAGATAAAACTGCATTTTTAGGTAAATAAAAAATGCAGAGCAAATTCTGTTCTTCCTCTGGCCAGCTTAAATATGAGAACATACTGAAGGGTTTATTTTCCAGGTGAATTGTTGGAGCTTTAACTCTATAAATAAGCCGAGCTCCATTGATCTCAATGGCACGATGCTGATTGACACCTACTGAGGATACATGCATAAGTATTTTTCATAATGAGCTCCTTCTGAGCCCACGATTGCCAATTGATGTGGCAATTACATATTAATATGTGTGACTGTGCACAATCAAACTGGGCTAGAAGGGATGCAACCTTTTGTTTTTTAAAATTAATAAAATATTTAGTGCAATCAGCTCATATCTCCCAATTTGTTGCCAATTAACTAAAGTGTTTAGTGTGCAGCTGATTGAGGCTGCAGCCACAGGGCTGCACTAGGGGAACAAATTGGAGGCTTCTTGCACTGAATTTCTCTCTATTTCATTCTTTCCAGGTAGGAGCAGAACAGCAGGAGCCGGGAAATGGTAAGGACTTTCCTCTCCAGGGAAAGACATCTCCAGTCATCAAGAGGAGATGAAGCTAGCAGACAGCTAAAATACCCCACAGATTAAAACTCAAAAGTGCATCAAGCTAAACTTCTGTTAATGAAGACCAGAGATTTTGGCCAATAAGTTGCAGTGGACTTTTAAAATATGTTCGGTTTTTTTCCCAGGAATATTGATTAAATGGTGAGGAGGTGAAGAGAGTTGCAATGCAGAATGACAGTAAGTTTTGAAATATATTTGCCATGGAAATTCAAATCTTGATTTTTAGTTGCTCTGGTATGTGGTGTATGTTAATCTGATAGTAGTGGATCCCAGTATTATAGGGCCTCATGGTATGGCAGAATAAATACAGACTTATACAGAGGCCAAGAAGGGACAGGAAAAGTACCAGAGGTGATGTCTTTGGCTGGTAGAGAGCCTTCCCAGCTGGTGTAGGCTACACTAAAACCCCAAAGCCCATGTCCTTCCAATACCTGAATTCTCACTTACATCCCATAGAAGTTGGTGATTTAAATTACATTCACAGCCTTAATGCCTTGATGGCTCCATTTTCTTCCCACTTGTTTATTTTTAATTTAAACTAATGAGCTATTCCTGCATTCCTTCCTCCGTGTCAGAGAGCAGGACAGATTTGCTAGAACTCTGGTGAATTCTGGAAACGAGCTTATAAAATCTTTACTTGGGATGTTTCAGAGGAGCACCCGCCTGCTGGAGGAAGAGCCAGGTTCTGTGCCAAGAGAAAGAGCAGCCCCTGGGGTTTTTTTTATGGTTTTTGTTCAGCTTGTTCGAAGTCTGTAATGAGGGACTGTCTCTTCATCAAATCTGTCTAATGGGATCTTTGATCTCCATTAGGAACTGGAGCTCAGCGAGGAGAGAATCAGCATCAGTAACGCATTCATCTGAACTTCCCCTCTCCGATACAAAAATGGTGATTCATCCCCCAACTAGGCCATTTTTTTCAATGAGCTTGCCATTCATGGGAATTAGGTCTAGTCCATGCTGCTGTAGCTCACATAATTATTAATAAACTGAATGTCTGCATCTAAAATAAAATCAAATCACATCTTCTTTTCTAGGACTGGCTGGGCAGAGCAAAGCTGACTTTGTTCTAGCTCAGGGATAACAAGAGCAGCCAGACCCCAGCAGTGTGAACGTTTAATGTGGGCTCATACAAGCAGAGTATGAGGTGCCAGGGACACGGGAGGTGACAGCACTGTCACCGCTTCCCCACTTGCCCCCTTGCCAGAGCTGAACTGCACTACGTTGAACTGGGCCAGACCCACCTTTTGTGGCATCCTCCAAGGTCAAGGAGTCTTCTTGGAGCTCCACAAGTGTTTGCCATGGACACGGAAAGAGGGGTGATGGCAAGAGAACTGGAAGAGGGCAGAGAATGATGCCCGTAAATCTCCCTCCTTCTCACAGTGATCCGAACCCATCAGCTCTGTGATGGAGCCTCGCTCTTTTATGGGAGATTAGCACCATCTCTCTACAGAAAACTGTCACCAACAGCCACCAGTTCACCCAACCCGGAGTTTGACAGGCTCTAAATCCACACAGGCAGCCCCGCTCTTCCTGGAAATGGGCATGGATTGGGTTTGTGACAGCAAAATTTATTGCAGCATGAACAGCGGGGCAGAGCAGAGAAAGAACCTCAGGAAAGAAACCTCTGGCTGAATAACTTGATCTGCCTCTTCCTATTATATCGTTGCAGTGCGTATAGTGCTGAGGCAAACAATTCTTGCAGAAAAACAAGGGGGAAAAGAGTATTTCCATCATTTCACAACTGTTGGTGGAAATCCATCGAGTAAACAAAATCCTGCCCCAGTGCAGGCATCATTTAAATGAAGTCACCGCTGAAGTTTTGACTGATTACTGGTTCAGAGCCAAGGAGCTTCATTATCAGGTACGGATGACTATGCAGCGCTGAGCGTGAGGGAAACCATCCCTCTGGAGCTGTAAATGGGGAAAATATGATAAAAGACAGCAACCATGGAATTCCTTGGTGCCATTTTTCACAAAGTCACATTTCGGAGTGGAAATGTATTTCCTGTGATCTTTATAGTTGTGAAGAGCTGCGCTGCTCGCATGATAGCTCTGCCAGTAAATGCACTGAGAAAAGCAATATGAGTATTTAATGTTCAGCAAACTATCACCAGGTGTATGCTTTTGCAGTCCATTGCAGTCGAAAGCAGAAAAGTGGGTTTTTTTTTTCACCTAGGTGTAAAAATAGCTAAATCTGAGACAAACTATAGTGTAAGAGGAGGAAGTCCCGGTTTCTTTAAGGGAAGAAAGAGGTAGCACATAAAAATAAACAGTCACTTTTAAACATGGTATTGAAGCAGGTACTTGCTGCTTTGCTCCATCAGGGTGCAACCCTCTTTGTAAACTTCCAACTGCAACATTATTTCTGATGAATTATTGAGGTAGATAAGATATTTTACCCTCCCAACCAGCTCAGGTGCATCATTAAGTGCATCAAACTCTCTACTATTTTATCGAACCTGAAAGCGTTTTTTAAAATGAGAAAGGCATGTCTGCTTTTAACACAGATTTTATCCTTTTTACATTCTTCCCAAAGCCCTCTCAGGACTTGGGGAGTTTTCTCCATTGTTCATGGGGCTTCGGGTTGGGCTTTTTTTAAGACAATGTTGAATTATTGAAAAAGGGTAAAATATTTATTATCTGATCAATAATACATTGGATGCTCTGCTGCTTATTTTTATTATTGACAGAAGCAACTTGGCCGCCTGAGACGAGAACACGCTAAGATGAGGCAGATGTTGCTGTAATCAAGGCAAGAGGGAATTGGAGATGAGGTGGCCACGGGCTGGGCTGCGGACATCCTTCCACACTGGTGAATATTCAATCTCTCTCTGGGAAGAGGTGGTTCAGCTCCTGTGGAGGAAGTGTTACGACATGGGGTACGTACACCATATCTTCAGACTGTGTGTCACAGCTAAAGTGATCTCTTGGCAGGCAGTTAGAGGCTATCATGGAGTGAAGTTCCTGAGACACCTCTTTCTGAGCGCACTGTATGGAGGTGGAGATGTCCCGGGTGGCTGAGAGGACTCGGTCTCACAGGTGGCCCAGCTCGAGGGACGTCCTTTTTGCTGAACAAAACTGTGCTTGCGTTTTGATGAACACCTCTGTGCAAGTGCACAGGTTTGCGCAGGGATACACGGTAGAATATATGACATGTATGTCTGTGTAGTGGATCCAGATTTGGTTTAGAGCTGTTTTTAAACAGAAATGAAAAGAAAGCCACACAAAAAAAAAATAAATAATAAAAATAGATAAGGAGAATTAAGGGAAAATTTAAAATGCAGAGAGACCAGCTAAGAGAAGTGATACGCATCCCAGGGTGATAAAGGAATTACCAGATGGAGTAATTCACTTGCCTTGACTTATTTCTGAGAAACTAGGTATCTGAAGAGCACCAGAAGAAGGGAGAAATGCAAATATTGTCCTACTCATCAGAAAATCAGAGAAAGAATGACACAGTCAGTTACCATACACTGAATTCCTAAATCTGAAACAAATATTAGGAGATAAATATATCTTTGAGGGTGGGTTTGTACAGAAAAAAAATAATAATCTTGCAGACATATTCAATATCTTATTAAAGTAGAATTACAGTTGCTAGCTGAAGGGAATGTGGTGGGCGTAGTCTATTTGAATTTTAGAAAAGCATTTGATGCAATCTCTCATAAAATTTTAATCTCCAAATAAATTAAAACTGGCTTTGATATAAGTACACCCTAACTGGCTAAAGAATCATAAAAGTAAGAATGAAAAGTGGCATTTACATTACACTGGAGGAAGTAGTCTTTCTTAATGCAACTCAGATAAGAATAATTGGCCTTATTTATTATCTCCCTAGCAATAGAGAACAAGAAGCATAACGGCATGTTGCCAGACTAAACAGGAAGGCATAGAATGGAACCGGACACTGGGAAAGAAGTAATATAGTGGTTTTCTGCCCATGGTGGACAGTTGCAGCCGGCAGATAAGGTGCTTTAAATTCATGGCTTTGCTTACTCAGAGGTACCTTGGGCAGGCAAAGACTAGCGTTGCAGTCAGCTCTCCTATTTTAAACCAACAAGCATGCAGGAAAGCTAAATGTCTGTCTTTCATGAACAGAAATCCATGTGATATTTATGTTATTAAGATAGTTATTGGTGTTTTCCCCTAGATTGATACAGCCTCCAAGAAGGAGCCTGCTGTGACTCACTAGGAAGTCCTGGGGAGCTGATGCCCTGTTGTGCCTTGGGGCTGAACTGCCTCTCAGCCACCTGCTTTTTGGGAAGAGCTACACTATTCTCCCCTTTTGTTGAGCCCAAACCGGGTGGGACAAGAGCTGTCAGTAACCTGCCTCATAAAGAAGATGTATGGACCAAGGTGTGAAAAGGTATCAGTGAGTTATTTTATAATGTAGTACCATGATTCTGGGATTTGGAACTTGTTTTAGAACTCCTTGCGCTAATTAATCCATATGCACAGCAGAGGGGTCCCTTGCTAGTTTGCCTGGGAAAGAAAAAAAAAAAAAAAAGAAACTTCAGAAAGTTCTGGGGAGAGCAAAAATTGAGCTGGAGACTCCAGATGAGACAGAAGTAGGTATCATCTCTGCACAGTGGTAATTGACTTTGAAGACGCTATTCATCTGAATTACCCAGTTCGCAAGGATTCCCATCCTTTCCACCTTCACAGAGGAATTCAATAAACTGAAGAGTAAAGATGTGCAAAGAACTGATTTTTCTGTCCGTTGCACAACCTGAATAAGGAAATGTAAAAGGAAATAATTTCATATCAACCTGAAGCAATTTATAAAATTCATTTAGTGAAATCAAAGTCAAAAATATTTCTCATGAAATGAAAGACTTTCATTATCAATTTTTTAATTCTTTTGAAAGAAAATAAATTATTTGTTCTTATATAACTTAAAAATCCTTCAAAGACATCAAGAATAAATACCCTACTTTAGATTTTTTTTTCCTAAGGATTTCTTTTTCTGAAACAGTTTCTGAAACCAAAACGCTTCAGCAAAATCTTTTCTTCAGCTAGTATCTTCATTTTTCCGATGGGAAATGTTCAGGGGAAAGTTTTCCCCAACTTGAGCTGATTCTGGAGGTTCCCAGGTGCTTTCCTTACTTTGTACAACACGGTGTACATGGGTGGGCACTGCTTTCTCATAGTTGTTTATTCTGTAAAGCCTATCTCCAGTGCAGGTGGTGGTGACCCCCAGTGCTTTCCACGGCAGCATCTCCCCAAGGAGTGAGGCCTCGCAGTGCTCTGATGGGGAATAATCTTTTATCTCATGCCACCGGCACTGGCTGGTGCTCTCACTGACCTTCCTTCCACATGCCCCATCGTGTTGCTTCCATGGTGCCCCATTTTGGAGCATCATGCCTTGCTTTGGGTGAGCTGCATGTTTCAGAGCCCAGCTGTAGCTGTGGAAGTCTACTTCAAACTCATAGAGACTTTCACAGAGGTCCTACCTCTTCCCCCTCATCCTCTTACATCTTCCATGCCGAGGCTCCCATTGCAACTTGGACAAAACCTGAGCTCATTAGCACCCACAGGAAGGACGTTCATTAGCTCACATTCAGCTCAAGGGAAAGCAGGGCTCTGCGTTCCTGCGAGCAAGCCCGTATCTGGTGTGACACCGCAGCCATGTCTCTGGTGCTCCATCTTCCTGCCCCATAAAGCACCGCTTGTCACATCTGGAGCTCCCTGCTCCAGCAGCCTTTACTGCATTCTTCATTTTGATGCCTTGTTCCAGGTTTTAAATAGCTGCGAGTCCCCTATTGCTCATTAGCAGGCTCAGAGAAATGGCTTTTATAGACCCATGTATTAAACAAATAAAAGACGTCAAGGAAACTTAAAAACACATCCAGCTGCTTGCAAATTTACTGCATGAACATTAAACTCTCATTAAATGTACTTTTATAAAGGGTGGCTCTATTTTTTGAATCTGAATACCTGTGACAGCGGGAAGTGGGGTTATCGAAATATACTGGCTAAATGAGAACATTTACTGGCGCAAAGTTTATTGGCCACATCTCAGTGACAATGCAGAGCACGCCGGGTGTTTTGTGGGCTGTCACGCAGGAAGGCTCTCGGCCTTGCTAACAGGGAGTTTATGAAGCAAATAAACATTTTCTTGCTGTCTGGCTTCCTTGCATCCCCCCATCCTCTTTTTGCCTCCTAGGAAGGGAAGCAAAAAGTTTCACTGTTTTATCAAGACGGTGTCTCCACACATCGTGAAATAACCTTGTGTCAAATCCCACGTTTGGAAGCCTGAAGCAGGTGAAATAGTGATGTGACACCCCACCATGTGCAGGGGCACAGCTCTGGCGTGGGGTTATTGCCACTGCAGGGCCACCAGCAGCTCTCACCAGTTTTGCACAGGAATGCCTTGAAACCAGACATTTCTGCCTCTGGTCCTTGTTACAGCCAACAGGTGTCCCATGAGAAGGTCTGCAGAAGGGCTGGCTGTTACCTGGCTCCGGCAGCCTGCTGTGCTGGCAGAGGTCTTTATGGACACACATTACAAGGCACAGCGTTGCCACCCCTGTTCGCACCCCTCCTTCCCTCTCACTCCCGAGATGCAAAGGCAGAAAAGGGAATCTGCTCACTGTGGCATATTTACTCATCAGACACTATATTGATGTGGACAAATGTGAGCAAACGGAATTGGTTTATTCTATATTTGAATTTTTATCTGCAACAATAATCCATTTATTAGTGAATAATCCAGGCTATTAAATGCTAAAATCCCTTCTTTGACTCTGAAAGTCACTGAGCCAGAGTGCTGGAGGCTGGGAGAGGATGCTGTGCAAGCCCTGGGACATGCTGGTCGTCTTCTTTGTCCGTCCCACTGGGAGAGATGTGGTGAGAGTGGGGACAGACCTGCACTCTGACCTGATGTGGCCATACTCATTTTCTGATGATAATATTTTTTCTAATCTGTCTCATATACATTCTATTTCTTGTTGCAGAAGGAGAAAGTGATTTGATAGCAGAAGAAAGGGTTTATGTCTTTGGGGCCCAATTTTCTGAATATTGCACAAAAATGTACATGCAATTTTTGGCAATGATCTAGATTTTGTATGCAAATTGGGTCGCTATGTGTGTAATTGCCCTTTCAATGCATAATTGCCCATGGGCAGGCTTTGCAGAAGATCATATCAACTGCATGTGCAGATGAGTCCCACATTTCTATTCACTTCAGGAAATGTGCACAAGCAGGAGTTTAAAACCAGACACCCAAGAGGGATGAGGACTTCTTAGCGGTCTGGAAACAATGAACGTTCGGGCTCTAATCAGCAGGTAGGACTTTGTGAAGATTATGAACCTGAGAAATTGAGAAAATATTTGTGATTCATATTCAGGACATCCTGTAGCAGAGACAGGCACCTGGAGGGGACAGCTTGAGCCTTTCACAACCTCAGAAAGTGACTGCTGTGCTTGGATGGTGTGGCTTGTATTAAATCCCTCCTATGCCCAGCCCAAGACAAGTGATGTGCAGAATATGAGGAAAAGTCAAATACTCCTTCGAATCATAGAATCATAAAATAGTTTGGATTGGAAGGGACCTTAATAGGTTATCTAGTCCTATCCCCCCTGCAATGAGCAGGAACATCTTCAGCTAGACCAGGTTGCTCAAAGCCCCATCCAACCTGGCCTTGAACCCATCCAGGGATGGAGCACCCACAGCTTCTCTGGGCAACGTGGGCCAGTGTCTCACCACCCTCACAGCAAAGAAGTTCTTCCTGAGATCTCTTCTAAATCTCCCCTCTTTCAGTTTAAAACCATTCCTCCTCACTTTATGGCTCCCCTCCCAGATTTCCTGTAGGCCCCCTTTAGGGACTGGAAGGGGGTCCAAGGTCTCCGCGGAGCCTTCTCTTCTCCAGGCTGAACCCCCCCAACTCCCTCAGCCCCCCCTCCCAGCAGAGGGGCTCCAGCCCTCCCAGCATCTCCGGGGCCCCCTCTGGCCCCGCTCCAACAGCTCCATGTCCTTCTGCTTTTGGTGGCCTCAGAGCTGGAGGCAGCACTGGTCTCCCCGGAGTGGAGCAGAGGGGCAGAATTCCCCACCTCATCCTGCTGGCCACACTGCTGGGGATACAGCCCGGGATACGGGTGGCTATCTGGGCTGCAAACCCTTCTTGGGTTCTCATTCTTTGTGTGAATACTGGGATGGAGAGGGGCTGAAGCCATTTTCTCCAAGCTTCATTGGATTTCTGAGCACTCAGCGTGTTCTGGCCTGTGGGGCATGGCAGCACCCTGCTCTTTCTGGGACAGATCTGAAGTTCAAACTACCCTGTGCAGAGCCCTTCATAAATGAACACCCCTTAACCACTTCTTAGGAAGGATGACATTTGGACAAGTGCATCCCTTTTCTCAGCTCTCACAGAGGATACTTCTTCATTCATGGCAGAGACCAGAGCCTGGAGAGAATTAAGCCCATGCTTAACTTTAAGCACATTTGTTTTCTGTTCCAATTAGTACAAATTCTCGTTACTTAAGGGCTTTGCTGAAATGGATCTAGAGTACCAGAAAGACAAGGATGGGAGAGGCATTTTGATATTACAATTAGAGAAAACCTGCTCTAGTGCCTTTAAGGAATTTTCATAAAACTTTTGTGAGTTTTTACCAAAACCTCAAGCCATTTTCCCTTCCACAGTCTTTCTACCTAACTTTTAAAGGCACTTTTACTGAAGATTTACTGATAGAAACCTTCTACTGAGTGCATTTGATCGCTCCATATTTCAGAAACAATGTAGGAATGGAAAAATCTCTCTCTTTAGGCTCCATTATCTTAGACTTCTATTGTCGGCACAGAGTTATAAAGAGCCAATACTACCCTTAAAACACTGAATAGCTTAACTGCTCAAAACATAAAATGAAAGCACTAAACATATCAGTTTTGTGTAAAAAACGTGCACCTTTTCCCTTGTAATAAACAAATAGATATATAACAGCAACCAAAATAAAACAGGCAAATGCTCTGGCTCCTCTCCTCGGAGTGCTGGGCTCTAAGTGCCGGCTGTATGAAAATACATCACTCGGGCTGACTTTAGCCTCCGTACTGGGAACGAGAGTAGCCATCTATTCTCAGCCCCTGGTGGCAGGGGGAGTCATTTCCAGGGGTAGCAGTGCAGGAAATATTGTCTCTGAAATTCGGGTCCCCTCGACAAGTGAGCACGTCCAGCAGAGCTGCCGGGGAGCCCAGCCCGCTCTTCAATTTTCTCTTGCAGCCACCATCATCCTGTTGACAATTAAACTCTTCTGGGCAAACCGTGTCCATTTGTGATAAAATTGATAAGATAAATGATTTTTCTAGACAAAGGAAATGCAAGATATCTCATCTATCTGGACCGAGGACATCATTTGATATAGTGCCACATGGGAAATTATCAGCTCAACTGAAAGCGCTGAGAATTTATACAGGAACTGTAAAAGCGGGTACAGCGCTGGCTAAAGGGAAGCCAATGACAGGGAACACAGAGAGGGGAATCATCACTCTGAAGTGAGGTTACCAGTAAACATCCCCGAGGATCAGGAGTGAGACCGAACATATTTCATTTCTGTATTGACCTTGGGAGGGAACATACGAGCGCGGCGATGACACTTCCAGCTCATGCGACGGTAGGAGCATTGTCAATGCAAACCAGGACGGGGCTATAAACTGAGGACTGACCTTGAAAACTGAAGTAATAGGAAAAGGATAAAATACAATAATCTATAATATATGGACAAGTACTTACGGAGCAGCAGCGAGAATTTCAGCTATTTGTTAGAAATGACTGAGGATGAGAAAGGCCCGAGTGTACTTGGACGTCACAGGTTAACTATTAAGTGCCAATTATATGGTCTCAAGAAAAGAAATTATCAGATATACCCAAGTAGGATTTCCAGTTAAGGCTGGACGTCTAGGGAAGCACTAATTCAATTTTACAAAGGTTGCTTTGACCTCATCAGAATAGTGTTCACAATTCTCTTCCCCCAAGCATGAGAGTGAAGAATTCAAACAGTAAATGGTCCAGTAAGGGGATTTAGGACAATCAAAGGAATGTGAGGACTGTTCATCCAAGAGAGGAAAAAAGCATTCAGTTTAGTTATGTAAAGACTGGGAGTGGAGTGTATGGGGAGGCAAACGCCCGAAGGAGAAAAATTACTACTGAAAAGGAATAATGGTGGGCATGAGGACAAATTATTTAAATAAGGAGTTAATTTAGGCTTGAAACTAGAGGGAAGTCTGTATAGCAAGAAATGGGTAGAAAACCCTTTAACAGCCACCTAAGTTGAAGTGTGAATGATGCATTTCAAAGCTTGTTTGATGGAGCTGCAAGAAGTCCACAGGACCTGCGTGTCAGGACCAGGAAACATGTTCTGATGTGATGTTTTCAGGAAGGACCAAGCACCCTGAGCGATGTGGGCTGGGATGTGCTGTGTAATGGCAGTCCAGGTACACATAAAGAAGATTTTCATCTATAGGAAAGTTTGAAGAACAGGTGCAGCTCATAAAACAGGCGTCTTTGAAGGTCAGCAAGGGAATTCACGTCTGAAGAAAACTTCTGTTTGGCATTATCATTTCACAGCTGGTTTTAAACAGTTAAGATGTCCAGTGAAGGAGGCAAAAATCAGATCATGAGAGTTACCTGCCCACTCGCAGGCTGTGTGTAGCAAACAGCCCTAACGGGCAGCCTGTGCACAGCCAGGAGCTCAGCACTCCTCAAAGGGTTCAGAGGATACTTACAGAAAACGCACGCTTTTGCCAAATCTGGGCTCAGGTCATGAATTATTCATGAACAGAAAACAAGGCTACATTCATCAGATAATTTATATGTAAACCACTAGTTCCACCAGCTACAGAAATAAGCCCAGATCCCCGTAGGTCAGAGCCATAATGAGCAGCGAGCAGTGGGAAGGATGTCCTTATATTTATACCCCGTGATATTTTCCCATTAGCCTGTCACCAGCCCCTCGGTCGCCGGCGCAGGGGATGGCGATGCTGTTTATCAGTGTGGACCATCCTGGCTGCCAGCAGCTGATGCACAGATTTTGCTTGGATTTGCTCCTCTGGTGCAGCAGCACCGGACCAGGCTGGGGGTGCCGAGCTCATTGTGGGAGCCTTCATTTGAATGATGCTCTGTGAAAACCAAAACTCAAAATCCCGGTGCCTGCCATAATTGGGTTGTGCTGGGTGGATGGGGACCATGGCCATGCTGGCAGAGCTTACATCTACTGAGGTTTGCTGGGATGGAAAGAGATTTTGAAGGCCCCTTCCTATCTGCAAACCTGCTCTGTGACAGAGATCAAGGACAGAGGAGAGGCTGAGGGAGCTGGCGTTATTCAGCCTGGAGAAGAGGAGGCTGAGGGGAGACCTTATTGCTCTCTACAACTCCCTGAAAGGAGGGTGTAGAGAGGTGGGGGTCGGTCTCTTTTCTCAAGTCACAGGCGACAGGACAAGAGGAAATGGCCTCAAGTTACGCCAAGGGAGGTTCAGGATGGATATTAGGAAACATTTTTTCACCGAAAGGGTTCTCAGCCATTGGGATGGGCTGCCCAGGGAGGGGGTTGAGGCCCCATCCCTGGAGGTGTTCAAAAGACGGGTTGATGTAGTGCTGGGAGGTATGGTTTAGTGATGATGCTCCTTGTTTGTTGTGTGGGTGTCTATTTTTGTCAGTTAGGTTGACGGTTGGACAAGATGCTCTTTAAGGTCTCTTCCAACCTAGAAGATTCTGTGATTCTGTGACAGTGGCACTCAAACACACTGCACATGAAAAGGCTGGGGCTTTAAGCCACAGGCTATTGTGCTGGAGGGTGTTGGGTGCTCTGCAGGTAGGCAATGCTAATTGCTGTGCTCACGTTACTCTCATTAACTTCCATTCCTCGTTATAAGTGTGGTCCCACAGTCACCAAAAACCTCTCATGGTTCCACAACACTGCGATGGGTAATTAACTGCACATAGAAACAGGGGGGTGGGAGACCTCAGCTCTCTGTTGGAGTTTGCCATTGCACCGCCTAAAGCAACCCCAGCCTTATGAGGACACATTGTTCCTCTGAAATTAGTCATCTTTCTCATCCTGAGGTCTGTTTGTTAGAGTCCTACCTCTTTCTGTTCACTTCCCACGTGATGCAAGCATTTTCCCAGTGGCTGGTCGACTAGCAAACAAAAAAAAATCTATTTAAAACCACATTTTTAATAACCTTCACTAGTATTGATCTGACAGTTTAGTTGCAGAATAGTCCTGAACCTGATGCAGAACATAAGAGACAGCAGAAATATATTTCACCCTCAAGTGAATGGCTTGAAACCTATGAAATTTAACTCAATGTGTTCACCCACCTCTGCTCACCTTGCACCAAGAAACTCCTCCAATTAGCTCTTTCAAACCTCTTTCTATATAGGAAATGAGGCCAGATGGACAGCTGGGCTGACCCGGTAGTGCTGCTGTTATTTTTTTTAATTAGAAATAGGCTGAGTTAATAGAAATTCTATACTAACCTGTGGCTGGAGCTGCTCCGTGGCTGTGCAGCTGCAGAGCAGCAAGACCAGAGGGGAACACACATCCCTGCGAGGATGGGCTGGGGGACCCTGACATCCGTTCGGCATCGCTTGACCCCCAGGAGGATTTCACAGGAGAGGCAAAAAGACTTGTAATATCCCTGGGCAAACCAGAAAAACCTGTCGCTCAAATCTACTTGTAGATCATCTGTCTCGGATCTAGGAAGCCGGCCAAAAAATTATGGGCATTAATAATGGAGATATCGTCTAACACTCTGCTTCCTCCCGACCTTGAGGAAAAGCATGTGAGATGACCCCCCTGTGCAAGCTGAGCCGTGTCAGGAAGCCAGAACTACTGCCCTCAGCATTTTGTCCTGCTAGAATTATCAAAATCAGCTTTTGATCCACATTCTTACCCTTAGAATTCACCGCCCTGACCCCAGCGTGTACCCTGCCGTGTCCTGTACCGTGCTGTGCCCCGTGGCTGCCCACAGAGCAGTGCAGCTCATCTGCTGCAGCCTCCTCATTGTCTGCAGGGCATTATTACTGCTCTACTCCTTTTGTCCAGTTTCTCTTGCCTGTGCATACAGACACCTTTGAAACTTCTACTGCTGGTTTTTCTAGTATTCCTTTCATTTGCATTTGCCCTTCTTCAGGCCTTCTGTTGTCATCAACTTTCCCTTCTTTATGCTACTTTCATAGACTGTTTCCTTCCTCCTCTGTTACTTCTAGATGCTCCCTGCTCTATCCATCCCTCCCACCCATCCGTTTATTTTTAAGCTCTCCACAACGGTTTTATTCTCACACCACTGCATTGATTCCAGGCCTCCCCAGCAATTTTTAGAAGACATCCTACATCCAGCCTACCTTGGCATGTAGCTTATATTGCCAAAAGTATTATATTTTCTCCCCTGAACAGAGGGTGAGTAGAGTTGGGACCTTTTAGACAGATCCCTTACATGTTCTTTCTGCTGTCCAGCTGTGGGCAGATGTGCAGACCTTCTCCTTAGCAGTTACATCAGCCCGTCTCTTTTGCATAACTTCAGAGAGCGTGATTGCTGAGAGCTGATAATTCCCTGATTTTTTAGAAATGAATTTTGTTTGCTATCAAGAGTTTGCTACGGCATTTGCTTTGAAAGGCATTTCGTATCTGCCTGTATCTGCTATGGATTTTCAGTTTTCATATCCATATGTTAAGATGAAAATGAAAAAAAGCAAAAATAGCCTTTTGATACTAAGCTGCAGAGTTTCAATAACCGATTTTTTTTTTTTATGGTAGTACAGGCAATGACCATCTTCTAATTCACAGCATTATTTCCTTTCTGAAATCTCCATGGCACAGGAGTTCGTTGCTGCCAACACATGCAAACAGGTTTGTTGACTGTCATCCCTACCTTCCAAAGCTGTTCTTGAGCTTGAAACTGCTGCAGTGATTGCTAAGCTTGTTTTCAACGTGAATATTATCAGTATTTTCCCCACAGTTCTGCATAGCCTTCTGGTCTTCACTTCAATGTTGGCTAAGCTGTCATTTACATGAGTGATGCTGTCATTACAATATTTGATTATTTTTTTAGTATAGCTATCGTTGAAAGCACATTGTACGTTTCATAAAGAAACTTGTTATTTACTACTTGCAGTGAAGTAGGCGTGGGAGGACTCACCTCTGATTCCAGCATTGCTGCAGCATCAGGCAAATAAGCTGTCACTACGTCCACCCTGATCTTGGGACGGCACCTGAAAGAGGGCACATCTTGGTTTGTGTTGTGTTACACCTCCAGACGTCCCAGATGCACTTGCAATGGGCACTGCCAAGTGCTTTTGGCAACCTAGAAGTTACACGATGATGCTTTCCTGAGCCTGGAGGCTAGTCTGCTGATTGTTGATACTTTTAAAAATTATAATCAATGCTGTTTTGATTTGTTCACATGGTAAACATATGGTCTTCTGGGTCAAATTATGATACTGCTCTTGAATGGCTTACCATAACCAACTCTTCTATTTTGGTGGGAAAGAGACTGCAGAAGACCTTTCAATTTCACCAGATACTGTTTTTTTACCTGATATTCTTTCTTTCCTGTTGTGACCGTAAAGCCCTTTTGCTGTTTCCCTGCAGAGCTTTGCTGGCCCCACGTTTTGCAGAGCAGTCAGGTGTTTTCCTCCGTGTTTCCATCCCAGCAAACAGCCACCATTTCAGTAACACCAATGGACTTCAAGAGAACTGCTGTTGAGTTTTCTGTGTAGTGTTTCGCTGTTGTTTTTCTTAATGCTGGAAGTTTATTTGCCAAAAAGTCAATAGTTTCATGTAGTTTCTGCCTGTTTGGTGCTTTTTAAAAGTGGTTTGGCCACTTCACCTTTTGCTTTTTGCTGTTAAAAATCTATCTTTTTGACTGCCTAAGAGGGACTCCAGCGGCTGTAACCTGACAGTAAGGACCTTCGTGAGCAGATGAAGTGTTTTCTTGTCACTTCTTTCAGAAGCCACTTTGGCTTCATGATCCATCTTCATCCTCTTCCCTTGACTTACGTGGCATTTTCCAGCAATATTCTTTGTTTTATGGAGAACTTGTTCCGCTGCTTTAGTGAGGGTATTTTGGAGAAGCTGATGTTGCTGTTTCAACTCTTTCACACATACTCTAGATGACCTCACCTACCCCGACTTTAGGTTCATTTGCCTGTAAATCAGCAGTGGTTGTTACTGGTTGATCCCACCCTGCAGGAAGACGCGTGACCTGAAATCAAAGCTCTGTAGTACCTGATTTATTCTTCCATTCAAGTTTAAATTGATTCTGGGCTTGTCTTGCAGCCTTTCACTGTCAATTTTGTTAACGAATTAGGATTTTATTTGTTTAGTTTAATCCTTAAACCCTTCCATGCAAAGTATGCCTCCGTCTAGCCTCACTCACTCCGTACCCGTGGTCATTCCGCAGCCGCAGCTGTGATAGCAGGGTAAATGTCACCAGTCTTTCACCGTGCTGATTTTCATAATCAAGACTGCTATTTGATTGCTTTTCCTCACGGTGCTTGATTTTTCCCCAGCTGAAATCTCCCATTGTTTAGAGGAAATTATACCTGGATTTTCATTAGAGTCTGGAGACATCTAAAGACCTGACCCTTCCTCTCATCCCTGTAGCTCTTTGTAGGTGTGTGATGTTAGATAAATTACAATCAGCTAACTGGATACCAGTGCATAAGCAATTCTTCTGACACACAAATTACTGAAAATTATTAGTTGTGTAGACACTGTGCTAAACCCTAAACCATCCATATAACCTAAAGGTTTAAAACTCCATACAAACTTGTACAGAAGTGCAGCTGCTCCCAGCAGGACACCACTCTGGAGGAGCACGTCAGCTGATGTTATACTGTTTTATGGATGCTGAGGTTCATCATAGATCCTGTAGGTTTATCCAGTGCAGGATCCTTGGTATTTGACCTGCATACTGGGATCATAGGGTTGCCTTTCCCTGGATGTCTCAACCAAGGCTATGAGCAGAGCAACCTGCATTCTTCTTGATGGTGTCTCCAATGCTTGGGCAGCCCCAAAGACCTGCAGCTGGCAGGGGTGATTTGTCCCTTCAGCTCTTACAAGACTCTCAAGAACTGAACCCATAGCCTAATGACATAAACCTATGAAATTCTCTGAAACCAAATACAACCTTTTTATGACTTTACAAATTCTCAGGAAGAGTTACTGCCTAAAATAATCCAGTGGCATTCCGTCAAGAGGCAAGTAGCCCAAATCAAGTCTCATTGCCTCAAATGAGAGGCATGAAGAGAAACTCTGGGTCACATAAAGAAGCTCTCACAAGCAGAAGCAATCATAGAATGGTTTGGGTTGGAAGGAACCTTAAAGATTATTTAGTTCCAACCCCCCTGCCCTGGGCAGGGACACCTCCCACCAGACCAGGTTGCCCAAAGCCCTATCCAGCCTGGCCTTGAACACCTACAGGGATGGGGCCTCCACCACCAATGTGCTAAAACAGTTACAGAAAAGGGTGAAATCTAAAAGGTGTGTTGGGATTCATACTGAAATTTGCTGATTTCTGCTGGAAGAGTGAAGTTCAACATTCCACTGATGACAATATTTTAAGATCTGGCTGCAGTACTAGGGTGGATTTCCTGCATCCAGTACATATCCACTTGGGAGATCAGCCTCCTGCTTCAGAGCACTGGATGAAAGGCTGAGAGTTGACCAACGTCTGAACCTCAGTGTTAGATGCTTTAAATTACTTTGGCAGTGCAGTGTGGGGAGTAGGGGAAACGCTACACCTGGCTGCCTCTGCTCTACTTATTCTGTTGATAATTTTCTTTCCCCATGTTTTGAAAGTGCCCCCTTCCCCCATCCCTCACTGTGCTGGTTGAAGCTGTGTGTGCAGCATCTGCTCTCCTCCCCCTTGCCATCACATGCGCGGTCTCTATTTATAGCAGGAACGAATTTTTGTTCTTATGCATCATTCCATCCAGCAGAAAGCAAAACAGAAGGAGAAGCCGGTGCAGGAAAACGCTCCCTCAAGTCAGATTTTCAACAGAGAAATGAGGAACAACCTCCTTCCCCTTGCAGCACTCTCAAACCCCAGCACCCAGGTCCAGAAGCGGACCTTGGCCACTGTGCAATGCCAAAGCATCTCTTGGAGGCCACCAGACCACAGTAATGAGCACATTCGAATTGAGCCAAGTGTATTTAGTTTTCAGAAGACTGGCATAAGTCATCTTTATTGAATATAATTTAGTTTTAACATATTGCTCTGTGCTTGAGTTATTATCTTCACTGTGCTTGGAGAAATAAATTACATTGAAGCCTTTATTTTTGACCTGTGACATCAATACACGCCATGGACAGATTCCAAAATCTTATCAGCTTTGGCATGGCTATTAAATTACAGTGGTGAACAAACCTCTTTAGAAATGAAAAATGCTTTTGGAGCTTTGACCTTTTACATTTCAATTCGTAAAGAGCCCAGTGCAAATGGGAAATGCTGATCAAAATCCAGTTACTTTAATCTTGCAGGGTGTCCTTTCTGCAGAAGAAAAGAACAAAATGTATCTTCTTGCTTTGTAGCCCTTCAGATTCTGACACCAAAGTTTCCCTGGAACTATCAGATTTGGTGCTAGAAAGCAGTGCTTGTAAGTACAGAACATGGCAAATTAGCCAGGGTCATGGAATTTCCAAAAAAAAACCAACAACCCTACTCCATGATAAAGATATGAATTATAATTGGACAAAGGCACACAGCTATTCTGCTGGCGTATGGTCTGTCTTAACTGATGTGCAGAGAGGATGTGTGAGCATTCTGCAATACTTCAACCTCTGCTCTGGCTCTTCCCTCAGAGCACACCGAGGCTGCTTCTGCTTGAAACACGGGGTACTGAACCGAAATTGGCATTTTGTGTATTCTTAAGGCCAGTCAGCAGTACGCCAAGATCTGGGTTGTTTTCTCACTTCTCCCACTGTGGCTTCTGTCTTCACAAAACCATTTTCCCTTTTCCAAAAAATCTGCATTATTCCTTGTGCAGCACATGGTAATGCAAAGCCTGCAGAGTCAGATGGGAATGAGACTGGGATCAAAGGACAGAGTTTAGAAACCAAATTACGGAGCTCTGTGTACCAGCTTGGAGTAAGCTGTAAGCCTCTGTAGCAAAATTAGGCAGGTTACAGAAAATATCATCCAGCATTACCCATGTTTTTATCACCTTCTGCTCTTTTCAACCACGTGAAGCAAATGGTTTAGCTGTTTACTCATCACAGAGGTAGGACAAGGGTGTTTCCAAGTCTCTACAGGAAGCCAAGGACATCACATGTCATGCAGCCTCGGTAGCACTTTTAGAGTGGTGCTGAAAATTAATTTCTTTCTCATCATTTCTCCTGGCTGATCTTGCTTTCAACAGTTTTTAATAATGCTTTATGTATTTCTGACAATTTTTTGAGAGAGACAATTTTCCTACTGCTGATGAGAACAAAAAGCACAAGTTACACGTAAATTAATGAACACTACGGGACAAAGACCCATACAAATTTCTTGTTCCTTATTAAGCTTTAATTAAACTGTAGCACTACAGAGGTGCAGAGGAGTTTCTGGGTTGTTTGTGATGTTTCAAGAGAGTAATTCCAACCTTGGATATACATCAGCAATGCTCATTTGTATTCCACTTTAATCCCATGTTACCTTTCTATAGCCAGTGAAAATCTTGTCATTCAAAAGAAGGGAGTAGCTACTTTCTCTTGCTGGACCAGAAAAAAGGTACAGGCAGAACTGTCAGGGGCATAGAAAGGTCCCTACAGCTGTGAATGCAGAGAAGATAATTGAGTATACTGATGCACCAAATGGGACTTACACTTCTAAGTGGGTAATTACAGGCCAATAAACTCACCAAGAGCAGGATTGCAATTAATTTTTTTTTTTTTTTTTTATTACAGGTACAGTATTGGACCTAAAATTATGGACAGCAAGTAGTTAACAAGTATGCAAGCCTGGTCTGTTAGCCAGACAGCTAAAATAAAGCACCGTGCTGCAGGAAAAGCCTAATGTATGTTAATTGAATGCCAATTGATTAAACATATTCATTGAGGTTTCACATCTAGGTCATAAGTAATCTATCTATTACATACTTGTTAAACCTCATTAAATAATTGCCTAGTGGTATTTAACATGCAATAAGTATCCCCTGAAATTCAACTAAAATGTATTCTTGCATCTGCTCAGGAATTTGCCTAAGTGAATCGATTGAAGAATGTTAGGAAAAAAAGAAAAAGGAATGTTAAATACTCCATCTGAAGTTTTTAAATAAAAGAGATCTGCTGTACGGTAGTGCAAGATATTCCAGTAAGTCTGCTAAAAGACATATAGTATCTGCACAATTATCCATGTAATGCCATGCAGAGGGAGAGGATTAGTCACTACAAAGCTGTGCTTGGGAGCGGGAAGCTGGAGGCTGCAGGACAGAAGCAGAACTTGTAATGCCTGGGTAGGGGGAGGCTCTGCGAGACTTTTCCAAGGCAAAACGACGTGAAGTTGCAGACTTGACTTTTATTTTCCTAGGTGAAAAAACGTTTGCTACACATCTAAATGTTTATCCACAGGTACAAGGCTCATTCATGCCACTTGTTGCCTTTGAATCATTAATAACATCTTGCAGTTACAGACTCTGGAGCGAAACAGCTCAAGTCACCTTACAAACATAAATTAAAGACTCGTGGGCTCTGTGGGAGGCAGTCACTTGATATCATACATTGCTCATCGAAGGCATGAGTAAACTTAGGCACTGAGTTTAAATGATTTGCCTAGGCTGCCTCAGAAAAATCAATGCGGAACAGTGGGAAAATTCAGAAATATATACCCTTCACCCTACAGCTGTGTCAGGTAACTTGCAGCATGTACTTTAGCCTAAATTTGTCAACTGTTTCTGTTCCTCCAGAGCAGACGCTACATCAGAACTTGAAAACTTGCCACTCCTGTTATCCAAATGCATGTGGCTCCCCTGAAGCCATAATTAATAATGAGCAACAAACAAAGAAAAGAAAAAAAAAAAGTAAGGTTTATCAGCTACAGCTTAGTTTTTGATGGATTACAGAGACATCTGGTTGTGGCACAAATGACCAGCGCGTACAATTTATGATGCTTTCTTCGCTGCTCAGCATGTTGGAGCAGGCTCTTGGCAGGAAGAGGCACGGGGTTTAGTTCTTCACTGGGTCTTCCTGGAGAGCCTCTCTGAGCCCCAAGACAAGACAAGGACCCCCCTCTTGCCTCCTCATTCCCCCTGGGCTATTTCCAGCCACCAGAGAGTCCTGGGGGCATCTGAGCAGGAGACGACAACCCCACTAGCACCTCTCTAGTCTCACACAGACCGGAGCTATTAAAGCAGCTATTAAACTGCTTTAATCCACCCAGGAGACATTCAGATACTGATTTCTAAAAGACCAGAGCGACAGAAGTGTGACCATGACTAAGAACCCCAAATATCTGCTTTTTTTTTCTGAAAGACATTTGGTATTTCCTAGACATGAGCTAGAAATTTCCCCCCCAGCTTTTTCATTTTTTATGCTTGTAGGGAATTTTTAGCTGAAATTATAGCGAGGGGATGTGAGCAAACACACGGGGGAGCACTTAGACTGTAATAGCCAGTAACCAGGTACTCAATCCAGCCAGCTAGAGTACCTGAGATTTCCATTTCAAAGGAAAATCTAGTTTTTCAAAACTCCATTCAGTTCCGAATAGTTCACCATTTCCCAGAAACAAAAAAACTCACATGGAGTTTCTTAAGTGCCAGGCCCAGAGAGTTGCACTCTGTGCTTGAAAAGAGAAAAGAAGAAAACTTTCACAGTCTCGGTATCCTTAAAAACAAAGAAATGCTGAATTTTGAAGCTTGTTTCCATTAACTGCCATTTTTATTTCATAGCCAGCTCTAGAGGTGGAAGTATATTTCCATTTGCATTTATTTTAGCTTGCCTATTTGCCTAATCATAAGCATGCAGGTCGGCAAAGATGCCTCCTTTGGAAAGGTACATTCTACAGCACCGCTTTGAGATTTAGGTTCAAGTGGAGCCCACAGCCCCCATAATAAATTTCCTGTATTTGTAGACTTCTTGTCATGTTTACACAGTAAACATTTGTGAAATAGATTTAATGATTTAATTTTTTCAGTACTTGTGAAGATAGGTAATTCAGGAACATTACTTAATACACAACCGAAACATAAAAACACCCATTAAACAGTATTATATAATTAATTTTCCATTTAGTGGTGTTTATGCTTCTATTTTTAAGCTAGAAATGTGATACATGCACACACTTCATAAAAGGTATGTTGTAAAGCTGTTAGTAGGCAATGATGATAATACTTTGATTTTCCATAATCTTTGTATTATTAAAGAATCCTTTCTCCATTCTCACATAAAACATCCCTAATTACCTTCACAGAGGTAAATACCACAATGCTTCCTTCCCTCTGCTATTCCAGAAATACCTATTGTCTTTTTGCAGCCACCAGCTCTGGCTTGACCCTCTTTGCTACATCCATGTGGAGCTGCTCCATCCTCACCAGCCTTGCCCGCAATGAGGGGCCGGAGAGCGCCGCCTTTAATAAGACCCAAGAGAGACCAAGGAAGGAGAAAAAGGTTTCTTATGCACATACACATGGTAAGGAAATTGCACAGGAGCTAGTGTTCCTCTGCCACTTCTCTGGAACAAAGAAGTGATTCATAACCGAGGCTGAGGAAGAGTGTGGGTGAAGGAAGAGGAAGGCAGGCAGGCATTTTTATTAATTTTAGAGTTAATTTTGTCACAGAAATTGGTAACACATTTGACTTATTTACATAACTGGGTTTTTTTTAATGTTAATATGTTCAGTAACGCTCCAGAAATGAGATAAAGGTCTTACAGTCTCAGACACCTAGAACTTTTGGCATGTACTGGCTTATGCAGGTGGTGAGCGCTGTGGTCCTTGGGAGTCTATGGGCAGGCTTTTGTGCCTCCACAGCCTCCCTACATGCTCAAAAGGCAGTACTTATGAATATTTTCAAGTAGCAAACACAAGTATGTGTCCCCCTATCCCACTTGTTTATTTACAGTCATAAAGGTTAATGGAAAATTGGTATTCTGATGATTTAAGAGTGGATTTTATGGAAAAATGGAATGATGTGGTAGCACTTGCATGCACCACGTGGTTAGAGGGATCTTTGTATTATAGTTGCTGTGAATGGGTTCAATATACTTAACAAAAAAAAATCGATATCATGATCTGTGTAATTCAAACATGGAAACAGAGCCAAAGTGTGCTGCTTCTCTGAGGGTATACCATAAGTCAGTGGCAAACACACAAATCCACTTATGCAGTGTCAGGTGCGTAGTATGCTGAAAGAGTACATAATATGTGTGAATTTCTCATATTAGGATACACCTGGAAAGCAAAAAGAAACTATATTGGCTTTAATCTTATAAATGAGCTAAAAATATGGTAGTTATAAAATGCTGCTTAATGTTATCTCATGGAAAAAACTGTACTGTTCTGTAAAAAAATAATAATCATTTTTCTCCAGCCTATTACACTTTTTCGTGTTCCTGCAGCAGAGCAGGAGAAGGCAGTAGCTTTCAAAAATTCCCATCTGCAACAAGGTTTTAATAGTCTCCTACAGACATTTCTAGGGAGACGAGTGCAGCTGCACGAGCATCGGTTCTCCGTGAAGGAAAGAGTAATAAGCGCGTCAGGATAAGGCTTGTGGTGAGATGCTCCAGGACCAGCCCTACCACTGAGCCAAAATAATGATTTAGGTTGCCAAATGCATCAATAAATCTGTAAATCATGTCAGGAGTCTCTCAAAGAGCTAGGTGGACTACATTTCAGGGATCAGCTCGGTTCAAGTAAGCATAAGGTGAAGCACACCGAGAGGAAAAAGTAAACAATTCAAACTACTCATACGTGTAGTTGGTGTTCAATTAACTGTAGGTAGTCAGGAGAGAAACAAGGCGTCATTGCCAACAAGACATCTCTTCAGTAAGAACCAGTGGCCAGAAAAGCAAGCAAAATGTTCGTTTGCATTAAGAAAAAGGTAGATGAAAGCACAAAATTATTACATAGCTTTTATGTGAAGTGACACCTCAGCATGGACACTTAGCCCAGCTTTGCTCTCTGGTCTTACTGAAGGATAGAACAGAAATAAAAAAGGTCTAGGGAAGGCAGTGAAAATGATTAAGGGAACAGAAAGCTGCAGTGTGTGGAGAGATTAAAAGATTAGAACTATATATCTTAGGTGTTAGAGGAATAAGGGGTGATGATCGAGAAATACAAAAAATAGCAAAGTGCTTTAAAAAGGTGAGTCAAGAACTCCTGTTCAACATAAAATGAAATTAAAAAGCAACTAGTTTAGACCTTGTATATATACTCAGCAGAGGGGTAGCAATGCTTAACGGAAGACTGGTATCTGTATGAGTGGTGTCCAAGTGTACCTCAGGATTACTAACCTACAAGGGGTAAAAACCATCACGGTTCTGAGCTCAGCCCAACCATGACTTCTTTAAGTCTGTTAGTTCATTAATGGATTTACTGCCTCCACTCCTGAAGCAGCAGACAGAAAGACTTTCAGAGAAAAATACAATTTTATGTATCTCTGCACTGAGATAGAGATCAGGTTTTTTTTCCCTTTATTTCTTTGGAACTAATGAAGTAGAAACTTTTCTATGTGAAATCTGTAACAATAGGAACTATCCTCAGTGCGTGTTTCGGTAGAGATCTCTGATACATTCAAGTAAGACACCACACCTTTGCGAGGAGACTGTTCCAATTGCTACAGGACGATGAGGAACAGTCTTCTAAAACACGTCTCATCCTCAGCTGACTGAACACTCATGTCTGGACCAAAATCCAACGGCTCAGTGTGCAGGTGAGATGTGGTCAGGCAGGGTACCCCAGCCCAGCTCCGAGGAGGTGAGTCAAGGCAAGGCACAAGGTAAGAAATCATGTCTTCAGCCTCATAAAGAGAGCCCTGGGCAGCTCCCCCAACTCTTCTTCACGTGGACCGGGAGGCTGATGGGAGGTGCTGCCATCGGCTGGGAGTTGAAATGTGTGGCTGGTCCTACTCTTTGGCATTTATTAAATTATATTTCACTGCAGCAACAGCACTCTGGGCTGGGCATTTCCAGGGAATTGTTACACTTCTCAGATGGTTAATCACTTGGCCTTTGGCCTCCTGCTGTATAACTCTGTTTGACATGTCCTATAATTACTACTTGGAGAGTTTTATTACTTAATTATGCTATCAGCTATTGCAATTTAACATGCCATCAATCTCTTGCGACCAGCCCCCCATACACCCCCAAACAAATATCCCCCTTCAATCACACTTCTCTGCAAATTTCTACAAAGCAAAGGACTGCAGAATTTGTGCTTTGATCAATAAGTTGTAACATTTTCTAACGAAAAAAACTCCTGCCCATTTTCTGTGCCTCTCCCACTCCTCCACTTCCAAGCCCTTTGATTTCAGACTTTAATAATATATATAGTCACATTTACCAGTGCTGGCATAAAGCAGCCAAATCACCTCATCCTTTTTAATATGTCTCCTAAAAACAAATTAAGACTCCACCAGACAAGCTGTTGGCTTGTGTGAACATCTGCCTGGCACTTCGTGGGCTGCTTACAGAGCACTCTGAGCCGCTGAACCGTGTCCTCCCACCGACCGGTGGCCCAGCCCTTTCCAGCCAGTGCACGCTTGCTCGAGCCATGAAATATTTCAGCACACAATATTAAAGACCAGCTCTGCTGTTGTCGTGTCACTGGAGGTAGTTGGAGAAAACATTGCTGTGCCATTTGGCAGAACTGGGGTTTGGGGAAGAGCTCTCAGCCACCTACGATTTCTTACCTTGCTGTGGTCCTTCCTTTAGGAGAAGTGTGGGGCTGAGGTTCTGTGGTGGTTCCTGAAGGCAAAACACAGTGAAAGATCATTTTAAACCAACTTGGCTCTTATCAACAGTCCCCAACGCAAGGGTGCGCTGATTTATGACAACCTCCCAAAGCTGCCTACAGACTGTTTGACAGCCCAGACAGACACAGATTCTTAATAGCATGCAGTGCCAACCCCTCCCCTTCCACCACCAACACCTCCCCTGCACCAGGACCAGAGCTCAACATAAATCTGCTCTGCCTGCACCAGGGGAATTGTCCCCCAGCCTCCTGCAGCTTGTGAGGGCTGTTTCAGGAGATAGAATTAGTACCTTGATGCTCAGTATTGATCTCTCTTTGATTTATAGTCCCTTGATCTGATTTTCTTCGTGGCATCATGAGTATAAATCAAAAGTAACACCCACAAGAGTCAGAAGTTACGCTGGCTTTAAACTTGTGTAAGTGAGATTGAGGTTCCTTAGCTCCAGCCTCTCCTGGTGTGAAGGGAGAGCAGATTTTAAAAAGATCAGCTGTCTGACCCCCTGGAGTATGACATAGCCAGGCATTGTCGATTGCAGTCTTCAGCCACTCCTTTAAACTATTTCTTAAACCTGGATTTCAGGAGAATGAATTCCTGGATTCTCTCTCCAGGAGCTAGTTTTTCCCCTTGAAACATCCCTGTCTGCTTTAGGCAGCTGTCCTCACTTTTGGACATCCATGTGGGGGCTGAATTAAATCTTCCTTGTGGGATGTGAGGAGGGAAGTTAGTAGGGACAAGAAAAATACTTTTGCAGTGTGATTTCCAATGCGTGACCATTTTGTGTTGAGTCATTTGGATAAAAGCCCACAAAGACATCAAAACTCCGTAATCAGTTTTCATTCCCAAGGGAATCCAACAACTGACGTTTCTCCTCCAACTTCAATGGCCTTTCATAGCCGTATCCAAGGGATTGTTATAGCCTAGAGAATCTCCTTACAAAACTCGGAGTATCTTTCTAAGACCACTCTTCAGATGTCCTAAAATATCCATTAATTTGCCTTGAAACTCTCTCTTCTCCGCTGAAGGGCTGCTGCCTAATGAAGAAGGGAAGAAGAGTGGTCTGCATGCACTATTTTTCTTCATCGTGGCATATGCACCAAGGGTTGATAAAGGTCTGGGGGGATCAGGCTCTATTCTTACGGCATGGAAGTCCACTCCAGGTAATAGAACTGGTGTGAAAAATTTATAAAGGAGAAAGCTTCCAGGGGGTCCCCTGGTGATGCTCTGCAGCAACCTGGAGGTACTGATGTGACTGATGGAAAAAATAAGTGTATCTGAGCAAAGGCCGTGGACTGTAAAAGGCTTTGTAGACAAAATGGACCCTCTTAATTAAGTTTTGTGTTTTTTCACATTGCAGGAGGGAGGACTGCTTGACTGTCGGGAGTAAATATACAGCCTGCTCCTCTTTCTTTCTCCTTTGGGCCCAGGGATTCTCCAGCACCTCCCTCTTGGCACTCTCTGACAAGGCACAGAGAGAGATTTTTAGTAAAAGCACCACAAGATTTTTTTAAATTTTATTTATATTTAAATCAAACATTTAAAAAGCAGGTACCTGTGGTTGTAGAGCCAATTATTCACATAGTATTAGTATTACTACAACTTGTTTAAATTTTATCTTAAGTATGAATAGTCTGCATTTACAACACTTGCTTGGGGAATAATCCCAGCCTCTTTAAATCCTTAGCCTTAAATTATTGACTGTCATGCTTAGCTGTCAGGTAACAGAATAAGGCTGCTAAAGAAATGTATTTGCATGCCAATGGTGTGAAACTATATCAAACCCATCTCATTAGATTATTCTGAAGTTTTGTCTGATTCTGTGGTTTTTCCACCAAGCTTTGCGAGAGCCCGGCCATTGGGATTAAACACACCCTGGGGGAAGGCTCTCCATACTCAAAGACCAACTCGGGGCAGGAGGCAGCACACCAGACAGCACGTGCATGAGATTTTTGCAATATAATACGCTAAGTATCATCTCATAGCCTTGGGGGAGGGATAAGAGAATCAATGCAGGCAAAGCAATGCCTATTCAATTCGTTTTCAACACATTGTCAGCTCTTTCTTGTGTTCACTGTCTTCTGTTAATGACAAAGGGAAAAGGAACTGATGAGAGATTGGTTTCTCCAATTTAAGCCTTGATGCACCTCATGTGGGCATCACATTATACACACTGCATTGTGCTAGGTACATGAAAGTAATGGGATCTTTCATTTTGACGACGCCTTGTTTCTTAAGGTAAATAATAAGATAATAAGCACATTTGGTAAAATTCCAAAGAGCGTCTCCGATTAGTTGTAGTCTCTGCTCAGAAACCAATTATTGTAAAGTTCGAACCCTCTTTAAGATTGGGACACTTGCTAAATTGGGTTCAGAGGGCACTGGGGGGACAAAAAGGTGTATGTTTTTATTGTTCTGTATCGGAGCATTCGTGTGTGTTCAGACAAAGAGGGGAGGCTAGGAAAAGCCATTTCCCTCCAAACACCAGCCTCCATTTCCAAGTGACATCAGACAGAACAGAAAGAGATAGAGGGACAAGGAGAGATTTGAGATGAGTTTTGCTCATCGCTGCAGGATACAGGATGGAAATATGAACGGCTCCCTTTGATTAATGTATGCCCAAGGTCTCACATGCAACTGTAACAGTCAATAGCAATCAGATTAGTGTAATGTATTATTCAGTGTTTATGATGGTGAATTTGTATAGTGCCCGCCAGGCAGCTTTGATCCCCTTGAAATGTTTTCTGAATGCCATTTGGGATTGCCACAGAGCCGAGGCAGCCGTGCAGCATCTCTAGCTCACGTTCCTCCTGTCAGCAATGTATAATTACCTACTTCTATTGTTTCTGCATGGACACATACTTGGATTTAATTGTTCTGCGATTGGTTACCCGACTGGCTTTTTTTGCCCCTAAGTGATATAATATGGAAAATAAGAAAAAGTTATACTTTTAATTGAAGGTCCCAGGTGCTTTGCAAATACTACTTCATTAGGCTTTGCTGTAAATTGGTGATAGCTATATCTATATGCAGTTCTTGACCCATCAAGGGCATGAAGCACCCTGTAGGATACAACACTGCTCTGTGTGATAGGTAGATAATAGTGAATAATTTATACTTTATTTAACAAACTTGCTCTATGGAACTTTGAAGTGATTTCCAGCTCCCTTCATATTTTGAAAAGATTTTGCTAAATAATCCTACAAATAATTTTCTGGGGTTTTTTTGTTGGTTTTTTTTTTTCTCAGCCCTTCGCAGAAGGACCAAGGAACTAAGGGGCATTTATTCACATACGGGACAATCCTTTGAAAATAAGCCGTTCTACATAATGCAATGTGTACAATGGAGAGAGGTTTTAGACGTGGCTGTGTGCAGGTAACTTTTGAAATTTGAAAAAAAAGTTCTTGTTAAGGAGCAATTTGCTGGGGAGTGGGATGTAAGGTTCATTCTGTGTTTAGTTTCATTGAACACAGTCACGTGCTTGAACCAAATCTGCCCTGGGGGAGCTGGTGGGGATGCACGAGGGACCGTTGGGGCATGTTTAGCATAGGATGTGCTGCAATGTACCTGGTTTATACAGTGGCTCACAAACTCTCACTTGAAAACTACCTGGCTTTGATCCCTTGGAGGTAAGCCATTTCACAGGGATTGGGAAGTATCTAGAAAGCTGTTAGCAGAGCACAAGAGGCATCAGTGTGCACTGTCTAGTTAGGAGAAGCTGTACTAGAGTTACCTCAGGGACTTTTATTACGTCCAGTCTTGCTCAAAAGCACAGTTAATGACCTGGAAAAGCAGGTAAAAAGCACATTAATTAAATTCCCAGATGATACCTAAATTGGAAGGCATAGCAAATAACAATGAGAAAGCCTTCCCGGAAAAAACACTGATGGACCAAGAGAGAAAAGAAATGAGGCAAGGTACAATTAGATGAAACCAATGGACGGATGAATTGGTAGCTGGTATTGATTGGTATTGGTAGGTGGGATAAATTATATTCATTCAGCTGGAAGAGGCAATATGGAAAGACCAAAACAGTTGATATTTAAGAATATTTTTTTTTGGCAATTCAGCATGGCTGTAAGTAATTCTGTCATACAGATAGGTCTGAATGAGCAGAGGCACGGCAAGGGAGAAAGGATGTAAATATTGTCTATAAAACCACAGCTGGGTACATGTAGAAAATTGCATTCAGCTAAGACCATTTCAAGACCAGAAAAAAGCTAACAAATGAAAAGCAATTAAGGAGTGACAGAGAGCTATCTGATAAATAAAAGCTATATTATGTCAGTTTAACGGAGCTAAAATTTGAATGGGAGAGGGAGAAATATAGTGAGCATCAACAAGTATTTAAGATGTAGATAGATGCATTAACACACAGATAGAAAAAGAGGTAGGGATTCCTGGTGGTAGTTGGAAAGTGCTCACTAGGGAGGATAGGAAAATATTGGCTGAACATCAGCATCAGTTTCCTATTATCAGAGCAATTAGTCCTGTTGAATGAGCTCTCAAGAAAAGTGCTGAGTGGTCTTAAACTGGTACAGACTGAGAACTGAGAAACAAATCATACAGCAGAAAACAGCCTTGCACTGGCACAAGGCTTCAAAAAAATCCTCCTTTTCTAGCAGTTTTGTTTACACCTCTTAACAGTTAAATCATCCGGACATTCAATACCATGACTATTAGAAGGACTTTGCTGTTTACCACTTTTATTTTTACACATAGGAGGGCAGCAGTTAATAAGGAAAAGCCTCCCAGAGTAGATTAAGAACCTTCCCTATTTATTCCTTTTTATTCACAGTAAAATCCCCTATCTATTCACAGCAAAATTCCCTATCTATTCACAGCAAAAACTGTGAGCAGAAGACGACTCCACAAACTTCCGTCAAACTTTTTGATGCTCTGAGCTGGTGGGAACATTTCTGCAGCTCCCTGGTGTTCCACTGCCCTCCTGTGTGGCACCCAGGCACCCTTGAAAAAGCTGTAGGAGAGGAGAGATGTATTTCAGCAAAGTCCTGGTTAGCCTTTAGTTGAAATAACAGAAAAGTGTTGCTTACTTGCTATGCAGGGCAAAAACTATGGCATAAGTTATTCCTTTGTGAAAAGGCAGTAACCAGGCAAGCGTAGCCTTTTGGTTTTCTCCAGTTCTCCTTTTTGTTCCCTTACAAGAATTATGAAAAGACTGAGCATTTAAAGCAAGCCCTATGGCCCATTTTCACAGAAATAGACATTAGGTGCTGAAAATGGGGACTTCAAATGTGTTTGTGCAGAAAAAGTCAGCTCCTGACTGTAACACCCATTTCTATGGCTGCAGAAGAGAAAAGAGTGATCAGATATAGGAATGGCTTTCCTATAGTCTGGGACATAACAGAGCCAGATAATAAGCTCCTGAAGCTCATGCAAATTTGCTTCCTTTTTGATTTTATGTTACTTTGAAGTTAGCCTGGCTCTGAGCAGTGGGTTGGACCAGATGACCTCTAAAGACTTTTCCAACCTGAATTATTCTGGTTTTGTGATTGTAATTCTGCCCTTTCATTTTGCGAAGACATGTGGAGTTGACCAAGGAAGAGCAGGGCTGCTCCCGAAGCATGTCCTGCTGACCACCTCGTACGGAGGGTAATGACATATCTGCTCCTGAGGCCTCCTGATGTTTTTAGGGAATTCATTGTGTTTTAGATAAATCCACAGCATTTGGCATTCATCTGCCAGTGCAATCTGTAAGTTTGAATCAGAAGGAGAATCTGGCCTTCCAGGACTGCACCACAACGAACGCGAGTGCTAAAGTCAGATCTGATGCCCGCAAGGATCCAACTCCCCCACACAAATCCTGACCCAGTGTCTGGATCAGGATGCTGAACCACAGAATGGTGCCTTCATCTACCTACAAGCCACAAAAACTGTGGAACTGCTTCATAGGAGCCCTCTCTGAGGGGAACCGGGCAGAGGCCAGGGTGCACCACCAGCCTCTGGCCATCCTCTCCTTCCCCACCGTGTTTCACCCCAGCTGCCACGACGTGCCATGTAGTGTCACCATCCAGTGCTCCCTGCTCCCTTCCCTGGTGAGGACACACAGCCCCAGGGGTGTACGCTGCTACTGGACTTCAACTAAGTGTAAAAGGGCAGGCAGCAGGTATAAGTGCTCCTGCAATCATATTATTGCTTACACAATGATTGTACTGCACTGCAGGATAAAAAGGTTCTTTCATATCAAGTGCAGGAGCCAGACTCAATCCCCATTGTACCTTCTCACTCACTTTATTAAGTTTACTTCATTTCTGCTCTGTCTCTGTACCTCTGTGCCCTCTACTGTGTGTACCAAATCTTATTGACATTTTAATATTAAATTATTATGACAAGAAGATATTCCACTTGCTAAGTAATTTGTTTTATTCTGAGGAAAATTGGAAGCTGCAGAAAAACCATTATGAAAGATTAAGACAATGGAGTGATACTGACTGATACAATATAAATTATTATTTTGTCGGCAGCACACCCAAATCCTCTACTAAAATTTTAAGCGATAAAGCCAACAAGTTAGAAAATTAAATTTGGGGGGATGAAAAGAATATTATGCACACAGGAAAAAAAAATAACACCAAGCATAGACATTGCAGAAAAACACATCCCAAAGAAATCTGCAGAAACAAAAGGAGGAATCACTAGATGAGCAGCTGGCCCCAATTGTGCTTGTTCAGAGTGTGTTTGATGAAATTGTCATTGACTTTAGGACACAATTAATTCTCACAAAACCAGATTTATAAGGATAAGGAATTTCTTCCAGTGTGTGTTGAGAGATGTTTTCTTATTCTGACGTCTCACCTTCTCCTTCTGAAGTCCTGAGGATCAGCCCTCGTGGAGGAACACGCAGTTCCTGTCCCTTTCCTCTCTCCACTTTCCCTTCCCAAAAGCTCTTGAGGTGCTCCAAGAGCTAGAATAAGCTTCTGCATCCTGCACTGGGACAATCAGATCTCAAATACTGAGAAGGAGGTGACTTGACAATCGACATTTCATCATTCAAAGGCAGCCTGGGGAACGGAGCATGTGCCTTTGCTGTTCCTGTGGTCCCTCCTCAGCAAGGGGAGCAGCTGGTAGAGATAATGCTTTGGCAGTAAGTAAAGCTCATGGGGTTTTTGGTGATGCCTTCCTGCTTCTAGGGTAAACCCAAGATGGTAGCTATCTGAGAAATAAGGAGCTAGTAGTGAACATGGCTGTTAAAGAAAGGATTATTTTACATGCAGCTTGCGGTCCTGGAGGATCACTGCTAGTGCTTGCAGCTGGGATTTCATTTAGGATGTGCTCCCTTTTCCGTGAAGAAATTAGCCAAAATATTACTCCCACCCGGCGATTAACCTAGAAAGCAGTAGAACGGCAATTTAAGCAAATGTAGCTCACTCTTTGTCATCAGAGTATTTTTAAGAGTAAGGTTGCTGATGGCTTTGTGGACCGAGGTAAGCATCAGCCTCACTCCTGATTTGAAAGTGCTATTGTGTGCTTAACTCAGATACAGTTTTCTTTGTTCAAACGGCCTTGATAACACACAAGGGAAGTGGCTATTTTATACTGCTGTGTTAGAAAGACTGTGCATAGCAGATGCAGCTGGGAATGAAATGTCAGGGTGTTTCCCATCTGACAGTGGTCTGAACTGGGTAAAACTGGCAAAAGTCTCTGTCCAATTCTGACCTTGTACTCACATTTTCATGGTCTAACTTTGGTCAAGTAAGGTTAAATGCTGTAGGTTTCCATGAGAGTCAGTGGAGCAGGCTGGAGAGAGAGGAACATCAATTACAGAAATCCAGTCAGGTTTGTACTGAAAAACAGAAAAAGCTGCGAAGCCCAGTGCCAGGTGTAGGTATGACTGCCCATGGCAGGGGGCTGGAACTCGATGATCTTTAAGGTCCCTTCCAACACAAACCTTCTATGACTCTATGACTCTATGATTCTGTGCTTCTGTGACTCTGTCCCACACAGGCTTGTGCTCTACACCTCCGGAGAAACCTGAGGATTGCCTGTATGAACCTGCATAAATCACATCCTAAGAAAAGCCTTCCCAGAAGACACAAGTTAAGGCACATACATTTTTGTGGACCTAATAGATCATGGGGACTAAAATGGTCTTACGGATATACACTATTGAAGGAAGGTGAGTTGATACAGGCACCACGACCTGAACCTTTACTGGGATTATTTTTCTTCAGATGACTGCAGCAGGTATGTGACTACAAGTCACTGTATAAACAGCTTTATCCTCTGCTAGCTGGATTTATTCACAATCCACAATCACTCTAGATTAGAAATGAGCCCTCTGTACTAACATTCACTGTCTACAAGGTTTGGTTATTCAAAGCTGATGGAAACATTCCTACTGTAAATCTGAGCAAGATAGGGCTATTCAGGATTTTTGGGTGCCTGGAAAGTTTCATCTCAGAGGTGAGTAACGAGTTTACTTGCAAGCAAGGGAAGACTAACTACTGTTAAGAAAGTAATCAAGACTCTAGCTAGGAAACATGACCTGGTGCTAAACTACATTTGTGACCAGTATCTTGTCCTACAGGCAGCTTTTCACACTTTTGTGGTGCAAGATTTTATCTTGCATTATGTCAAGAGACCAAAAGGGAGGCTTTAGTTGGAGCAATTCCTGGGGCGAGCAGCATCACTGACAGCAGCGCTCGCTGCTGCCTTCCTCCAGGGGAGAAGAACCAGCCATCATCTGGAGCTGGCTCATTCTGCCCATGCTTCTTCTCAAGAGGGATGATGCACCAGAGGTAATGTGAAATTTTCACAATGAGTCAATTTAGCATTTTGTCCTTTTTTCCTCTGGGCAGCCTGGAGCAGTCATGTTCTCCCTTCCTTCACTGATAAAAGCAGAAAGGAGAGAAGCCAAACTCACGCTTTGTGGGGGGAATATAAATTACAGCAGCTGCAAGGCATGGGGGGAAATGTGGTGCATGGACACTTGCCTGTTGTATGAAGTATTTGGCAGATATTTAAAAAAAAAAAAAAGGTGAAGATTGTTTAACCCGTGGGAAAGGTGATATATTTCTTGAAGATCTTTCCAAATTTCCTGTTATGAGGACATCCTGTTCATTCTCCTGTATTAGACATGGAGTCCCAAGACCCCTAACAGATGGAATTAGATCACAGTCTCTTTTTAATCTTGGGATGATGACCTCAATTTCAAAGGTATTACTTGTCATCTTGTTCTGGGAGTGATCTAGCTCCTCTTAGCATTTCACACTTGAAGCTCAACAGTACTGAATATAAGTTGAATAGAAAATAGACAATTAAATGTGTTGGCTCATTTTTTAAGACTCACAGGAACACCATCACTGCCTGTAGGAGACAGCCAGGGAATTCAAGAACTACTGTGTTCATAAACTATTGTTATCATATTGAAGTCTAACTTTTGTAGGTCTATGATGATAAAGTTTTGAAGATGAAAGATTGGCCTGTAGAAATTACATTATGGAACAGCCATTAAATATTAATCCTTGGGTACCTGAGAGATTTCGGATTAAAATTTATGATCTGGAAACGTATCTGTGCTCCCTTCACATAAAAGCACCAGTTGTCTTGGTAAATGCAACTACATTTGAGCAGAGAAAATGATCCAGGTGAAGAGCCAAGTGCAGATAATCTGTATATTGAAATTGAGGAATTTTTTGTAAAGTAGAGAAGCCACTGACTGGTCGTGGGACGGCCACAGGAGGGCAGCAAGGAAACATTGTCATCTCCTGGTTGGGTGTTGGTGGGTACCCCGTGGCACCCAGGAGGCTTCCAAATTCGAGGGGAATGTCACCTCTGCAGGGGGACAGCAGGTTGTGGAGCAGGAAGTGAATCAGGGGAGCTGTGTCTGCTCTTCAGATGCTGTGGAGCCTTGGAAGAAACCAAGGCTGTATAAATAGGTCATTTCTTGGCCAAGTTTGCAAAGGGGAAAAGAATAATCATCTGGGGTGAAACTATAATAAAAGGTGTGCTGACGTTTTCAGTGAATGAGAGCAGATAAAAAGCCATCACTCTGGGCTGAAAGATTCATTTAAATGCCAAGTTTCCCTTCAGATTTTGAAATAGAATTGAAATAAATCTGGACATTAAACGTTGCTTTGGGCATATGTTAAAAAAAAAAACTAATCTTGCCACTACAAATATCTAACTGAACTAGTGTTTTCAGATTGGTTTGTCTTGCTTTTTCTTTTTCCTTTGCCTTTTTTTTTTTTTTTCTTTTTCATTATGGCCATTTTTCCCAAGTAAAACCGAAATTCATGGAAAGCTTCATAGCATTTGAGGGAGCACCATTTAGCAACACCCCCCACCCCAGCCCTTGGTGGTACCTGTCTCAAAGCTTTGCTTGGTTCAGTAGCAGCCCATGGCAGAATTGTCCCCTCTTCCCCCAAGGCTGTTGTCCCCTCCCCTGTGGCAGAGAGTCCTACACAAACCCTACCTCCATGCCCTGGGAAGGCACGTGCTGCAGCCACATTACTGCTAACTGCACACCCATCTGGTGTGATAAGTGTCAAACAGACTCTTCCAGTCAATGTTAAGGAGAAATGAAATAGGATAAAAGGGTTTCAAGAAATGACGTGCTTGGGCAGACGGCAATTAGGCACAAGGGCTGAGTGAAGAGCAGATGTTTAATAGGGCTCCAGTGTAACCGAAACGATGTGCTATATTAATATTTTTTTCATTTTCTATTGATCTCAAAAGCTTCAGCCCAGCAAAAGACAAAATTGTCCATTGCAGACTGAACAATATACTAAGTCTTATCTTAATTGAACATTAGGGGATGTTCATGTGGCCAGCTCGGGGCTTTTGCTAGTTCAGCATTCAGGATGGTATCTTCCAATTACTGCGATTAGCAGTATACTTAGGGGAAACGTTTTATTCTTTTACTGGGAGGCTGAGCACCTGGAGGTTTCACTGTGGATGAGTGAGGGTACGGCCCTGCAATTTGTTAGCTACTCTGTTGTAAGTGCCCTTGTACCTGCTTTTAACCTCCTGATAAATGCGATGTAGCTCACCCTTTTTTTTTTTCCTGTTGAGTAAGACATCTGAAATTACTTCAGACAAAACTGTGGGATTAAAGCATGTGTGCAGGCAGACTCTTAAGTTACTATGGAGAAGACAGCATGCTGTAAATTCACGTCCCAGTGTATACTGCAGTAACTTCTTTACACACATAACCCTTCCCACCCCTCACCTCCAGTATTGCAGATTTGAAGCTGCCATGGTGACTGGAAGGCTGAGAGAACCAGCACATCCACATTCTGTAGGCAATTTCTGGCTATTCACACACAGGAGTTTTGTTAGTTTATTGATTTCCCCATTTCTTCCAGCCAGATTCATTACAATACCAGAAATCCGGTTTGTCACATTATAATTTTCCCTTTGGAAATGATTTGTGACTAGAGCACTGCAAAAATATATACTGGCAGCAGTGTTATTGGAAAAATCTATTTTAAAATATGTATTTTTTCCCCATACAAAGCTAAAAGAGATGATTTTTTGTTCATCCACTCCTTTTCCTGCTGGGTGGAAATGCTGTGATACCGTAGATGTCTTACATTATACCCAGACTTGAAAGCAAAACAGATATTTTCCTGGTAACCACTCTTTTTCTGGATTCTGGGGATGTTCCAGTGTATAGTAACTCTCCCCAGATTTGTTTTCAGAATGCAGCCTTCTCCAGATGACGTTTGGAGTCTGGTATATGGAGCTTCTGCTGCCAGGTTGTGCTGCGTGCAGCCTCAGGGATTTTGTTTATCATGTCGTTTCTTTACCAAAATACTGAAGATAGTGTTTTTCTCACTTCTTCCCTGAAGAAACGCACAACGTGATAGCTGGTTTTCATTTTGCATAGCTGATTGCTACCCAAGAGCCACGAGTGAACGCTCACAGGCAGCTGCATAATGCATAGCTTTATAGAGAGATTTGCCCCTGCATCATTGCCCGGGTGAGCAGAGGTTATGTGTTTTGGATGTAGGCTGCATATGGAGAGAAGACAATGCTCCTGTGATCTGGCCGGGAAGGACATGAAGATGTAAGAAGCAAAAATACTTTTTTTTTGTGTGTGTGTGGACACTCTTAGGGCTTCTACAACAACCTGGGGAACGGACAGTGCAGGCTTTGGCTGGGAGAAGAGATCACGGGGGAGGGAGCACTTTTCTCCGTCTGTCAAATGTTCTAAGGAGAGTTGCCAACTTGATGTTAATTATATAGTATTCATCTACCACCAGGGCCAAGAGTGATTGAAAGAGACTTTTTATTCTGTCGTGCAGTTTTAATTGTCTGTGCCTAACTGAAATGTGTCCTTGGAAGTCTCTCCATACTTCTAGTATCTTGGAAACTGAACCGCTTCAAGGAAGAAGCCTAATGATATGACTTCCTTTTCCCAGCCAGAACTTAGCTCAACAAACAAAAATGATTAAACTCAAAGTTCCAAGAAATCATAACAAATAAAGACTTGGGAGCTTTATCAACTCTGTCTTGTTTGTCTTTCTACACTACTACAGATTCCCTCTGTTCTCTCTCCAGACTTTAAAGCTTTAAACATTCAAGTTCCCTGTTTCCTCTTAATGCTGTGTATTTTAGCAATCACTAAGTCTGGACCAAGGTTTACAAGCAAATGTGTCCAATAATATAAATATATAAAATTTTCATTCACTTAAAAAGAAAAAGAGGCTGGTTTGTTTAAGGAAAAGGACTGGAAGGAATCTGACCTGTGTTACCAGTACAGGTTGATATGGCCCATGCACGTGGAGCACAGGACAAGTCCTGAGTTCCTTTACAACTTTTCTGGTTCTCCTTTTAGTTTTCATTTATAGTTGAAAACAGCAGGCAGGAGGGAGCAGAAAATTCATGTGCTCAGAGTTTTTAAGGACCTGTTCCTGTCAGAAATCTCTCTGCTCTATCTTCCCTTCCATTTACAGCATTGCTGTATAAATCCCTTCTGGCTGTCTTCAGATTTTTTAGTATTTCAGTATGTCAGATATTTCAGTATTATTCAGTATTTTCAGATCATTTCGGCTCCGCTGGAACTTTTCTGCTGCTCCTGTCTTCTATATGGGATATTTTCTTTAATTTCTCTTCACACCTGGTAGTGTGCAGTGCTCAATGATCTCTCAGGGTCCAAACCACTTGGAACAGATTGTCTATACGCAGTCTCACACTTGAAACTCCTTCTGTTTAAATGAGCATGAATTTCCTCAGCACATCATGCTCAAAATCCCTGTTTCTGGGAACCCCAATACTGTAGTTATCAGCTTTATTACTTTTCTTTCTCCATTTTTATACTGGGGAGCTCTTTTTAAGGGTCTCCTGAGGGGAGCAAAAATCTGTAAGGTTCTTTGGTCTCAAAGTCATACCAGAGCAGGTACAATCTTTGCAGGCACAAGACTGGTGCCTCATCCCTCCATCTGCAGAGGTTCACTGAGCCAAGGAGAACAGCTCAGTCCATCCTACACAGGTGAGCTGTACATCGTGCTAAATCATGTGTGACACTTCCAGGAGGAGCTGGACAGAAGATGCTGGCTGTGAGGGGGGCAAAGACAGTAAAGAAGCTCCATTGCGTTAATCCCCTTCTGGGCGGCCTTGGTCCAGGTGAACTGCAGGTACGACCTCAGCAGCTTCCCTGGGTTTTTCTGTGATTCCTATGACAAGTCAGATAGCTATAACAGATAACAAGTGGTGAGAAGTCCTAGTCACCCCCTGTCCACGCTGGATGGGGGCTCCTGGCACAGCTTCCTTGTGCCTCCTCCCCACTGCAGCTTCCAGAGAGGGAGGGCTTTGCTTTGCTTTGCTCCCTCCAACCTCCGCAGGGCTCCACCGCTCTGCAAGAGCAAATGCAGAGAATGGCTGTGATTGTGGCTATGCCAGTTGATCTAATTTGAGATCCTGGGATGAAACCCAACTCTTTTACACTATAATTTCAATACCTGTGCACTGGGATCGAGCAGCAGGTAGATGCCCCAGGGTAGGTGAATACAGGTAGAGCCCAGGAGGGACTAGACCATTCCTTCCATTTCAGCTGCTGCCTTTGTGTCTTAGGAAAGCTTCATCCTTGGCAATATCTTCCTCCTTTGAATCCTCAGAAAGCTCTGGTGCAACACAGTGTTTTATCCAGCAGAGCCATAGAACTAGACAGTCTCTTGCCTTGCTCTGCATGGGCTTGGGAGTAATAGAATGAGTCATCAGCTGGGAGCTTAAAATTACAATGTGTGCCACTGCTTTTGAAAAGCTAAAGAGATTAATATTGAAAAAACCAGATACAGTTCACTCACTGGTGTAATGAAGAGGTATTATACACACCAGGCACCTGTTGGTGAAGGTATACGTTTAACAATCTATTACCATTTGAATGCAAAGAGATTAAATACACATTAAAAACTAAGCATGGGGGAAGTTATACTGTGGTTCCTCCAGGACTGAACCATAAAAAAAAAAAGAAGCAGCAAGGAGAAATGTTTAAAAAAAAACAAATGAAAAAACCCACAAAGAAAAAGAACTTAAAAGCATATTGGTGCTTTATATTTTGGGTCACCTTGCTGCTCTCAGCACGAGGTAATTTGTGTAAAGACACAAAATCAAGGACAAAATGCATTATGTTGGTAGATAGTTAGGTCCAACATCTTCCTTGCATGTGCAGGGACTGGTTCTAATGAGCCTTAATGGAGATGTTCCCAAATGAGTTTCCAAAGTCTCAGCTTTCCAGCACCCTTACATATGTTATTGACAGTAATTTTTTTTTGTTGGAAATAGCACTCAGAAGAAGGTAGTGCTGTAATAAATCCCTGCCAAACTCCAAGAAACTAATACTTCACACACAATGTCATCTTACCACACACCTACAAGCAAGTACTTCTCTTGCATATTCCTTTCCATCATTACTGATAAATAATATAACCTTACTTTTATCTGGTGCCTTTGTGAAGTGCTATACATGCTATTTGTGCAAGGAGAATGCCAATGAATGCATTCTTTTTTTCCTTTGCTTACACAAGGATAAAGCCCAATTTCTCAGTAGAGGTAGTACAAAATCTTTAATATTTAGATGGGGCAAGCCAGATTATTTTTCTATTTTTGACTTGAAATTTAGCAGTGCTGAGTTTTCTAACATCAAAACTACAAAGCTTTTGGAGTAGATCACTGATGTAAAGAAGTGCTACAAAGCCACCAGGTGCCCTACAAATCCCACACAGTCCCAATACAGCCTAATGCATTGATGGGTAGCTAAGTATTCTGCAGGTTTTAGTGGTGGTCTTTTTATTGCTGTTTTCATTGATGATGTGCCTGACCTGCCAGAAAGTATTAAAAAATGATGTCTTCAACATGTTTGCCCCATTTGATGACCCTCTGACTGCTTTATTACAGTGGAGTGGTCTATGGAGCAGAAAGGCTGTATCACATGGTTGCATCTCTTGGTCTTTGTTTCTCTGCAAGCCAAACTGTGGCACTGGGTGAGGCATAATCTTGGGATCATAGCCATGTTCAAATCTCTTTACACTGTGTATAGATATATTTTCTTCTACACCCCACCGTTGTCCTGACTTCTCTTTGTATGGCAGAGTTGTATCAGGATATCCCCAAGCTATCCTGCAGAATTTGATTTTTTCTTTTATTTTCTTTGAGAAAGATGGGTGGGTGAGGAGAGAGGATGTTGATTTTTTTGTGCTTTAAAGCCAGCAAAGAAAAGAAAGCAGCTGAAACCTAAGAAAATTGCACCACTAATCATATTTTCGTAAGCAGTCCTCTGTAGCATTACAGTCACAGAGTATATTTATAATTTGGTTTATATGAGCAACAGTTTAAGTTGAGGAAAATTGGTTTCCTTTTCAAAATGTCATGTTTCTCATTTCCTTGCAGAATCTTGGGCTGCTTCAAGCTCTTATCAGCCTTTAAATCATTCAAAAACACACTCCATAATTAAAATGCCGTAAATCCTCATGAATCAATTTAGGGGTTTTGATTTGTTCTAAAACACATTTAAATAAAGTTGAAAGCTTACTAAAATATCAGATAATACAAGTGCAAAGCAAAGGAAAGATAAACCCACCCTAGGAGAGCTGCATGGTGATGGAGTTAGACTTGAGATGAGAAACATGACTTGTTCTGAACACAAGGTACGTGGTTCTGGGCTTCCCAAAACAGGAATGAGCTAACATTCTTTTCAGAAATAAGTGTTCTCATGGAAGTTTTTTTAATTTGTTGCTCTTTTGGCTTTAGCTACTGCTCCTGTGAGTATCCTGTAACACAGTCGTTTTGCTTCACTAAAGGGTCTATTTGTCTGGAGACCCTCCTTACCTGTGCCAACGGAATAAGAAGATTGTAAACCATCTCAATTAATCATAGAATCATAGAATAGGTTGTAAAGGGACCTCACGGATCATTGGGTCCAAGCTTTCTTTGCAAAAGCACAGTCTAGACAAGGTGGCCCAGCACCCCATCCAGCAGAATCTTAGAAGTGTCCAAATTACTAATAAACTACTTCTTACTACACTCATATAAAGGAAACAATTAGACATACGTATCTATGGGCTTCAGCAGCAGTTCCTTTACCTGGCTTGCATTTTTCAGTGCATTGTCACTGTCCACTCTGTGTCCTGAGTTAAAGGTTTCCATTTTTAACTTTGTGGGTTTTATTTTGCCTTGTTTTGTTCGGCTTTTTTTCCTGCCGCTATATCTCTTTTTTCTGCAGTATTTAATGCTCTGTATAGCACCCAGAGTATCCCAGCACTCTCTTAGCTCCACAAACTCCCCTCTGGACCATATTTTATCCCATATTCCAATCAAGACATGTATCTTGTAGGGTGAGGGCTCTGAGATGCTTTGTTGGGGTGGAAATGGATAGAGTTCTGCCACAGTTCACAGATGTTAAATAGGTATTTTGGACATTTATCACCATCAGGGTTAGAAACAAATCACTGATTAACACAAGAATCTGCTTCTGCAGTCTTGAATAGTCTTGTGGCATTTGGTTTGGGGTTTGGACTTGTCCCGTTAGTAATTATAAGAATGTAATAAAATCACAGCATACAAAAAACCATGGAGACAAAAAAATCTGTTGATTCATAGGTCAAAAATTCTGAGCTTCACAATGCCATGTTGGTCAGCTGTCCCTTCCTTAAGCCTACTTTATGTAGTGTGAAAATAGGTGGGTTTATAGCATTACAGAAGTCCATGTTAAGACTATATCCAATTATTGGTAATGGTATTTAGATTTATTCAACCTGAGTAGTTGCCTTCAGATCTTCATAAGTGATAGAAAAAGGGAAAATAAATTAAAATTAAGCCAAAGAGAAATGAGATGGAAAACAACTGACCCCTGGGCCCCAGGAACACCTTTGCTTCCTGCAATCCTACTTGCAGAGGCATATACAGTAACAAACTGGTTGTATAAGAAACAGTAAATAAAGATCCCACCCTAGAGGGAACAAAACATTATTATTTCAGAAAGGATATCTCCAGAAAAAAGTTACTGGGCCTTTTTTTTTCAGACATTTCATGTCTGTTGTTTAGGCAGGGAGAGCCAAAGCTAATCATTAAACCTTATGAAAAGATGTAATCCTTTTTCTAGAAATTTACCTTCAAGAATATGTGGCAAGGGAAAAACAGGTTGTTGAGGATAAGGACTATTAATGCAACACTGAAAAAGGAAAATGAAGTTTTCTTGGAAAGGCAGGGAGATCAGGATCCTTATATGTTTCTATTAAACTGTGCTAAAGCCTCGTTCTCCCAAGTTGCAGGACTCTGCAAATAGATTTCTCTTTTCCTGCCAGCACTAGGCTGGATGAAAGCCCAGCGGTGCATTCTGTTAAGGAGCTTATTCATACAATTAAGTTTAATTGTCAGCAGTTTTGATACTTGAAACTAAAATGAAACCTGGCTCCATTTCTGCAGCTTAGATTCACCTGCAGCCTGGGAGAATTCTGATGGTCTTAAAATTAGAGTCTTATATTGCTAAAATACCAGCCAGTTGTGAGAACAAATTCTGCATAAACAGGTTGTTTCCTCCCAGGTCTGGGTAACCGAGCGGCAGGCTTTGGATAGAATCTATTTAGTTTTTCAAGCAATAACTTCTCAAATACTGGAGCACAGGGAGAGTGTCTTCCCCACTCCTGTGGGCAGTGTGGTCCTTCCACAGCTCAGTGGGCTTCAGGACAGACACTTGAAATAAAAGACACCTATCATATTTCAAATTTACGACAGGCTGAGTTATACGGCATTTTGCAAATACCACTAGACTCATACACAATGTGTTAATGAGCCTTAACCTTATTGTTTCCCTCAGTACTAGAACAAAAAATTCAAGAATTACTCTACTTTTGCTGTTGCTTCCTCTGACACTTAACCTTCATAGTCTCCAACTTGAGAATTCCTATGCTTCATTTCTCTTCCATATTAAAACGGGATCACAAGAAGTCAATGTCTGCATTGCTTCAGTATCAGTTTTTGTTTTAGGAATCCTCGTGCTTGTGCACATTTCTCAATTGCCTGCAATGAGGATTTTACATATTTAATAATAGTGCCAGCTCCCATGCCATAATAGGTAGGTCTGTTACACATCTTCTAAGCTTTCCTTTAATAACAATATAAGGGTGAGGAGCACGGAATTCATCAATTATCTTGGCCTCTGTCTTAGGGTGAGGTTATGACCATGACTGGACACTTTAGCCTGGAGGATAATGGCTGAGTTAGATGTTCTTTATTTGAACAGTGGCCGAACCAAAGTGCAGTCCTCTCCAGGTGAGTGGCAGGAGAGCAAGAGGCACAGAGCTGCGGTGGGAGATTTGCAAGTCTTGTGATGAGGATACTCTCAAAAAATGCAGGAGCTTTTGGGTCAAATTGCTGCCCTAAATCAGTGCAATGGAGGATTGGAACCTTGGTTTATAAGACCAGAAGAGTTGTATCCTACTTCCCCTACTGTTTCATAAATGGTGGCAAAGTCCTTTTCTAGATCCACCACGCTATTTCCATTTACCCCTCACTTTTTCAAGTACCCAAAACAAAACAATGTATTTTGTTTAATTGTAACCATGGTTTCACATATTCATATATTTTAAATGCTGTTTCCAGATGATCTTAGTAGATTGCTCCTTTTTTCCCAGACCTCTCATTGCAGTCACCTTGCTCTCACATTGGTGATCCTTTATTTGTGCTATAATCAACACCAACAGAAGCACTTTCAGGAACAAGGGTTTAGTGCACAGTCCAACTCACGTTTTTGTGACACGAGCAATGATTTGCAGAAGCAGGATAGCCACAACTAATCACATTTTGGAATTCATGGAAATTGTGACATTACTTTATCATGTGCTGCCGTAAACACCGAAACCTCTGTCCTGCTTTAGAAGCCAAATTACACGAGAAAGACAATCTCATCATCGCTTTACCTGTCCATTATAGTACTGCTGGCTCATTAGGTAGAGTAATTAAACATCAAGCAGAAATAATTATTATAATTATAGGACATTTGAGATTTCATTTGCCTTCGTGAAATATGAGTTACATAAACTAATTCCTTTTGTAAGATCCACTCATAATAGCAATGAATGTCTAAACAGCTATGCTCTTTGCCTACTTATTTTTGCAGCATTATTGGGCCAACCTTACAGAAGCCATAAAGAACTCGAGAATTACCAACTATTATGATACCAGGATATCCAAATGGCCTCTATGTAGTTAGAAAATAGAAAATTACTGTAGTAATTGTATTCATTTGTTCTGTTCCTGCTTCTGGAATGAATACAGGGGAGAAAAAACTGTAGGGGAATAGTTCAGTGTTTTCTCTACCACGCTAATTACTACTAGAAAATGTTCAGCTGTTGATGGCAACAACCACTGCTTTTATTTGTATTTTATTTTACATTTTGTGTATAGATGGATTTTGGGGCTGTGATTCCTTTGTCAGGGTACTGAACTAATTTGTCATCTAAGTCCTGCGATACCCTCTCCTCCACCTCCCCTGGAGGCCTTTGCCCTTGGTCTCTACCTGAGCTGTGCTCACTGGAGAAGCTTTGCCAGCACGTCTAAAGCAATCTAAAGTGATCCAAATTCAGACAGCAAAACGCAGCACCACTGAAATATTTCACAGTGAAGTATTCTTTCCTGGTGAAGTCGTTAAGAGAAAGAAGCCGTCTCATATTGAAATGCAGGGCAGTCTCCCAAGGGATACTAATGAGCGTGTTCTTCTGCAGCTAATCACAAGATTGCTTTGTCATGTGTATAGAAAAATATAGATGTTGCCAAAAGAGTGCATTAAGTTTGGACGCTCAGACTTATGCAAACTACTTACCGCTATTTTTACCTCAATAGACCAGGTGACAAACGTAGTGTAGAAGGTAACCTCATCCACAGGGCCTTGCAGGAAGAAGGCACGGGCCACGCGATAGCAAAGGGTATGTAAGAAAAAGTGAAAGAAATAACAGGAATATCAAAAGCACCATTATAATACTATCTTATAATTGAATTTCTCCAAAAAAGGGAAGGTGTCAGACTAGTGGGGATGGAAGGCAATGTAAAAGATAGAAGTGAAACTGGAGAGATTGCATTTATGTAAAAAGCTTAAAATAGTTACGGTGGCTTGGCTAAACAAATGCTGCAGACCTAAATTCAGAGCACTTGTAGACAGATACTGTTACTATTGCATTTAAACATCCCTGGACCAGTTTGTAGTCAGTAAATGCTTTACACGCAGGGTACAGGGAGAAGGGTACAAGCTTGAAAATACATCCAGAAAAAGCCACCAGCAACAGGGCAAAGCAACTTTATATTGCCTAATCTCTACATCAAATGTGCCTAAACTCAGCAGGATTTACTTCCTAATATCGGGGCAGCAAAGCAGGGCTCCAGGCCAGCACTAAAGGTTTCTCCCCACGAGCCATTGCAAGCCAGGCAGGGCTAAGCAGCGACAGTGGGAAAAAAAACTCAGGTTATCTCTTAACTCTTTCTCCTGAATCATGAGCCTGGACACCTGGTATGCATTTTATTTTAACACAAGCCTTCCTATCTCTTTCCTTTCTGCCCCTTTCATGATCGCAGCACAAATCAGCTGTGGCCACCCTACTGAGCTGCTCCAGCCATGATTTGCACCAGCTGCCCTTTCAAATGGAAATAAGTACAGACCGGTCTGTGAATACAGACTTCTTGAAAGGTTTCCAGGATTACATTAAAGCAGGCAATTTGGGCACAGAAGATCAAAAAGAAAGTCGCAGTCAAAGTTTACCTAGGTTTCCAGGGAGCAACCTAATAAAGAAGCATGAATAATACCCAACGAGAGGCTAAGACTTCTATTAATTCAATTGTTTACTTGGCTCCCAGAGAAGCTCCTGCTACATTATTCTGCAAAGGAGGCTCAGGTGGCTTTTTATTTGCTTATGTAAACACCTTCCTCACCTTATGCTGAGTCCTGGTGGGTTTGTGAATATGTCAGGCTAACACTGCCACTGTTATTCCCTTGAATGTCTGAGTTTATTCAATTCTCCATGGGATTATCAGGTGAGGAAGAAGATAACAAAGAGCTCCATCATCTACAGGTAGGAGAACAGACGCATTTAAAATGAGTCCAGCCTCTCCACAAAATTATTAACTCTGGAAAAATGTATGCCTTTTCCTCATGTAATGAAAAAGGAATTAGAAAGCATCATTGAGAAACCAAATTAATGCAACAAGCTACTGTCAATGTACAAGCTCAGCATAAAACATTTTTAAATGTTTTTTTCCTATTCAATTTCAAATGCACATAACTAATTATTGCATTTAGTCTCTGTTCTACTTCCAGTCTTCAGCATGCAGACCAGCACTTAATAGTGTCAAAGCTCATGTCAACATATGTCAAAAATATGTATGGGTTCTTGTTGTATAATTTCTAGGCCTCTTTGGTATAGGGAGAGTAGTAATTAAGATGTAATTGGAAAGAAATTAATTGATATAAGTTATTAGCATCACCATTGATTAAGTATAATCAAAATCAGTGTCTACATGAGATATTGATTGCTGCTTGCTTTTTCTAAGTGTAATTGTAGCATGAATTGTCTGTGCATGGTTGAGCCTTTTATTGCTGTACCTATCCAACTGGAGCAAGAGATTAAATTCTGTACAAGCTCTAAAATGTCTGAAATAAGTGTGACACCCTTGTTTTCATTTGTTGCTGTAAAGATTTAAATAGAGTATGAAGGAGTATTTTTCTGTTTCCTGGATTAGATTACAGTCCTTGTCATATTTGTATGAGGATAAGAGTCTCTAGACTGTGAGGCAGATTTATAACAAGACCAAAAATGGGTCTGCAGTCTCTCAGGTCATATCTGGTGATGTCCACAAAAGCCTACCCTGGTACCAAAGAAGATAGTTCTGCTGGCCAGATGGGCAACTGCATATGCTCATTTTAACTTCTTGCATAAACTCTCCAACTTGACCATAGGATTTATCCAATACCTAACACAGTAGGATCTCAGTCCCAGCAAATTTGGAACTGCTGCAAGTGCAAAATCACCGCATCTGATTTTGCTTATGGCACATTTTGACAGCTGTGACCAGTATAGGGCATTTTCACAGTCACTGTACTTGGAAATCTGACTCTGTTTCATCTGGGGTATTTATGCCATAAGAAAAATAAAGACCTGGTTGTGACAATTCATCCTTTTGAAGAAAATACCAATAATTACCATATAAATTGAAAAATAAAGTAAGCTATCATTATGGTTAATTAGAAAATGTTCCTAATTAAACTCTTTTTTAATGTTATTTAAAAACTGCATATGCTTTTTCAACTTTGCACACAATGTGGGGCTTTGCTTTACTTTCCCTTTGCAAATTCAGTGCAGAGCAGCGAGGTGGGGGCTGGCAGGCTCAGAGGGTCAGTATCAGACTATGCTCTGGAATTTTTGTAGTGTTGGTGCAGTTTGGCCAAAGTCTCCATAATTCCACGGCTGAGTTGCTCCCCTTCATCTCACCTGGGAGTCACATTCTGCAGGTGGAAAATTAGGAGCAAATATCAGTGCTCAAGACAGCTAGCATCGCCCTCAGATGGTTTATTAGCCACATGAGAAAATAATTTTGGAACCTTTTAGCTTCAGTATTGTTTTTCCAAACCAAAGATGAAGCCCGCTGGTGAGGCAAGGCGAGAAAATCTGCACAACTTCTGTGGGTGCTGCCTGTTCTGCGCATCGGAGATGTCATTCTCCAGCACAACCACTGCTCAGTTCCTCTAATTAATTATTGTTAAACAAAATATAGCTATTTATTTTCCTTGATGACGTTGCTGTTATCCATAGCTAGTGTCAGATTTGCAAATCAGTTAAACGGGGATGGGCTGGACACTTGCTCCTGACCTATTTAGGGTGTTGGGGCCTGTCACTCCAAGCTGGACCGAGCTCTACGTGCAAAGAACAAATGTAGGTTGTCTGAGAAGGGTTTCCAAAGCTGTTTCTTCACCCTCATCAGCAAATTTAGAAAGAAATTTGAACCGAATGCGTTCAGCTCCGGGAGTTGCCATGGTTGCAACACAGACGATCTAAATGTGGGAGATTATATAATCAGACAGAATGACTATTTATACAAAGAGTTTAATTTAAACAAAAAGGGAGAGAAAAGCAAATGTGCTGTACAATACATGACTTTGTCACTTTCCACTCCTGCGCGGCAGAGCTGCTGTAGCACCGATGGTGTTAAATCACAGCACTCGCACATCCGTTCTTTGCAAGGTGCTTATAATATGCACTAAATCTAAAATAAAAATAAAAAAAAGCATTAAGTAAAAAGTAACTGACCAGATCCAGCCAGGCAAGAAGGAGGCTGTTTTATTATACCTGGATCAGTGGCAGTATCTTCTTTATGGAAGATATACACGCTCCTCTATAACTTTTGTTGTTGTTTTGCAATCCTATAGAGTTTTAAAATGCAGTAGTGTGGATCTTCTTCTTTGGAAAGATAATCCAATGTAATACCGTCAGAGAGACTAATTTATCTTCTCTTAAAGAAATTAAACATACGGGAGCAAATGCTATGGCCCACATGATGTCACCTATACATGGTAATCTCATTCTTTCTACGTAATCTCCCAAACAAACAGCTTCTAGAAAAGAAAGTTTCTGTTGAAAGGCTTTTGTTGTGTTTTGCACTGGCCTTTCAGGAGATGCAGTGCTGAGTTGGGCTACGGAGCTAAAGATGCTTTAGTTTAATCTTTTGACAGCCTGGTGGGAAGGTCACTCTGGGGCCTCGCTGGGCTGCGTAAGGTTTGCAGCACAGGCAGAAAGGGCGAATTAGCCTTCATTAGGTCTTTGACCCCCTCATTAAGCCATGCTTGTGAGCAGCATGGTTTCCTCCAAGCAAGACAATTTCTTCCTGCTCCCCTTTCCATCAGCAGAGGCTGGGCTGGTCCAGCAAAGGGTCCTTCAAGGGAGCTGCATTGCTCCCTCTTGCCTGTATGGGACCATCCGCAGCATCAGTAAGAGGCTGGTTGGAGGGGTTTCCCCTATAGATTTCCCTTCAAATAGGCAATGGGGTTCAATAAACGTGATTGAGGTTGGTAGGGATTTTCCCACAAGGTGCCATTAGCCGGTAGTGTGGCAAGGAGCAATAATAAACATTAACTACAGGCAGTGCAGGCAAATAGATGTGGCCCAAATGTTATGAGGGTCGTTTTCCTGTAGCTTGGTCTTGACTTTGGTGGTCATAGAGTAGACAGATGTGAACAGATTGCTGTCATGCTTTAACATACTTGGGCAACCTGGTCTGGTGGGAGGTGTCCCTGCCCATGGCAGGGGGGTTGGAACTCAATGATCTCTAAGGTCCCTTCCAACCCAAACCATTATGTGATTCTATGAACATTATGTGACTAGTGTTTCCATGAGGACCCCTTAATGCCCGCCGACTGGAAGGTGGAAGGAGTGTGTATTTACTAAGCATCTTTTTGGAGCGGGGGGACTTTTTGCCCAGTGGCAGCAAATACCAGGGCAACCAAACTGAGTTGATGCTGCATTTTGGCATCAATCAAGAGAGCCATTAGTTTGAACAGTGGGTGGTTTTCCTCCCTGCCTTTCACTTTCTGCAATGATAAACTTTCCATGGAGGTAAGTTGTTGTGCTCAAGCAAGGTTGTGCTCAAGTGACAAAGAGAAATGGGCTGTGTAACTGCAGGGAGCGAGGACAGAAGAAAATCTCTATTGCAGACACAAAAATGGTATTAAAAATGTTAAGATTGCACAGGTAAATCGAGTTAGAGGAGAGAGATATGCAGCAGAATGCCTCTTTCCAACAGGCCATGGAGGAAAGCACGTGCCTCGTTTCATCCTTTACTGATTTTCCAGGGGGTTTTTATTGCCCTGTAGCATAGTGTGAATACATCTAGACTGTGGTTTGAGTACAAATGAGCTCTTTTTGTTTCTAGAGGAGCTTGGCCCAAGAGCTGGTAGTTGACACCTGACGCCAAGTGCCAGTGATGGGGCTGCCATAACTTCCCATAACGGGAACATAAGCCAGCGATAACCTCTGATTTGTAGAGAAGGGACGTGCTTCCCGTGGCTGCAGGGAAGGTCACAACTGTCACAACTGCAGGGCTGTCTGGGGAGGTGCCTCCTCGGTCCTGCAAGGAAAATGAAATTGATGTTGAACAGTTTTCTTGTATGATTTGGGCTGTTCTTCGAGTTCGATCCTGTCTCACTGCTGAGAGAGAGATCTTGGACGGCTGTAGAACACAGACAGTGTCTTTGGTAGGGCACCTTGCTTTTTTCTGTTCACTTCAAATCCCGTAATGGGTGTCTCTTGCCAAGGTAGGGTTCACTCCCTCTGTCTTTTGGAGTGAAAAACGTCTTGCAAATGTTGGCTCTCTTCTATAAAGTTCATTTTAAGGGACTACAGAGACAAAGCTTATATTTATAATTCAGGCAGGAAAGGCAGATTCTGTTTGGATTTTCTGAACTAAAAGCACTGTGTGAGAGAGGCCTTGCAGCAGCCCGAAGCAGGTTCCTGCTGCTCTGCTATAAATCTCAGAAAACAGGGATGATGTGGCCTCAGCTCTGGTTTCGTACAGACTGTTATCACTAGAACATAAGAGGTTTTTTTTAAAGGTGATTAATGCTGCTCTCCCACACCCCAAGCAGCCACACGCTCGCTGTCTGCAAGGCTCGTTTCAAAAGAAGGGATATATGAGAGCTGGAGAAGAGTATCCTGAGAGAGCAGAGCCTGAGCATCTTCCTGGGGGTCAGAGAGCTCGAGCGGTGCCACCGCAGCCCTGCAGAGCTGGAAGTGTGCGGCGCGTGCGGCTGAGTTAAATATCTGGTGGTTTCCTCTCCCGTGGAGGCTATTAGCTAAGAGCTTTGATTGCTCCTGCTGCAGGCACACTGCTTTGTCTACCCTTCTGCCACATCCATCTCGGTAAAGGTAGTCATCAGTCAAAATGAATATGAGAAGTGATGCTTAAGCGAGGTTACTGGATGTGGGAAGCGTTTCCCATACACTTGTGGTCTGCCAGCCTCTGCTGGGCTTCCTTAACTGTCAGTCTGGACACAGTCAAAGAAGATGGTCCTAAATGCATGTGCTTTCTAATCAAGGTCTGAATGGAGCTAGTGTTCTGTTATTATATCTGCTGCACGTCCTGAAGCACATCTCAGACAGCACCTGCTTCCTTCATACCCTGTTTTACAGGAGGATTGACTCTGGTACTGCTCCTCTGTCCTTCCAACCTACCTTTAGCAACAGCTATGGATCTAGAAAGATGAAAACTAAAATACAGGCAAGACAGTTTCAAAAATCAGAGAGGCTTATTAAATCTCTCCCACCTCCTGTTCAGCCTCTTACATACTAGCCTTTGGCAAACAGTGGGATGGTCATTTGAAGAGGGTTCATCCCTCTGAGCTTTAGAAGTCCATGGTGTAGGCGTCTTACTGGACTGAGTGACCCTTGGCTCACTAGAGAGGAGTGGATGCTTTTAGGGGCTGATTCACCTGACTCTGCTGCGCTACCACAAGGGAGAAGCACACCCTGAAAACAGTTATTTCTCTCCTTTGACTTCAGAGACATTCCGGGGTGATTTGTTGAAATGGAGACATTTATTTTTGGGCAAAGAGTCCTACCGTGATGGGTCAATAGGTCCATGAGTTTGCTGTATGAATGTCAGAAGAGTGAGATCATGAATTCAGTTACTTGAAGGTGTTTGGTTGTGTGTGTTGGGTTGGTTGGGGTTTTTTGGTTTTTTTTTAATTTTATTTTATTTTTATTGAGATCTAAGTCAGCATGCTTTGCATTGATTTAATTTCAGACTTTCCTTTTCATCAGAAATCTTCCCTACAAGCTCTCATGTTTATTTTACCGTCCCCCAAATCCTATTCACTTATACCTGTTTCCTTAATGGCATTTCTGTGATGACATGGGATTGTGTTCAGGTCTTAAGAGGTCTTTTTTCATCTAGCCTTTTATCTTTCTGAAGCTTCATGTTATCTGAGAAGTACTTCAAACTGAAGTCTCATTGTCCTCTCATGTCTATTAAATCAGAAGTATGAAATAAGCTTAGTCCAAATCTCTGGAAGATTTTTTTGTGATTGACAAGTCCTTGCAAATATGTCCTGGGACCTGTCTTTTCTGCCTAATAAATCATCATTAACTCTCACCAGATAAAGAGAGATTCTCTTCATCTGACAGGGTATCAATTCAGTTTCCTTAATGTATATAAGGTTTTAGGTGTCTTCACCAGCAGGCTCCAAGAGAGGCTTTTTGTCAAGTGGAAAAATGGAATTTGGAGAGCAGAACTCTGCTGCCAGCTTTGCTGGTGATGGACGAGGCAGATGGGAACGCAGCTCTTTCCTCCTCTGCTTTATTGATCCTGTGGCTCTGACCAGTGTAGCAATGTTTCTGTATCAGTAAAGCCAAGCAGAAATGAGTAAGGGGGAAGCTGATGGTTTAAAGCCAGTGTCAAAGCCAGAGTACTCTCAGGGAGAGCTTTTGGGAGGTCAGCGGCAATGATGGCTCTAATATGGGTCAGTTCTTGACCTCACAGGACAGTAAGTTACAGAGTGGTTCCAACTCTGCACAGAAATACTAACTGGAAGATATTTTTCTATTTTCTTGGTCATATTCACGCAAGCCACAGTTTCAATGTTCATTGTTGGCCAGAACCATCCTATGCTGAACTTGCGAGGTTTGATCTGATTGTTGTATTATGTTTCAATTTCTCTGCCCTTCCGTTCTGTAGTTTCTGATGTGTATACTTCTGTTTTCCAAACCTTTGTGGTTTTTTTTTAAGAAAAACAAAACCAAAAGAAAACAAAAAAAGCCAAACCCACAAAAAAACCCTACCACATTATCCTCCTCTGCTTAGGCTATAATTCTGAAGAAGGTTTTCTTACATGCTAATAAATTAAAAATAATCCCAAAACTGTGATGGTAGAATAAAGCAACTTTAAAAATAATAAAAAATGGAATACTAATACAGAGCGTGAATCCTTGCTAATGTTAAATACAATTCAGATATTTCACTAACTCCTTACTTTTCTTTAGTTGTCTTTCTCATTCTTAAGCTTTTTTAAAAGGTACTTGTAGATTTTAAAAATAAAAATAAAAAATAGTGGTATGTATAACTGCAAATATCCTTTTGCATATTTCCCCATAAACCACAAGATTAAAAAAAGAAAAGGATTTTAGGATTTTTTTTTTTTTTTTTTTTTTTTTGTTTTACTTAATCCTTTCCCTGCAAGAGCTGAGCTATTAAGAAATGCACCAGACAAAGTCTTTTAATGCACTCACAGAAACTGCAATACTGAAATCACTGCAGTATTTTAGTCGTGGTGTTTAGGTATCAGGATCCTGCTTAGAAAAGTATATGAGTTGATACCCAAAGTAGTTTATTGTCTATTTGTTAGCTTAGTTGCTGCGGAAGAGAGTTCAACAGGAGAGAATCTGTGGGGAGGCAAATGCCACCTTATATTTGAAATTGGGCTGTGGTCCTTGAGGAACACAACAACAGAACTTGTGCTGCCCATCAAAGCACACATATGGGAAAAAGAGTGACCAGGTGCGGCCTTTGAAGAGCCCAGAACTTTTCTGAGATGCTGATGTCCCAGCAGGAGGTTAGTGCTTCCAGATCCAGAGTGACAATAATGGAACCAGGGAAGGTCAGATAAATATGCTGAGCTGTAAGAAATTGTCTTGAACCAAAAAGACATGGGTATCTTTGCCCAGTTGGGGCAAATTCTTAAGGAGGAAGCTGGGGCATGGAGAAAAGCACCAAAGAAATATGTAGCAGATGGCCACCAACCAGCAGAAGACAAGATGAAGAGAGGAAAACTCCTGAGGCTGTGTTGTAAACACAGACTGGGTGCCCAGATAAAGGTCTCCTCTGCTGCAAAGTAAAAATAAGTAGTTTTCTTCTGTTAACATCGGTAAAACTACTGTCATTGAGCACAAACAAGATTAAAAGTTCTAGTCAAGTGTATTCTTCCTGAATGTGAGAAGATTTTAACAGTCATCCTCTTACAACTGTACTAGAGCTGAACCAAGTCCTTTTTAATCTCTCTGTACAACGTGCTTTTCAGCCCTCCCTGAACACCAGCCCCATTCCTCAGGTAAGCTGATCGTTTGAGTCTGTTCTCCTTTGCAGCCCTCACTCTATAAATAAATGAAGATTATTTCTATTGTATGGTCCAATTCTTCAAGCTTTTGACAGGGCTTTTAAAGGAAGCTACTTGAAATCTATGTTAACACGCAGAAAATAAATAAACCACCTATATCCCTCAAGACTTTGCTGGGTACTTAGACTGTGAGAGCACAGCAATGCAGCCAGGATGGAAACGTGGTGTTCGTGGAGCTGAGCTGCTGCTTGCAGTGCCTTTGGGGCTTGAAGGAAAAACAGTGGTTGGGGCATGGAGCAAAGTGACAAAGAAACATGTGGCAGATGGCCACCAACCAACAGAAGAAAAGATGAAGAAAGGAAAATTCAGTGAGTGGTGACTGAGGCTGTGTTATAAACACAGTATGCGTGCCCAGATAAAGGTCTCCTCTGCTGCAAAGTAAAAATAAGTAGTTTTGTCATGTTAACAGCAGTAAAATCATCAGTAAAGCATCACAGAGCACAAACAGCAGAGTCCTCCTTTTGTTTCTCAGGCCCAGCAAATGAAGGAGGTGTTGGCTTATGATAAAAAGGGAATTTCTTAGAATGCCTTCTAGGGATCAGCCTCAAACCACCCAGTGCTTGGCACTTGTGCAGCACCTCTTGTATGGGGAAATGTTGAGTGAGAGACTTTGTCACACTTTGGTGTGAGGTAAATCACATCATCCTGAATATCATGAGCACGGCCCTCTTGTTGGATGGACTCAGAGCTGCTGGAGTGCCAGAGGACAGTGGCTTATCCAATTTTTGAGTCAGAAAAAGCAGAGAGAAATAACCCCGAGGAACAGGAAGTCAGGGGTTTCTGGTCATTTCATTTCATTTATTTATTTATTTATTTTATGGTATGTATCATAGACTTACAAAGGGTTCCCCATAGCACCAACACTGTCAGGCTTGTTAAAGCCTAACTGCCTGTTTATAGATGGGTTAACGGCATCAGAAAACAAATAAAAATCCACCAAAGTTGAGTGGAATTAGTAGCAGAAACTAACATTAAATATTACTTTATCGTGATCACTAAATCATGATCCTTTTGTAGTTTAACTAATATTTCTTAATTTTCAAGGTTCTGAAATAGGTTAAACAAGCGTTGGTGTCTTTTGACTGTATTTTCTTATGGCCTGTTACTGAAATAGTGCATCTCTTACCTTTCAGAAAAGCTGGCCAATTTCCAGAGCAGTGCCTTTTCTTCATCACTGTCAGCTTCTCTCAGCTCACCTCTCAGTCATAAAAATTCTAAAACAAAGTCCACTGCCTGTGGACTGATATTCCTTCCATTAGACGTGCCCTGCACTTTTGTTGTGGGCATCTGACATTAACTTTTGGCACAGATAGTGTTTAACAAATCTAAAATACCTTCCTGACACTACCTGACCCTCCCTTCAGGCTTAGGAAATTGCCATAACTATCTCTATTTTACAGAAAAGCTTGAAAGGAGACTCAGACAGAAGTGATACCCCAATTTTCATTCCAGGCCCGTAATTTAGGTGTCTTGTTAGTTGTGCTCCCAACATTTCAACCTGAATTTCAGTGCTGTTAAATAATAAATGCTAACAGGATACGTGTGTGCTTGATTCCTCTGGAAACAAAGCTTGGTTTGGTGCCCCAAAAGGATGTGCACACAATAGCAATTTTAGCTCATCTAAAACTGAAGCTTTGGTCTTGAACAATAGACGAGGATCTTAAGGATCCTTGCAGATCCTCTGCAAGAGTTTCACTGTGCTTACAACTTTTTTTTTTATTATCTAGCCTTCATTTATGTTTTGTCCTGATCTGTGCTGTTTTCCTGCAGTAATTCCCCAGCCTTCTGCTGAGGTGTGCTGCGTCCCAGCTAGCAGAGGTCTTGTTCCTCCGTATTGCCTGCGCTGCATTATTGGATCCTGTGGTTTAGTTTATAACCCATCATATTTTCCCTGACTCTCTCCAGAGGAATAGTGCTTCTGATTAATTTTATTAGTGGGTTTATTTCAGTTCAAAATGAGGCGTGGGTTTCCAAGTGACAGAAAATAGTTCTTTTCTTAGAATATAACAATGTAGTTCAGAGATGTATTATCCAGAGAAAATGAGAAGATTTTAAAGGCTTCTTTAAAGTAAGAAAATTTCAAGCTTGATTAAAAACAGAACTAAAAGGAAAAAAAAAAAAGGCTCAGCAGTAATTCCGAAGCAGGAGTTGCAAAGATTGCTTCCACGGGTTACTGCCATAGTCTGTCACGCTCACAGCAAAACAGTCCTGAACACTGGGTGGTGAAAAATTCTTCATACTAGGAACTAGTGTAAAAAATCTAGAAATTTCCAGAGAGAAGAGAGGGGAGGGGCCGGGAACTTGATGAATTAAACCTTAGTACCAGAGGGAAAGGAAGGAACCACCAACTCTGTGGCAGTCTCTTGATCCAAGGGCTATTGCACCAAACAGAGGGGTTTTCATCATAACATCCCCTGCCTTCAGTAAGATCATTCATCTTAATTCCTTCCTCTTGCCTTGCAAATATCTGATGGAATTGGCCATCTAGTGAACAATACTTGAATTCTATCTTGTTCTCCGGAGGCAGGTAGTATTCCTTCTACACTGAGGACCATGTTTCTCATGAAACGTTTGCTCATTCTTATTCCAGCTTCCTACCTTTACAGCTGAGCTCCTTTCTCATCTTTGACTCACGTGCCTTGCCTCTTGATACCAAAAGTGATATGACTACTATATTTTGCTTAAATTCAATGATCTTCTTTTCCAGCCCATCTCTTTTTAAAGCATTCACCGAGCAAATTATGGAGTCTCGAGAGCGACCAAGTCTTCCTGTTCAACCGTTTTCTTCAGTTTAGTTAAAGTTGTGAAGATAGAGAGCAGAACTCATTTGCAGAGAACTGAATGTAACTTTTGTCTCTGCCTTGGCTCCAGAGAGCTCTTAATACAGAGCAATTTCCTCTCCTCAAAAGCTTTCTCCAAGGTGGTGCTTGCTTTACTCAGAGTGAGCTTATGTGCATTCATCTTTCTCAATACCTCATTAATCACACAGGGGAGGTCTGTTGTGGAAGATCCTGACTGAAATTTTGCCTATTCTCTTGTTAATGGCTTAATACCTTTGTAGAAAAAACCTCTACAGAGCAGTGAGCACTACGGGGAGGCAGGAAGGATTGGAAGCTCAGCTCAGCTCGCAGTTGTTGACTCTACTGACTGATTTGAACCAGTTTCCATTTAAGGTTTTCAATGTTATGAAGTTCAGCATTTCTTGATTCTAATATCTTTTACTGTGCCTTACGGAAGTGACTTACTTTTCTGTGGTTGACACTTATAGTAATTTTCTAAATGAAAGATTGAATTGCTTTGTTCATGGCTATGCAGTTGTTGATGGCTACCTGTATTTAACTTCATTTTTGTGAGTTACTTACAAGGGCAGAGTTAAGTATAATTGTTAGCTACGTGGTTTGCATACAGTATATGTACACACACAGTTCATATGAAATATTTATGGTTTTTGTGAATTTTTCTAAATGGCAAAGGTTGAACTACGCAGAAAATTAAAACCAAACAAGCAACTCCTTTCCCCAAGGGCTCTAATTTAGACTTTAGAGTAAGCTTCCAGCCTAACATTTACAAATCAAATTAAGACTTATACTGAAAGTATTTTGTACTTCCATGTGCCTATATATTCCTGGTATGCACATCTACCATGTACAAGATGTTCAAATCTTCATTTCTTACCTGAAGGCAGTTTCTTTTCACGTCACTTGTGGTAGCACAGAATAGATCTACACAGAGAGATTGTTTTAAGCATGAGATAAGTACAGTTGGAATACAAGTCTGAATTTATCTTTTATTTATCTTAAACCTGAGAGTTTATCAAAAATATTTATCACTTAAGTCTCCTCAACAGATCATCGGTGAGTCCAGCATATCAAGGAATACCTTGAAAAGGTAGAAGCAGTCATTTAAAAGAGGAAAGGAAATTAAATAGGTTCTGAATTGGTCACAGCTCAAGAAAGGTTTGAAAGCATTTTAGGTAAGGAGGGAAAGTGTGATGAAACTCCAGACCTAGCACAAACATAGGCCTTGCTCCACCTTACCTCACTACCCACAATACCAGTGTTAAAAAAATACTTTGAATCAGCCCCCAAATTAGCAGGAGTCTGACTTAATCATGAGACATACTGGTTTCTCATTTCTCTTTGATTTTAAATTTTTTAAGGTCCAGAAGGCCAGCCTCCTTGACACAGGCTAATAGACGGAAATTTTACTTGTGAACTTTAACTTAAATTTAATTGTAATTCATCAGGAATAGCCCAATCATTTTACTTGAAAAGAGGGCTGAAATAAGGATGTCGCATGACCCTGTTAGTGTTGCACACTAACTAGTTAAACAAACTGTTGGGAGTTGAATTAATAGACTCCAGGCTGCTTAGTCCCATGGCAACAATCAGCCTTAAACATCTTTTTAACCTTTCATTAGAGATATAGGAAAAGGGAAATAGTTAAAGAATTGAAGATGTTAGGTATTAAGTAGGGCTTTCATTTTAACAATATCCCTTAATCTTTTTTTCCTTTAGCTACTGAGAGAGCTTTTTCTAAGGAAAACCCAGGTTTGGAGACTTTCAGGTGGTGCAAAGAAAACATATTTGGGAGAAAATAGTTAGTAGAGATAATAGAGCTGATGTTACTGCTGCTGCTATTGTTCCTGTTGAAATCAAATTCTGCTTCCCGGGGGAGAAAAAAAAAAAAAAAAAAGGAAAAAAAAAAACCAACCAAACCTCACAAGAGAAGCAAGAAGAGATTAGCAAGAAAAGATGCATCCTCTGTCTTTTGTGGGACAGGTTTTTCCCGGCAGTCTTACGAGTAGAGAGACAGAGATAGCCTGTGATCTGATCAGCTTCTCCAGCTCTGGTGTGGTGATACTAAAGACTTTGCTTTTAGCTTCATTTTCAGTAGCAAACACAGTACTGCTGCAAAAGAGATAGTGAAGTCTTGCTTGGCTGATACTGTTATTTTTGTTCTAATAGGAGAAGAAAAGAGAAAAGGAGAATAGAAAATTTACATCTACTTGTATAGATCTGTGAGCACTAAAAATTTATGAAGCCTTATTTTCTATGGATGTGTGTCCAGTGGCTGATTGGTCAGAAACTCTTGCATGTTTAAGACCCTTATCTTAATGACTACCTTATGTCCAGTAGTATTAGCTTACAATAAAGCCCTACACCCCATATGGGGCTTTATAGGGGACATTGAGAAGGGTTCTCTCTCTCTCCCTTTCTCCCTGCTGTTTATCCTCTCAAGAATTTTGAGGATCCAGTTTTCTTTGAGCTTTCTACTGTTCTGGCAAATTTGATCAAGACAGACCTACAGGCTTAGAAGTTGTGTGTGGGGTGAAGGGAATAAGAAAGACAGAGGGATCAAACAAGCCTTGTTTCCATAGTAAATGAGGCTCAGAAGGTGGAGGAAGAAAGAGGAGACATATGGCAAGTGGTGATAGCAGGAACCAGAGCTCTCCTTCCAACAGTGGCTTCAGGTTTTAGTCATATATCGGAAACAGAAATGTAATTTCTCTGAATCAGCCAAGACGCTTTTCAGGATCACATGAAGTTGCAAGAGTAGCAGCGATCCAGGAAATAATATTTGCTGTTATGGTAAACAGAGCACTTCATCTTTATATCTTTCTATCCTTTGTCACAAAACCCAATCACCTTTTCTTTATTTTTTTATTATTTTGAAAGATCATCAAATGTTGACAGCTTACATAGTTTTGTGGGACCATTTTTTTCCTGCTTTTGTTGTTTAATACACTAAATATTGACAAATATCTGTTTACCTTTTCATCCAGTTGTATTTAATGGTAAATAGCATTTATTATTCTTAGAGCATAAACCTCCACATAACACATTTAAAGAATTGTGACCAAATAACAAGAATTTGTGGTGTCAAGGGAATGGCCAGGGTGTATGTGTCTGGAGTTCTAGTGGAAGAAACCTAATAATATTGTGACATTATATAAATGGGGTTTACTACTTGCTGTTTACTACTAATAATCTGTTTTATAATGTGTTCTTAATTATCTTCATTAAAAAGAGCTCAAAAAAATCTTGTTTACAGCAGCAATATGCTTATTGCCAAAAAGGCAAAGTGTTTTCCACACATTCTCAGGAGAAAATAGGTTTCAGATACACAGCTAAATGATTTGGATCACACTCTGGAAGCAGGCACAAAGAGATAAATGCTGTAAAGAGCATAAGAATTTTCAGTCCTGCTAGTACACAGAAAACAGGCGACTCTGTACATCCTGACGTGCATTATGTGGCTGGAGAGGGGCTGATTTAGTCACAGCCTCCTGTTGAGGCAATGTCAATTACCTGATGGAGCCATGGGGTTGGGTTTGTTCCTCCCAGCACTGGCAGGAGACCCTCTTGGGGGTGCTCAGCTCCCCACTGCCTCCCCTAGACCCCACCACATGTCTTGGAGGTGGCAGTTGTCATCTGATCTGGAGCTTCTGACTCCTCTACATCCAGCCCCAGTGTTGGGTTAGACCGTGGGGCGTATGGAGGTAAGTCCTTTGGTGGAAGAATGAAACTGTGATGGCAGATGCCATACACCTTCCCCATGTACGTGGGAGACGATCAGTTAGAGAGCTGTGTTTCTTGACCAGCTAGGCAATGTCATCAGGGGTGATGAGAAAACCAGTGCGGGTCCTTCAAATCAGGTGGGTGAGATCCTTGCGCCGGGAACCCTGCCACCGAATCTGGATGCTTGATTGAGTGCAACTCGTTTGCCTCTGCCTGCCTCCTTACCTCAGGCTTTGGATGACTCATTGTCAGAGTAAAGCGAAAAGAAAACAGAGCATAAAGGTACCTTTATCTGCAAGCCTTGCTCTCAGTCTGCGGCTGCGGAGAGACCCAGCTCCGTGCTCCAGCTGCACGCGACGAGCAAGGATGCTGCTATGGGGAGGTGCTGGAAGTTGAAGGCACTTGTAAACCTCATGCCATGGTAAATCAAAGCTAACCTTGTCCCCATCGGCTGCATTCAAACCATGGGCTGCCGGGCAGCGAGAGGGAGGGAGGGAGAGACCGTCTTTTGCCAAGTGGCAAAGAGTGAATTAACACAGCGGGTAAAATTTTCCTGCTTTTAAGTAATTGTAAAACATAATGGCAGTTACCTGCCTGTTTTCTTCAGGGATTTGTACTGAACAAGGGGAAGAGCTGCTAACAGGATCCCAGGGTTGAGGAGAGATTTGAGAGGAAGGATCAGAAGAATTAAATATGCATCATGTAGTGAGGGAAGATGATAATGAATGGGTATATCTGCCTGGCCCAGCACTGTGCCACTTGGTGCCAGCCACTTGAATGAATTTATTTAGGGAACAGAAGCAAAATAGCTGAGTTACCATGACTCTCCATCCAGAAACATACCCTTTTTTGTCAAAACTGTCAGTTAGCTTATGGAAGGCCTTCCTTCCAGTCCCACGGGGCTGAATTGTTCCCAGAGGTAGCTTTTGGGATGACCCAGTAGTTGTTCAAATCAGTGGAAAACCTTCCTCTGAGCAAAACGTTAAATCCAATTGTTTGAGGAGGAAGGGATATGATAGAGCTCTGTATATTTTGGAGGCTGTAAATGCGAAGGTGAGAGGAGGGGGTTATTTCATATAGTACAAAGAGATCTATTTAAACACAGAGTTACACTAAAATAGGAATTTTTATATGAGCCATAAGAGTGTCAGATGGCTCAGATAATAGTAATATCAAATGAAATAAAGTAATTGGATTGTATAAAGGTTGTCAGTTTATTTGCAACACATCTAGTCATAAAGCTGATAATTTTCTGTTAAATTAAAGTTGCACAATTTGCCTCTGAGCAAGAAATAAAGGGCTTGCTACTTTTTATTTTGTATTTGTAATTTAGGTTGCTCTGTTTATTGGATTTTTTAAGTCATTAACCGAAAGACAGAGGGCCAGATATTTACTTGCTCAAAACCAGTCCATTTCAGCTGGAAAAGTTAAGTCAGCCTCAGAAACCTGCTTTAAAAAAAAACATTTGGATGGTGGGAGAGTGTCTATAGGAAGGCAGGATGAGGAGCATCGTGACTCGGCATGGTTAAACCAGCAGAAGATACGTTGCATTGACTGCACCCAAGGGCTTGGACTAGATGGGGCTGATCTCATGGGGCTCTTACTGAGACTGGAAACAACTCGGAAGCAGAAAACTCTCTTGTTGCAGAAAAGCACAGGCTAGGAAAAATGAAGTGATTGACCCAGTGTGTAGAAGATAAAAGTCATCCACAGCCCTTAGCAGTGGGCTGATATTAACATTAAGCACCTTGGCCTGTAATGCCAAAATGTCTCTCAAATCTAGGGTGGAAAGTGCGTATTTGGGAACAGGAAACAATCCTCCTTTTCAGCATGTGACTGTGAAATGTCCCTGAGAAGGGGGATGCCTCAACAAAACTTTAACTACTAGACGTGTGCAATTTCAGCTGCCTGGTAATTGCCACTAGAAACTCGTATTTTCATGATGAGTGACAAACTGGTTCCAGTTCTCTATACTCAGCCGCAAGTCTTGAACATCTTCTATCACAGGTCATCAGTTTGGTGGTCTGTATTTAGTGACCTGGCAAATAGGGACTCGTATTTTATTTACTCTCTGGATCAGGACATATGTAATTGTCAAAACTTATAATAAAATCCTTTTTTTTTTTTCTTCTTGTCCTCGCTAAATGAGTTTAAAACCTCAACTCTTCGATCAGTGAGTAAGGAAGACGAAGTAGTAAAGCAGCCAAAACACTTGTTGCCAAATAGATTAGGAATTTCAGAGCTCTCTCTATATAGGCTATAAGTCCCAAATCGGATTTGATGAATCAAGTGATATTAGAAGAGGAGATCTGCAGGGCTCAGTAGACTTAAATATTGCAAGGAACTATTACTCTCATATCTGTCTTGACGTACAATTGTACGCTGAATATTAAATGGCAATGGATCAGCCTCCCTACGCTTGTTACATTTTTGAAAGACAATAGATCAGTAACTTAATAAGAAAAAAAAGCAGTCTAAATTTCTATTCAACTGGAACTGCATGAAGGATAATTTTTAGCTATTCATTATTTCTGTCTAGAAAAATTTCCTTCCCCTCTATGGGTACAAAACAGCCACAGCTGGATATACCAGAATGGTGCAGGAGCATGGTTAAGACCTCTGAGACTTGCATGTAATTTTCTATATTTTATTGAAATTGTTCCAGCTAGAAATCAAAGCAGGATTAGAGCACGGTCTCCACCTGTAAGACTGTACTTCGGACAGTACAGTCAGGGAATCTGCAGCAGACCTTTAATCCCTTCTGCTCCAAAAGCACAGCCCAGCTCTGCATGGAGTTACCGTGAAAATCTTGTTGGTTCTGAAACTCCTTTTGCTTGGGGAGAGTCGCTCGCAGGCTGTACCGGTTCCTGCGGCGGCATAGACAATATGTAAAGAAACCCTGCGTGTGTGACATGCTGTACTGAAAGGACACACCACAGGGAAATTCTTCAGATAAGACGTGAAGATGCAGCTTGAGCACACACAGTGTTTACATCATACAAAGGTAGGAGTTTAGCACGCTCCAGCAAGACTTTAGAGCAGTAGGGAATGCGTCTTTGTTCTTACCTTTTTTTTTGGTGTCTAGTACTTCATTAAAATAAAATACGTGGCATAAATCTGTCTTGCTTTCTGTCAGCCTGTCACCTCCACCACTGTGCAGGGCTGAAAGCAGCGGTGATGGCTTCGATCTGGTCTCGGGGAAACAAAGCTTGCCCCACAGAACAGGGAACAACGCGTTCATGCCTCTGCATTTCTCCTGCCTTCAGCTCCTCTAATCCCAGTGATCTCCTGAAGCATCAAGGGGATTGCATGTGCCAGCGCAGGCAGAGCTGGGTCAGCCAGGCTGAGCCCCTGCAACCTGCTTCCTGTTCTCCTTCTCTGGAAAGGCTTCCGTGCCTTCCATGGAAAGGCATCCAGTCGATGTTCCTTTCCAGCCACCAGGCTCTTCTTTCAGGTTTCCTGGAAAATGTTAAGTCAAACGCAAATGCTGCTTGGACTAAGTGCGATTAACTGGAGAATTTTCAGGATATTCATGCCATTTGAGATTTTTAATCATGGAATCATAGATTGGTTTGGGTTGGAAGGGACCTTAAAGATCATTTAGTTCCAATTCCCCCCTGCCCTGGGCAGGGACACCTCTCACCAGACCAGGTTGCTCCAAGCCCCCTCCAACCTGCCCTTGAACCCCTCCAGGGATGGGGCAGCCACAGCTTCTCTGGGCAACCTGGGCCAGGCTCTCACCACCCTCACAGCAAAGAAGTTCTTCCTGAGATCTCATCTCAATCTCCTCTCTTTCAGTTTAAAACTGTTCCCCCTTGTCCTATGGCTCCCCTCCCTGATCAAGAGTCCCTCCCCATCTCTGGACAGATGTAGCTACAGTGAACACTCCTCTGCGGGTATCTACAGTTCTTAGTAGACAGTTGTATCTTCTAAATGTAGGTGCTCTAAATTTCAACTTGGATACCTGTAGTGCACCAACGTAGAAGCCACTAACACTGTTCAAACTGCCTATGTCTTCACAGCCAGTTCAGCCTTTATTTTATCTGGGGTCTGACAGCTCCAATTCTCTTGCCTTCTGTAGTGATTTCAAAATAACAGTACTTACCCCTGTTAAGCCAAGGATTATTCCTGATGCGGTTTGTGGTTTTTTTTTTTTCCTCCCAGCCTCCCCTGAAGTGTAAAAGTGGCTGCTAAAGAATCTACTCAAAAAAGAAAGGTAAAAATACTTTTGTCAACTTAGTCTATAACCTGACTTAAAAGCCTGGGTTGAATTCCACAGACAGAATATTTCTCCCTCATAATTATGATCATTTTTCATTATTATCACAACCGGGATCCATTTAACTGAAGATATTCTCTTCAGCAATTCCTTTTTCTGCCGCTCACCAGTGCATATACTTTGCCAGCCCTTATTTTTGTGTGTCCAGGCTATGGAATTACAAGCAGAGATTGGCCAGGTGCAAAGTATGTGTCTGTGTAAATATGTGAATTGCTCAGTCTTGGAAATAAACCCCCTATAAACCCAGCTAAAACAGGGAAATGTTTGTGTGGTGTTCAATACAACCAAGCCATAGGGCTGAAAGGACTTGCCAAAGGACTTCCATTAGGATCCCGAGGAAGGGAGTGCTGCCCAGTTGGACATGCACCCTTGGCTCTGAAAATCAGGCCCTAGACATCTACAAATGTGTACGTATGATGAACCTATTTATAGGGAAACTAATTAGAAGTATAGACAATCCACCTTCTTCAAATGAAATTATTGTAGTCTCTGATCCATAAATCTGACGTTTATACATATTTATATGCTATTGCTTAGTGAATACCTGATTAAGGAATACAGCTGCCAAGTGAATAAATTTGTTGTTAATCAAATGGTACTATAAAGACAGATCATCAGGCCTATTAGAATATATTCATTCAGCAGATAAATCTGGGCGCTGCAGCCTGTTAGTGCAGTGTGTAATGCAAATCAAATTGTTCTTTAGAGCTAAACCTTGAGCTTTGCCAGAATAAAAAAGACTTTGCACGGAGGCAGATGAGATGAAATCCTATATTTTCACTGAGGGCGTGAGAGCCCTTAGCGTTATGTCTTGTATTGAAACTGAATTTCACCCTAATTGAACACTAAAGACTGAGGAATGCTTAAGTCTGTGCACTGAAGATTTTACTGTGGTATATAATTGCCTCTCTCTTTTGTTAGTGTATCTAATTCAGCAGTATAAATTACCAGCTTAATTTTTTTCTTATTGTGTGATGTACTAATACTATTATTTTGTACTAGCAAGAATTAGCAACTGGCATTTACGTTTATAGATCCTTTCATCCAGAGAAAATCTAATAACAACATTGGTCTAAATATTACATTAAAGGGCTGAAAAGCTAGCCCAAGGTAACTGTGAAATGGCCACGGTGTTTACAGGGATCCATCAACACACTGCGGTTACTTTCCTGAGCTTTGAAATGTTGGTAGGTTTTTGAATTCAGATTTGAAGGGCTGTTTGCAGGATTGTATTTCATGCTGAAACATGAAAAATACATTTGTGTTTCAGACATTAACGAAGGGCAGATACAGGGCTCCTAAAGCAGCTGGTGATGTGAACTGCCCACTCTTCTCCAGCAGGCACCAATTCTGCCAGCGTAGTTTAGATTCACAAGTTCTCTTGGTGAAAAACTTGTCTAAGGCCTTCACTTCGGTTCCTTGCCAAATCTGGGGGATATTTTGATGAGAAACACTACATCTGCACATAGCTGAAGTGTTCAGGGCAGTTTTATATTTAGCACAACTCTTTTTACCCTAATCCTGTACAACACATGCAAAACTCCTGGTTACCTTGCATAAGATATGAAATTGGGCAGATGGCCCATATTTTTCAACCCCAGCCTACTTTTGCTCTTACTCTCCTACCTACTTTTCCTCTTCAGCCTACTTTTCACCTGATGAGTATTTGCTGATGGTAGTAAATATAACAGTCCTGCCTTAGGTTGTGTTCAGTTGAAATTATTCCTACTAGGTTTATTCATATCTTTGAAGAAAAAAATGACATGAGGAAGAAGTCCACAACAAAGGGAAAAGCATTTGAGAGGTTCAGGTTTGTGGCTGCTCAGCCCAGACTGTGGATGGGAAGAACAGGTATTTCTCTGTATTATTTTGCTTTCTTGGCTGCGAAGGACTCTTTGGGAAGGTGGAAAAGGCTTGGAGAAGAGCAGGAGTAGACTGGACTACATTTTCCTCCCAGACCACTGCCAAGGGAGCTGGGCTGGTTCAAGGGAGAGCCAAAAGCCAACTATATGCAGGGAAAGATCATAGTCCTTTGCTTATCTCCAGGAGCAAGGTGAAGGAAAGCATCAGGACTGCCCCGCATTTGCTTGTCTGCTCCTGGCACAAAAGAGCAGTTTCCCACTTAATCTGCTATCCAGGGTTGAATGTGAAAATCTAATCTAGTGCCTTATTAATTGCATTTATCACGTACTTTGAGCATCTCACGTGAAGTTTACCCATTAATTTGTCTCTGATGGCTTGCTCTTAAGAAACCTTTGGAGCTGCTTCAGAAAATGTTTTTCAAGCCAGACATTCTGGGTAATTTCTCTTTAAATACCAATTAAATCTCCTCAGTCTACCCCATTCATTGCCCACAGAACTGCAGTGGCAAGTGCTCGGAATGCAGGTCAATCTGCCTTTTTGTGCTGTGAATGTTCCCTTCGCCATTGATGATCCAGTGGGCAAACAACTGCAATCAGTGCTTTAGAGCTCGGGACAAATAAGCCAATTAATGCAATGGAGAAAATTAAGACTGTCTTAAGACACTTAAGACTTTGTCTTCCATTGACCCTTGACATTCTTATACATGTGTACAGATGTGTATATGCACACACACTGCAGTGCTTCTTGAGTGCTTGGGGATCATCCTGGTGGCTCCCCAGCTTTGGTAGGGATTTGTTGTTCTAATCCCAAGCAAACTCTACGTCTCTAACCCAGTGGCTTTCCAGTATGATAAATGGGCTAGATAAAGGCTTTAGATCTTCTCTTTTTCCCTAGTCTAGAATATATTATTCTTTCCTCTAGCTTTCATTGAGACAGAGTCTTGATGGTCTTCCGGAATTTGTACAGAAGTTTTTCTTCACTGCGAGATGTTTCAACTGAGATTCATTTTGCACTCATCAGCATTTCTCAGGTTTGCATGGAATAACTGAAATGTTGCTGAGAAAGAGAAATATTAGTTTTGACAAAGTCTCGGACGTTTTGCAAACACTGGAGTTCACCCTCATATCTCAGTTGTGTCAAAAGGTCTTTTTTTTTTTTTTTTTTTTCGTTTTTGAAGCTGACAAAACAACCCAACTGAGCAGCACTATTTTGTTTGAGAATACAGAGGCTCAGCAGTAAGAAATTTGGAAACCTATATTCAGAAGCATCAAATGTGTATAACCTTGGAAAAAACAAGGCTTCTCCTGAAAGCAGTGAGTGACAATGGGAACTGAACATGACTGAGAAATACATTTATTTTTTCTCTTTTTTGGAGTTTGCATATCACGAGGGAGAAATTGGCAAGAAATACTTAGAAAATTCAGAACAGACAGAAGAGAAAAGATTAAGCAGTAATTTTAAGCATGCTGTCTGAAGAATCAGGTCGTGCATATGCTTAGGTTATGCATAGCTCTGTGATCTCACATCACTCCCATCCATCTCCCTTCCTGTTTGTTCTGTTCCTTTGTGTCATCCCAAGCTAAATGGCAGGAAATCTGTGAAAAGACCTGTCTGCTGCCTTGCGTTTATATATCATCTCATGCAAAGGGTTTCAATACCAACTGGAGTTTCTGAATACTGTTGTAATACAAGTTCAGTCCTCCTTTTCTATGTACCAGAGTCAATATGCATATAGATTAGCGTTCTAGTTTTTCACTAAAGTACATACAATTTGAGTGGTTTAATACTTGCAGTTCAATTTTCAGTTTCATTTCGGCGCAGGCAGCCCTTATCAGTGGTCCCATTGTGCTGAATCGTTACAACTGCCAGATGATGGGCACAGATTTCTAATAGCTCCTGCCTGGCTGGGCTCTTTCGTTTAGCTGAGGTCCTCATCCCCCATCAATCCCACCTGAAGGCCACAGTGTATGTTTTCCCTTGCTGTCTCCCACAGAGAAGAAAGATGTGTGGAAAGACCTACGAAACTGCATCAGTAGCAAGTTTGAGAAAATTATTGAATCCACAGTGATGATAATCATAGCCTTAGCAAACTGACTGAAATTAATGCACCATCTGAACAGTTCTGTCTGCTCTGCCTTGATGTTCCTCATTTAAAATGAATCTCTCTAGACCTGAAGGCTGTTTGGAAACAGCTGATGGTGCCCATAATGAGGATTCCAATCTTCAAGTCTCCAAACTGAAATTAGACATATGTCCTGACATGTTGACATTAATTTGAGCTGTTATAGCTATAATGGGTTTATTTTGCTAGCATTTTAAATAGAATTTCAGGGGAGACAAGCTTTGTTTCATGAGTCAAGTTGGGTAAAGGCTGTGAGCAGCCGTAATTTCAAAGGTTAATTTGAAAACACTTTTCTCAACAGAACTTTTCTGAATTGCAAGGTTGCTTGAAAACATAGTATTGTAATAGCTGATACTATGACTGGAAAAGCGGTCTGGATGTTGCAGTGGGAATACACTAGCCTTTCGTTTCCAGGTATCAGTATTCGACTCCAGCTTGACTCCAAGTAAAATGCAATAATAAATAAAAGCAATAAAGTAAAAGTAATAGATTCATTCTACTCCCTATATACAATGTCGATGCACAGGCCAAAAGCACAAGTTCAAATTGCAGTTTTCTACTAAAAAGACTCAAGTATTGACTCAAATAAACAGGCTGGGCATGATAACCCCACACAGGGTGGGTTCAGTGCCTGGTTTATGTGATTTTTTTTTGCCTCCCACAGGGCCAGAGGCGATGGGGAGGGCTGCCAAGGGCACAGATGAAGGGCAGTGGCGTGTTCCCCCTGGGGATGGCCATTCCGTGGGCAACTTGGGAACACTGATCTGTCACAAGCCACTTCAGCTTCCCTGGGACAATGTGCTCAAGACACCGGCTGTTTATGGGAAAACTGCAAATGGGAAGCAAAATCGGTGGTGTGCATGGCTGAGTTAAAATTTTATGTTTGAAACCAGGTGAATTTGTGGCATTTTCTGGACTGCTGTGCTCTGGCAGATAATTGGTCACTTAGACATAGTGTTTTAGTAATTTACTGTGTGGCATCAGAGGAGTAAAAAAAGACCTGCTTCTATCTTGATAGTTTCCTTTGAGCAAAATGCAGCCGGTTCCTCCGAAAAACCCTCACCTGCCCCAGGGACTGTGATGGTGCCGGAGAGCCTGTCTGCTGCCCCACGAAAGTCCCAGGATGAGCCAAAGTTAAGCCAAAACAATTTGTTTGGTTTATTAGATACCATTTAAGTCCCATGTTTTTTCTAGGGAGATTCTGGGGAGGAATGAGCATCACCATTAGAAATAACTCAATTTAGGAGAATGGGATGTAGCAACTAGCTCTTGGTTTTGAAGGGTAAAATGTCACTGATGGCAGATTTTTAACCCAGTGCCATTCAGCAGATATTTGATACTTTTATTTCCTTCTGCTGACTTTATGCAGTGGAACAGGAGGCAGTTTGCAGAGATTAAACAATATTCTCTCCACAAATTAAAATCAATAACTTATTTTTAGGGCTGCTGATGCCCCCACAACAAAGCCATCCTGCCAAGTGGCTGTAAAAGTCCTGAATCAAATGCCATGGATCTCCAGCCCATCTACGCAGTTGACTGCCTGTGACCACAGACACAACACAGTCTATCCAGTAATTGTATCACCTGATAATTGTAGTACATAAACAAATATGATTCCTGAACCAAGTAGTGGTGATGATTGTTTTCAGATCTATACGCTGCCTTGTTGTTTCCCCCATACGTCATTGTTAAGCCTATTATTGCTCATCAGGATTTTTTCAGGAATCCATTTCTTTTCGTGAAAGGGGGCTGGCCAGACACTGCACCATGTTTTAACCTTCTGTAGATGCTCAAAAGAGCAAATCACACAGCAGCATTGGGAGCATGACAGAAGATCGAAGCTCCATAATTGTTTTTTTCATATTCTTTTCGACAAACTCCTTCCTACCATGGCAGCAGTGGTATTTTGAGAAGACGGATGGTAAAGTTGAGCATAAGTGTAGTTCTGCACTGCTGGTACACTGTGCCATTATGTTCCTCTGGGGGCTAAAAGGCTTCCAAGATGGTATGTCAGCAGTGAGATCATTAGCTGGATAGGAGGCCTGGCAGGAGCTTTTCCCAACGGGAGAACGCCCAAAAATACTCTCTCCTTCCAGTAGCTGCCTTTCCTCTCCTCACTGGGTGCAAGACACCCTGAGAATTCTGTTTGTTAAATCGTAAACATCGTTTTTCATCTGGTACCCAGCACTCAGAATGGGTTTTTCAAAACACATCATAAATGTGACTAAGTTGCCCACAGCAATTTAGGGATCGTGTAACCATCTACTGACGCACAGCCGTTTTGAAAACAACAGTGCCTGAAAACACTGGATAGTGATTCCAGAAGGACCATAATATCCCTGAGTTTGACCTGCCAAATACAGCCTGTAGATCTCATGAAGTGACTGGAAGTAAAGAAAGTCCTCTCCATCCATCTCTACATGGGGAGCTTCCGGTGGTAGGAGATGAATAGCCAGGGTACAATATAGGCAGGACATCCGGGCTGATGCCGCTTGGTTTTAGACCGCGTTCAGGTGGCTTGACTCCTAGTTAAGTCCCTAGGTTCAATTCTTTTGTATATCCTTCTGGTCACCATTCCTCTTCGTTGAGGTCCTTTGGCTCAGAGTGACCTTTGTTGGGTCACTGGATACTCTTGGAGTCTCCACCACAGGTCTCAGTGTGTAGCATTTCCACATGGAGCTCCAGTATCTGAAGCCAACTCATTACAGAAGAATTGTTTTGAACAGTTTTCTCTCTCAGAGCTGTGAAATGAACATCTTGGAAAGGTGAGCTGTGTTTTCAGACAAGTTGTTTAAAATAAGAATCATATTTTTAGGTGATGCTTCTGGTGGGCTTGATGAGTTTTTTATACTTAGGACTGCATGAAGTATGTATTTCTTAAAGACTCAGGTTTAAGTATTTGGCCTGAAGAGCTGCTAAGTGCTTGAATGTACAGACCTTGGTGGGGGTGGGATATAAAAGGCCCAGATTTTAGACTTTTTCTGTCTCTTTCCAGTTGGGACCACTGTATCCAACTGTTTCTGAGATGGGTATTCAGGTTCTTGTGCCTTAGGGTTTTGTCTGTCATTCTCTTTGCCTATGATATATGTGATCATTAGGTTTACGTATCTGGTCTGAGGCTGGTAAAACAGAGAGTAACTTTCCCATCCCGCTTTCTTCACACCCTTTTCAGAGGCCCTACAGCTTTCTGCCCTTTTCTTCCCCCTGTATTAGTGCTCTGGGCAGCTCAGTGCCTGCTTCGTTAGCAGCGGCTCGCAGCAGCAGAGCAGCCATAGAGAAATCTCCCTACTCCTCTGCCAAGAAAATCGAGTGAACGGGAATGGGAGGAGAGACGAAAATAGATGCAACACAAATTGTCATTTTGCAAAATGACTTTTTACCAGAGCACTGCTCTGAATACATAGTGACACTGTACAGATGATTCTTGGCCCGTTAAATAACAGTTTTCCCTATATTTATTGCTCTTGAGTTGTGCCTGGCAGTTTTATTGCACGCAGACTGGCACATTATGAAAAGAAAAGTAAATAGGTCTGTGGAATCATGGCCGCAGTATTCCTGTTTAAGGGGAAAACAACTCTCTGGTTTTACCACATGTTTGAAAAGAGAAGACAGTTCTCCCTCAGTGTTTTATGGACTTCCCCCTCCCACCTCCCCCTTCTACCTTAAACAGTCTGGATTTGTTTTGCTTGTATAATTAGGCAATAGCAGCTGATCGGATTTGAATCAACGGCATTATATCATCGCAAAAGCTGCCTCAATTGATGGACAAGAGAGGCAACAGTCTGTTTATTTGCAAAACCTATAAAATGGCCTGCCTGTGCCACGCACATAGAAAAGTACATTAGCTTCAGCTTTTTTATAATTCTTTGAGAGTAGATCTACTGCTAAGGCACTTGAACTCTATTATGATGTCGAGCTTCTGCTATTTGCTATTATTCTTGGGACGAAAGCATAAGAGATCCTATGTATGGTCTGATGAAAGAGAATCTGTTCTTTGAAAATAACTGTGCCCATAGCCCTTAGAGCGCCATCAAAACTACAGAAATTAAAAGAACCATAATCAAGTTAGTACAGTATTTATTTAGGCTAAACCACCTCTTTGCTAAGTAATTGCTATGATGGTGCACAGCAGCAGTGCTGAAAATGTGTTTTACTGACTGATTTCCTTCCTCACACATCCAGCAAGAAAAGATACAGCTATCTTCTTCTATCAGCCAAGATTTGGATTTAATGACTTGCCCTCTTTCCTCCCAGCCTTTTCTGTCTGGTCAGTTAAGAGCAGAAGTAACTCTTTTTTTCCATGTATGCCTCCCTATTTTTGCCCTCAATTGCTCACTATTATCTCCAGCTGTGAACATTTTCTAGCCAGCATTCCTTGGTACACCTGTGAGAGCAACAGCACCCCGAGGATGGCTGTATGTAAGGATGTTAACAAACCCAGGGAAGTAAAATGCACAAAGCCAGGAGTTTTTCACTAATTTAGCTGAGACTTAGAGACTTAACTAGTTGGGTAGAAAGCTGTGCTTTCTAGTTCAAGCATATCCCTTCCAGCAAAATAGTTGAAATTGTCTGCAGGAACTCCTACAGGATTAGAGCTGAATTACTTGCAAGACAAGACATATATCTAACGTATGCAGGGACCTGCTGCTTGTTCACAATCAGATTGATTTACCCCCTGAAATATTATTAATACTTTGATTTATTTTTCCCTTTTTGAAGTTGAAAAGCAAGATGGGTTTTTCTCAGTGCCTAACCAACCACACAGATGTTTCAGTGTCCCTGCACACCCTGGCCCCTTCAGTCCCTGTGGTGGCAAGTGGGTTTGTGAGCAGGGGAATGAAGGCAGCCTGGCCTCCTACCAGCTTTGGTGGCTCAGAAGGGGTTGGCTCAGGCTCTCCTGATGTGGATTCCCTGCTGCCTGATAGGAATTGAACTCAAGATACTTCAGCCTCAGTGGAGCTGCTGGCAGGATGTGTTTTCTAAACCTGTCTACCTGTTTTAATGAATGCTTTAGGAACTAATATCCTGGAAGCTTGTCACATTAGGATGAAATGGTCAAAGGTCTTGAAAGATTGGGTGTAGGGGAGAGGGAGGACTCACTGTTGGACAAAAGGATCACAGGAGCTTGTTTGCTTAGCTTGAGAAACTCAGCTGAAAACAAGCTTTTCTCCCTCTCATTCTCACTGCTCTTCTATCTATAACATAGCTATAATAATATCTAGAGCTAAAATGAGTAGAAAGAGTGGAATGCATCTTTGGAAGAGACTTTCTGTAGCCACGGTAGTGCCATGGGTCAACATGTTCTCCGCTGTCCCCACATCCCAGCTTCAATTGCTGCTCGCGTCAGTAGTAGGAAGAAGTTTATTTGTCTCTCTCCGGATGCTTACTCATAACACTGAGTGCACCAGTGTAATTGTGGCAGGCTGGGCGAGGAAAGGGTCTGCAGGGCTCTGCTGGCAGCTGCGTGTCTCGGATCAGCCACAGCGTGCACCGGCTGAGATATATGTGCAGGAAGATTACATTTCATTGGGAGAGGCGCTGCCTGGCCTGGCTGGGGCTCTCGGGCTCATTTTCATAAATACCAGATTTATTGTGACATTACCAGCGAGTATTTTTCTCTTGTCTGAGAAAGGGGAGTACAAGCCAAACAACAGCACTCAGCTAAACAGGCTCTTTCCATTCGGCTGGATGAAAGGTACCCTGCCATACTTGTAAATATGAGAGAGAAAATGGTGTCATCAGCCTGTAATAAAGTATTCGAGCCTCAGATTGCCATCTGTCAATGATATTTTAGCTTATTTTCTTTCAGGAAAGAAAGTGAGCTTATTTTCTTTAATCTCCTGAGAAATTACTTTGGTTATTTACAGCATTGGATTTTCTTTAAAAAGATTGTGTTGCAGCCAAGGGGATTATTTGACCAAATAGGGGGGGGGGTTGCCTTTGTTTCACTGCATTAGCTTTTTTTAAAGGAGTAAAGAAAACCTTAGCTGGTGCTTTGTGGAGGCTGCTACAAGTTTCTTTACTTGCCATTTCTCCTTTCTCTGCAAACAGAACATGATAGGGTATTATCAACTACACACACCCTTTAGAAGTTGTGAAACCCAGAAAACCCAGGACTGGTTTTTTAAAAAGTCAATTTTTACACTATATTTTCATGCTTTTATTTGCTCTCTGTTTTGAGCCTCAGCTCATTGTAAATGCTCTATCATTTGGGTGTTATCAGGCTGGGAACTTTCTGAGTGAAAGCAGGGCTTTGCAACCACCTCAAAGAACAGAGACTCCAAATAAAATACCCCCAAAAAACAGAGCAGGCAGTGTCCTGTCAGCACTGGTTACAGTCCCAGTTTTGGTGCGGATGTACAGTAAGAGGACTAGAGAAAGAAAAAGTAGTTATGGGGAAGGAAAGTAACCCTGTTTGCCTTCTGTTGGTCAGGGATGTCTCACCAAGTGATACACGGTGTGTGAGTAAATAAAACGACATGGTCTGGCCATATTCCCTTTCATAATTTCTAAGTCCTCCTTGAGGAGCGTGTTCCTCACTCCAGACATATAACCTGCATTTAGTGAGCTGAGGCAGGATCAGGAATTCAGAATTTTAATTACACTCGAGGGACTCTGGTGAGATCAAATCCCATATCCTCATAGGAGGAGGCAGGGAATCCACCTGGAGGCAGCTGCGTGCAGCTACTGATGTGCAGATTTGAAAACTGGGAAACATTTCCCAATAGAATTACTCTTCCCTAAATATTGCAACTTCCATTTACTAAAGCTGCTGATGTTGGAAAAAGCCTAAAGAATCAGCTCCAAACCCATTATTTTTTCACTGCCAGCTAATGAATTTTCCCTCTGCCCTTCTACATTAGTTTTCTTTTAGCAAGAGACTTCTTTTTTCATATTACTTTCAGCTATCTCTGGTGTTGGAGCTTTGATATCTAGTTAGTACAATCTGTAAATACGACTCTGCAGACATTGCTCAAGGGCAGATTTTGACCCTGAGCGCTCCGGCAGTTTCTTCTTTAGAAAAAATATCTACAAATTGCTGTTTAAAGATAGGGGCTGACACTGCAGGCTGGTGCTTCAGCAAAGAGTTAACGTGAGAAGCAGGAAGTGGAATGTGATGGTGGCCGAGCTCATCCCTGTCACACACAGTTGTTTTGGCATAAAAATACTCTATTATGACAAAGCGTTGCCAACTCTCACAGTTTTAATACGGTTCGCACGTTATATTTGTTTGGGCTTTTTCCCTTAAAGTCCTGGTTCCTGGACTTATGCCAGTGTGAGAAATTCAGCTTTTTCCCCCCTCCCTAAAAGTAAGTTCCTACTTCGTGGTTAAGAACAAAGGCTTGAAAATATGATTTAAATGCATTTTAAAGATTCAGAAAAGCAGAAGATAAATAACTCAACATGTATTATTTTTCTGAAAGATAATAGCTCGTGTTTCTGTGAGGGCTGACTCGTGACTTTTCCATGCTGGTGGTTGGCAAGCACTGCTGTTACAATTTCTGACTAAGTTTGATTTTTTTCTATTGTTGTTATCAGTCAGTTCTACCTCTATATATTTATATACGTTCCAAAATAAATGCATGTAACTCACGTTTGTACTGCATGATCTGGTTTCTATATATCTGTATAGATCGCTGTATAGATACAGTGTTAGTCTAAAGAGTGGAGAGAAGCAGTAAGCAAGAGGTATGATTTAAATTTGATGGTGGTTTCTCTGTGTAGGTGTGTAAAAAAAAGGTGGGGAACTCAGACCCAGAAAACATCTTCCTCCTGTCCACATCAAGCTTATCTATTTCAAACTTGCTCAGAAGGAATTGTTGGCCATCTTCATACTAATTTAAAGGTTGCTTTACCTCATTTGAAGATGGAGCTGTTGCTCACGCAAAACAGATGCCGTCTCCGGTGGGGCTGCCAGGGCTGATGCGCAGCTCTGGAAAAATCAGAGTTCCTCACTCCTAACACCTGCCTCCAGGACTGGGTCTTTTTACGCTGTTTTTTTTTTTTTTAATGAGTTAACCTTGTACAGGCAGGTTTTACACTGAATGAAGTGCCATCCATCACAAAACATAAATCTTGATGTCATCTGCTTTGACTGATCTGATAGATGTGCCGTGCTGGGGCTGCTCGGCTGGTGGAGACCACGCTCTGGGCTCAGCAGGCACACGTCAGTGGGAACTATCTCTGCCACGGAGCTATGTCTAAACTCCCCAACTGGTAAACACACTCATTACAGGGCTGAAACAGCCTCGGCTCACTCCATCCACAACCAGCCATTCCAAAGTGATGCTGGTGCAGGGATGGGAGGTTTGGTGAGCCCTCCCTGCTTGAGGGCTGGTTGAGTCATCAGGCTCTGCTCCCAGTGCCAGCCTGGCAAAAGAGCACCCAAAGGAAAGTGTTGGCACAAGAGAAATAAGATTCCTTGTTTGCTTTCCTTTTCCTTCTCCTTCAGCCCCAGAAACCTCCCTCCTCCCCATGAAAAAATAAAAAACCCACAAAAAACCAACAAAAACTTGTATGATAGACATATGTATTTGCTGAGGTTACTGCAAAGCAGAACATTTTATTATAAAGGATATTCCAGAAAACTGTAGCATACTGAGCAGTACTTTTTCCGCAGAGTCTGTATGTTGAAAATACAGGATTTAATGCGTGCGAGAATCTCTTGCTCAGTACAAAACTTAGTGAGGGGTTTTATTTCAGTAAAACCTTGGCGTTGCAGCAGTGAGCAAAATCTATTCAGGAAGCACATGAAAATGTATAGAAATAGTAACAAGGAACCAGTCATCTTAACCCCAAATATGCTGAATAATCATTGCGGAGCAGCACTTACTTCACTGAGAACTTTTTGTGTGTGTCCACAGGGAGAATAAAATGGATCTGCAGATAGGGAAAGTGCTGTGCTACAGTTCTGGCACCGCCGAGCTGCGCTGCCAGCTCACTCCCTCCAGGATATTCCCTGCCCGTCCCAGCAATCCCAGCTTCAGATGGGACCAAGCTGGAGAACAGCCTTAGAGCACGTCTTGCTGAATTACCCTTAGCTTTTGCAACTAGCCACTTGTTTCATTTTCTAATTGCACGGTTCACAGCTACCTCTGCCAGTTTTAGGATCGCTTTCTGAAGCCCAGACTTCAGTATTTGCCTGTTTCCCAAGTGTCCCAAAAGTCCCCCCGTTGCCAATCCAGCGCTGTGGCAGGCGATCCGTCAGCTCACCTTGAACCAGGAAAGAGGGCAGGAGTCTGCTGCTCACAAACATTCTGCAAGAGCCGAGAGAGCTTGTTTGAATGCCTGCAGAAATAATACTGGAGATTTGATTTACACTTTTCAGAGCCTCCTAAGGATTGCATCTCAAAACTAAGAAGGGAAAACTTATTTTTAACATCTTGGAGGATGAACAGAAACCAGTTTAACTGCTTGATTTTCTTGCTTAACTAAACTTTTGCTCTTCGCTGTCTAAACATAGTCGTGATACTTCATTATTTCAGCCTGGAAAATTCTTGAAGGTTGACTAGCTGGAAAATCTGGGGTAACATTTAGTTTAAGCTTTTAGATGGAAAAGTATTTGAAGTAATTTCATCCTACACAATTTACCCACTTTTCACTGATGCTCTTTCTTTGTTTTGGTAAGACTCCGCAGATCTATTCTGTCTGTATGTATACTTTTGGGCCAATAATTATTTTAATTTTATCATTGCTCCAAATAAATTTAATTCAATTTTCCTTATATGCATTTTGATTTTTTTCAAGGAAGTATTGCTAGATAAGCATCTTGATAAAAAATATTACATATTTTCCATCCTGAAAAATAAAACAGGGATCAACAAGACAGTTAAGATCAAGGCAGTACCTCATCTTATGGAAGCAGAGCCTCTGCTGTTTAAAAATTGTATAAAGTTACAGAAACCATGACTGAGTGAAAAGAAATTCCTGCTAGTCAAGGTACCCATGGAATTCTCCAGCACACAGCTAAATCCCTCCCATAAATTGAAAGTACATGAAGGCAATCATGAAAAGATTCACAGAGCATAACAAGTTACCCTCAAAGGGGGAGCAGAAGGCATCCTCCTAACATGCCCCTGGTGACTCCCGTTTTGAAGAGAGCATCTTCCTGCCTGTTCAAAGAGCTGCAATCGTCTCTGAACTTCAGCTCTCGGTGCTCGATGAGGCTCCCTTGCCTTATCAAGACTTCGTGTGGCAGATAGCACTGAGAGAAAATTTGCAGTGGGGGTAGCTCAGCAGCTTCTTCTCCCTCTGCTAGCCATTGCCAGCCCCCTGCCAGTCTCTCAACAGGCACACCACTGGCAACCTGCCGCTGTGGAGGGGCAAGCAAAACCACCCTGCCCTGCCATTAAAACTCCAGGAAAAAGGTTTGTGAGCCAGACCAGCAGAGGATAAGCCAGGTCTCCCTGAGAAGCGAGGAAGACAGCACTTCTAGTGATGCCTTTTTTCCCTTTTTTTTTTTTTTTTTTTAATTTAAGTAAGAAAAAACTTTGTCTGGTTTTCTACAGTCCTGGCAGCAGCACCTTTTCCAAATCACCCTGCATTAGCGTTGGCAACTCCGCACGATGGTTTAGCGGGATTTAGAGCATGACAGAGAAGTACGTTATCCTCTTTTTTCTGTTCAGAAGCTCCTGGTGCACAGACACAGGATACCAAGAGGGGGTTCCTTACATATCAAACACACATTTAGCAACACTTGGGGAGTTTGAAAATCAAAGCACAAGCTACATAACAAAAATACCTGCACTTTAGGTGTTTCACGTGGAGTTTTTTTTGAAAAAAAAAAAAAAAAAAAAAAAAGTTAAAATTTTGAAAAGTCCTAAGGATTGTTATCTCCTGAGGTTGGTGATTCTGTACTAGCATAAAAAAGAGACTCAGGCCCTTTGTTTATGTGATAGGATCTCTAAATCACATGTGAATACTGAAGGTAAGTAACTATGTCCAACTCCATTGGGAGACAAATTCATTGCTGCAGCAAAGGTTTTCCATCATATTGCTGTAATTTGATAATTTCAGTGCTGCTGGTAAGGGAGTCTACAACAAAAGCTTAGAGAATTATCGGCTAATAGCTCCTGAAGGCCTGCAGCTGATATTAAACTTGAACTTTTATGAAACCGGATTTTCTTCTACAAAGCAGTAAAAAGCATACTGAAATCTGTGCTGAATGAGAAAACATTTTCTCCGTTTGCATGGGGAGTAGGTTATCCACTTCAACACTTGCCCTGCTAGACATTTGGCTAGCAACTAGTAATATTTGGCCAACTCTATTTGCAGAGTTATTGCTGACACAGCTGTATAACTGCCCCCTGTGTGGGGTGACTTTTGAATTTGGCTTCTTAACTTCATCGATGCAACAACATTGGCAGGGCAGCTGAATATAAAAGGTTCCGGAGAAAATGTGACAGCTACCTGCGCTGTGGGCAAGAGTTAAATTTAGTGATAGCGTCCCCACAATGGCTGAGAGGCCAATAAATTCTTGCAATGCAGAGCCTTGATTCCAGGTTTGTGGATGTGAATGGGAGGCTCAGCACTGATTTCTGTAGGCTCAAGTGCAGAAGTTGTAATAATGAACAATTTAATAAAGAAACCTTGATTCGACAAGCCTGAGGAAATAAAGAGCATGAAGAAAAAAATAAAGAACTAAAAACGTGATGGTATATAACCTGCACTGGCACATTCTCACACTTAGCTAATGTACTGAGTAGACAGCATTATTAGAAACAGAGTTAGATACTTCAGTCTCTATCTTCTTGGATGTACTTGATACTGAGACAAAGAAGTGACATTCTTGCTATCTGGTAGACAAAGCAGAAAATAATGCTGATTCACTGTCACAAAGCCCCAAACCAACCCTGTTTGAGAAAGCCCTCTGAGAGAATACTGGGTATTTTGACCTTCTCTTTTAATTTATCAGTGGAATAAGGAAAGTTGCCTTCATAAAAGCAACACACTGCAAAATCAATTATTTCAGTGCCACAGTGTGTCGGCTGGCATTTGTGTGCTACTTTTGTGACTTGGATGATGAGAATAAATCATATACCACACCATATTTTAATCACTCACGTTTTATAGAAGAGCTCTTAGCAAGCTAAATGAAGCATGGTGAATAGCCTTTTAGCTACCTATTAATACCTAACTTCTCTGCTCGGGTGAAGTTGCTTCAGTCTGCAGGTAGGTGCTTGAGTAAGAGAATTTTAATGGAGAATGAGATATTCTGGGCCAGCCACTTGCAGCAACTGTACTCACTCTGCCTGAGCAAGGCCCCCACCATGGAGATCCCCAGCTCTTGGCAATGGGGAGCAGCCCTGAGGTTGTGGGCTGTACAGGTGCTCTGCGCCCAGGAGGCAAAGCCTCACAAAAGAAATTTAGACTGCGAAATATGGGGAGCCTGGCGGCTGCGATCATTCTTCTTTTTCACAAACGATGATTTGTTTGTCCACTCGGTGCAGAAGACAATTAAAAGTACAGTCAGGAGAACCCCATAATGGCATGAAGCTGACCAGGTCAGGCTCCAGAGCAAGGCGAAGAGGAGGAGAAGACCTCCCAGTGTTGCCATCTTCTGGAAGATTTCTCTGTGTAAGAACAGGCAAGCTGTGAGCGAGGGCAAACTTTTGCAGGCAAAGGTAATGTCTTCTGTTATCTATTTATGTACCAACTAATTGTGGAAAAACCCCTGGCAAGATATTACATATGGAAGCTTTCAGGGTGAGGCATTGTTTCAGGGTGCAGCTAGGAGAACGCTCTCACTGGGCTTCCATTACCCAGTGAGTGCTTTGGCTGTTTTCCATCAATGTTAAAAATCTGAGTTTTGCCAAAATAGTTTGATAAAAGTCCAGTTGCAGCAACCTTGCACGTACATGTTTCCTGTGGACCTCAGTTGAACCACTAACCCATCCCTGCTGGAGGGGAGAAGCTGCAGGAAGGAGCTTCCAGTTGTGGTTACAAAACCTGTGGGGTTATACAAAAGACAACATGTGTTGATGCTCTTTCTAGGTTTTCACGAAATTTCTCAGCCCCAGTGTGAAAAAACACCATGTATTTTGCTTGTTTGTGTTCTTTGAAGGAGCAGCTGGGCTGAGTGAGTTCACCTGAGGGTGCCATACAGGCCCCAGCTGTGTGGGGCTGGGGCAGGCAGTTTGCAGGGGAGGATGGAGGAGAGGGAATTGAATCCAGGTGTGAGCAGGGCAGCCAGGTGTTTGTAATCATGGAAACAACAAATTCCCAGAGAGCCAGAGGGAATGTGCTGACTCTGTTGCAGCACAGAAAGTCCTTGAGGGCTGAAGCTAAGCTGCTGGAGGAGGACTCGCCAGCATGAACAAGGTAGGCTGGTGGCAAAAGCTTTAAAACTTCTTAAATTTCTGTTTTGTCTTTGGTGTTTTGGGCTTTTGTAGGAAAATTAATTAGTCTAACTTACATCCTGCTGAAGTCTTTCAGCTCAAAAGCTGTTTTAGTCTTTTGTGGTGGCCTGCAGTAAAGGCAAGGCCTAGGCAAGTTTGCCTCAAAGCCCTCTGATTCATGATCCCGTGTAGCCTTCCCTACCTTTGATGCAGACTTGTGGGCTAGTACCCAGTGGTATTTGTACTTAAAGCGTATTCAGTTTTAGCAAAAAGAAAGAATGCTGGAAGGAAATTAAGTATAAGTCTAACTTGTTCCAGGTCAGCTTGGTTAATTAAAGAGAAAATCTAGCCTGCAGCAAAGTCCAGTAGGGTCTAAAGCATAGAGAACCAGTAAAGATGAAAATATATTTAAAAATAACATGCTTTTGATCATCACAGAGTTCCCATTCTTAAAGTCAAATCCCTCTCTGTCCAACACCATTAAGAAATCCTGCTAACTTCTGTGGAAGTTCGGTTGTTTGAAGCCTGCTGTGATAGCCAGCTTTTCTTTTACTGCCTTGTTTTGTGGTGCTGTGACATGGGTAATGGTGTTGTAGGGAAGGGTGTGGGTGTATTTTTTTACTTAATGAAGACAAAAGCTCTTTGGGAGAAAGGGAGGTCACAGCTTCCACAGGGAAGTGGGTAGAGAAGTCTCTAGGCTGGGGGTACCTGGGCAAAGGGTACCTGTGGGTGGCCTAAGGGACATGGCCAGTCTGGGAGCCTGCTGAGATGAGGCTCATAAAAGGCTCTTGCAAGAGATGGAAGGACTCTTATGCAACATAGGAATTTGTTACATTGGTTTAAAAGTAAACCTGAAAAAATCTTGTGTGTATGGATAAAGTGGTAGGGAGCAGGCTTCTTTTAAAAACTCCACTTAATTCTACCGTGTTTGTTTTCTTCTGATTTAAAACTCTTTCCATTTAGTGCCTTTTCAAATAAAAAGTGGGTTTTAAACTTCAATGCTCTCAGGAGGTTGATGCATCTACCCAAAAGCTGTGGCTCACCCTGAACCTGCCATGCCTATCTAGTTGGGAAGGCGATCCTGCTCCTTGTTTGCCCTGACAAAATGAAGAGAATTACTAAAAAAAAAATATAAAAATGTAGAAGCTACCCTGTGCACTGATGTTCTGACTTGAGGGATTTCATCTTGCTTCTAAGTGTTGTTTTTTTTTCCTTTCTGAGATGATCTTTCTCGTAATGAGAATGCAAGTTATTCAGAAGGCTTTATAAATGTTGACAGTGAATTATTATTGGTCTATTGGGTGTTTAAATTGCAAATATTATACTCAAAAGCATGCTTTACAAGACAAGCTCTTCTTGAAAGATTTATGGCTACAGTCACATAGGGTATAGTAAATTTAGCATTGAATAAGAAGCTGTATCAGTCATGGCTTTCCTTACTGGATTACTGTTTGCATTAGTTGTGATAGCTGCTACCTGTTCTTGAGCCTTCAGCAAATGTATTTGAGTGCTTTTGGGAAACTGCAGGAGTCATCACCTGATGTAAAGGACTGAAAAAAGTGTGTCTGTCCAGGTCTCCTCTGCCTCTCCCTGGTAGGGAGCAGAAGGGGATGAAGTGAGGTGTTTGTTCCTGCCATTAGAAATGACACCCTTTACATGTGCTTCCAGATAACCTTATGGTGGCAAAATGAAACAAACTTTAAGTAATGTATGATCCATTATCAGCTGTACGGCAGACACTTTGGTTTTATTGTGGACAGCATGTGTTATGGGGGGGTTTTTTTCAGAAGTAGATTGAATTTACTAATAATTCAGCACCTGTAATTCACTTGGTTGTTTTTGTTCTTTTTGTGATACTGTGAGTGTAGTGGCTCATGAACTGCAATAGAAACAACATCCCCCCGTCCATCCAAATGACACACTGAACTAAGCACTGTGGGATGAACAGGGAGCATAAAATATCATCTACCATGAGTGAGTTGCTTAGTAGAGGTATGTCTCTCACCTTGCCGTGTCCATGCATACTGAAAGTAATCAAAGTTGCCTTTCTATTCCTTTTGTTTTGTAGCTCAGCCTAAAAGAGTTTTGAGGTGTAATTTACAGCACAGCTCCTGTGCTCTGCTTCATTCTGAAATAATTAGGAGATTATTTTGGTCAATATGACTGAACTATGATTTAATGCTTTTCAATGGCTAGTTGCATTAGTGACTCTTTAAGGATTAGAAGCTTAATGAAATGCACACATCAGGGCAGTGACTTAATCTTTTTCTCATAAAAAATCTTCACAACAAGATAATAAAACATAGGAGTAAAAATCATTTTGACAAACCTGTCTAGCTTTCAGGCTGTGTGTAGTCTGAGATAATTACCTGTGGGCCACTTCTGTTATACAGGGGATTGTTGAAAGGGCAACTTTCAGTAAAGGTGTAAAGTTTCTGTGTAGGAAATGGCAGTTTAAGGCTAGAAATGAAGAGCAAGAACTCTCCTTTCCTTGCGTACTGAGAGACATAGCCTCAAACACATCAAAGCGTGTGTTTGCATTCAAGTCACTTTAAATTTTCCAGTGTTGATCTTTCTAAAAAACTCTCAAGAAATAATATGGACTAATAGTTTAGGGTAAGCATAACAAGTTTTTGTATTTTAGTATCTCTTGGCATTCTCTTTCTCTCCTTTTTTTTTTTTATTGTGCAGCTCTAAAACATTCAGAAAGCTGGGGTTGGAAGGGGGAGCAGCAGCTTTTTCTTGTTAGATTTATATAACTGTTCGGGGAGAAGTAGAACTTGCATAGGGGAAATCTCATTTATCATTGGCACTACTTCTAAACTTGGACTTCTAAGACGGATGCGAGGAGGATGAATAAGACTCCAGGGAGGCTGAAATGTATTTTCTTAGGGATAATGGCAAGACTTCCTAGAGAACTCTCTCTTGTTTCTGCAGAGTGGATGCCCTTAAGCTGCTATCCTGACACCTCTTTCCATATTTCTGTCTTCCTGATAATCAAAGCTGAAATGATTCTCAGAATTACTACATTTAAATGAACTGCTTTCTGCTACTGTGGTTTAGTGATGATTTTTTTTTTTAGGTAGTAGTTTTGAGGTTGAAGTCTATTCTGAACCTGAGTCCAATACAGAGCATACAGTAATAAGGGTTATCCAAGTAAAATCCTGTTCATTTTTTGAACCTTATTTGAACATTTGACTTTATGATAATATGGTTAAAACCTAAGATAGTCAGTATTTCAAAACCAGTTTTTAAAAGGTAAAATATCTTTCAGCAGCATTTTAAAGCAGACAGGATACAAATACATGCCTTTTATCAAGGATAAAACCAAAGCAAAACTCGGAAGCTGGTTTCTGTCTCTGTTGCCATAAAAAGAAAATGGCACTGTTTAATCTTTTCTTACTAATGAGCTAATTGACTGAGCCCAAATATTGTGACCTGGATCTGTGGATGTGCTTGGTTTATAATGAACTTAGTCTGACAAGCTGTACTACTGCTACCTTTTTTGTTGCTTACTGTTGAGGTGATGTGGTGCTTGAAATGGTTCTTCTCATCTTTAAAGTGCTACTAGTGACTGTGCATGCTTTGCTAACTAGATTACCCAGGCCCACTGCCCCTTCCTTTACGTTTGCTCACTGGCAATCCTTCCTGTCTAATTTATCTAATAAAGCAGCTAATTCCAAGCAGTATTTTGAAGACAAAGTCCTGATTTGGATGGGAATTGACAGGTTGCATGGACAAGATCTGAAGGACAGGCAGGGTACTTACAGGATGCCATATGGTCCGGACAGGGTTGGGAGTAGAGAAAAAGGGAACATGATCTTGTTCGCCTTCATAAAACAGGGCCTATAGTATAATAAATAGCCAAGTGAACCTGCTGGTAATGAGGAAAATACAGCTATGGGAAAATCATGAGCTTAATGAATCCAAGGTGGAACAGTTAGCAGGAGCAGGTAATAGCCTCCCTCTCAAGTTTCTTGAGAAGGAAATAATGACAAACAGAAATCAATTTTTTCTTCAGCATGTCTGGCAATAAAAGCTTATTCCCTTTTCAGAAGTCTAGCAACCCTAGAAATCGGGAGATGAAAGTAGAGACCTGTGAAGGATCTTAAGAGAGTAGTACCTGCCACAGACAGGCTGTGCTGGAAATCGTTTCAAGTTTGGTAACAGGTGAGGAGGCAAGGTGGAACTGTAGCTGTGTATGTAGGAGAGTTTATTTAAAGAGAGTAGCAGCATGTAGCTCATTAAGGTATATGCTGCAGGATAGACCAGTCTGTGGCATAAATAATGAGAATTCACAGGTGATTGCTGGCAGAAAGCAACTTTGTGAGGCTCAGAACTGCAGGAATTCATAGCAGTAGAAGCCGAAAAAAAGCATGCAAGGCTTATGCATAGACTGTAAGGATTTAATAAGCTAAATGTGCCCCTTAAAAGGTGCTTGTTTCTAAGACTTAATTCTTCTTTTGAATTCACATGTAGAAATCATAAGTGGCCCGGTGTTATAAATTTATACCTCAGAAACTGGACATTTGAAAATACAAAGAGTTTTAGTTTTATGAATTCGGGCAAATAACCTGGAAGTAAGAAGAAAACAAAGGAGTTTTGCCTTGGAAGAAGGTGGATCCTGTGAAGTAATGGGGAGAGTTAGTAATAAAATGTTGGTATGTGGACTTCTCTGGTTGGAATGAAGTAATACGCTTTTCAGCACTGCAGAGCAAAATCAAATATTCTCGTGAATGTAAAACTGGCCATGTGTGCTATCTGAGGACAAGCTGTGTTGGAAGGATATTGGAATGACCAAAGAAACAAATGGTGGAGTCTAATGACACTGGACCAAAGTCAAAATCTGGTTGTGAGAAACAAACTCCATTTGGGAAAGCTTTACAAATAGGTTGCAGCTAAGTGCCAGGGCTGACCTTCAGCCAGCCATTTATATAGGAGGTTTACTGTATTTAGCAAACTTCATGGTTGAGGTACGTATCCATATGGGGGAGGCTCAAGACAAAATATGAGAAGGGAGGGCTACTGCATATCTTCAGAGAGAATACGAAGAGAGTTAAACATGTCTGAAAATCTTAGAACAATCTTCTCAATGGATCAGCATAGATGATTGATAGACGTGACTGTTGACATGTAGAGATTCTAAAAATATTATGAATGAAGTCTTCAGCCTAGGGTGGTTACTTGATTCTGTACACACATGACTTGCTGCTTGTTCTGTGTGTGTGGCTGGAGGAAGAAAACTGATAATTAGGTGAACACCTCACATGTGACCTGCTGGACAAGGTATAATCAAGGTTAAATCCTATAAATAAGGTGGCTTATCCCAGGGGAAGCATGGATTTTTCTGAGATGAGGAAAATCTGTTGAAAGACATATTTTTGTAGTGAGGATTGATGGGCTTTCCCTACTGAAAGAAATGAATCTGAACATTTGTTAGTGTTGGAAAGGTGTTTACAAGATGACAACAAACATGATTTTTCTCCTTTTCCTCCCGGAGGCAGATGTGAAATACTTGAGATGAGGGGAAGAACGCACCTGGTAGGAGACACTCTGTATAATTTCAAACTATATATGGGGTAAAAATTGATGAGGGAGGCTGGTAGTTCTCAGGAGCTTTATGTACAGCGGGGGCTGTTTCTGTTTCACTTTTTAAGACAATAAAAGTTCATCTCTTTTATGATTCAAGTTAATGAAGTGGAAAGCTATAACCCAAAGAGCTGAGAAGGTACTTCCCTCCTTCCATGGCCTATCACCAGATCTTTTCCTTCAAAGCTGGAGGGCAATTCCCAAGAAGCATTTGATTATGCTACAGTACTGTGTTTTTTGGTGGGTTCCTATTTGAAGAGGAAGGTGCTAAAGCAGTCTTGATTTATGTTCTTTTCAGGGTTTAGGCCACACCAAGACATCAGGGTATATAGAGAATGACAACTAGAGACTTTCATAACTTAGCAGAATATTGGCTCAGCTGCTTTGCCTTAGCTTTGAGTACTTCAGGGCAGGGAGGAGGAAATACATAGATAATAAAGATCAGCTTCAGCAAGCTCATTTTAGAAAAAGTTTTTTAAAAGTTTAAAATGCATGAAAAACTGAAGTTCTTTTATTACAAAAAACCAAACCCCACACATCAAGATTGGAAAACCAAATGGCCTGTGAAATTAAATAAATGAGATTACAACACCTAAGCAGTGCAAAGGGACTTGGAACTTTAAGACAGCAGCTGCAGCTCTCCCAGCAAATGCAGGCTACAGTTAGCAAATGTTTTGCGTGGACCTGTAATGGGGACCTGCCAGCACGGACTGAGGAGTGGGAGAAATTGTGAGATAAAAATGTGCAGAGCCAAAAAGTCTAACCAAGGATAGCATATCTCAATATTTTTAATATGCTTGGTACAGTGTTCCCAGACAAACAGCTTGCAGGAGACATCATTTATGTTTTTCTGTCACCCCACTATTTGAAATATGGTCGTACTAGGAAGTTGTGTGTAGTGTTACTGTGTCCTTCACATGGCTCTGCATTTACTCCGTGCTCACCATGGCACACCCAGATTTTGGAGTGCAGCTCTGAGCAAGTGAAGGCTTTCTCCTGTAGTTTTCTCTTCCTTTAGCACAATGATTGAAAAAGTTTTGTGCATTGATTGATGTCTGCACTCTGAGATATTGATTGGGTTTGTTGAAAATGGTCAAATAAAATAAAGTAGCATTTGGTTTGGTGCAGACTGAAAAATTCATCTTTTGCAGGTGCCTGGTGATTAGATCGCATTGGGTTTTTTTTTCTTTGCACATCTTTGGCTCAACCTGGCACTAAAAGCCCTTGTGAGAGCTGAGTTATTTACTGAGGTCTTTCAGCTAAGGTGAGTTTCTGAGGGCCTTTAAAAAGAACAAAGGAGCATCTCCCTCTACAGCAAATAAGGACTGATACAGTGACCTGACCCTTCCTTGATCCCACTCATAAGAGGTGAGATTCTTTTTTTTTTTCTTTTTAGGCAAAAGTCACTTCTAGTGTGCCAGATATAAACGGTTGTGAAACTATTTTTACCTTCTACAAAAAAAACCCAACACAACAAACAAGACCATACGTGCTACCCAACTCCCCCCACAACAAAAAACAGATCCTGATGTTTTGCCTTTACCTGTGAGGCTGATTACTGTCATCAATGGGGGCTAGGGTTTTGATAAGAATTGCTGAACAGTCAGCTGAATGATATTAATACCTTTCAATTTATTAAATCCAATTTGGTAAATTGAAAGAACTCCACAAAACGTGAAGAAGTCGGTCTCCTGACACCTCTCAAGACTACAGGCATTTTAAACTCAGGCATAGCAAAATTATTTCTTGCAAGTGGCCATACCTTTTTGTCAGGAGGGATCTTACATAGTTAACCTTTTGCAACCTCAGTTCTGGGGTTTGTAGCCTGCAGGAGAAGCTGGGCAGCATACACACAACTGAGGAAAGAAGGAGCTCTGTGTTTGCAGCAGCGAGGTGCTCAGTCAGAGCTTATTTGCAGAAAGCATCAGGCTAAGAACAAAGAAGCACTCGGTTCCTGAAGGGCACTGCAGGAGAAGGGAGAAATGCAGAATAAGTTTTTAGCCTGTTGAGAGTTGCACCAAGATGAGCTAGAGTTGGCACTGGAGAATGCTTTTGCCTCCAAAGGGTGAGGGAGTAGGTTAAAATAATTTTGCTTATTAAAAGTAGCATAGTAGCCACCTGTGACTTACTGTGCTGGATGACATTTTCCCATAGCAGAACATACGTAGCGCACTAACCAGTGCTTGAACCCTGCTGCTCACCAGCCTAAAGACTTTGGAGTCTGTATGATCCACGTTAATGCAGTTCTATTTACAATTGCACATGGGAGTCTGCAATAGTGAGCACCCTTAACCTTGTGTCACCTGATAGTCGCGGGTGATGTTCCTACAACTACAGTTCCATTTATTTTATACTTGCCCATTTGGAACAAAAAAGTTATTGTGTAAGAAATGAATGGTTGTTCTTGTTCTGCACTGACAGCTAAATGACTGGATCTACATTGCTTGTTTCCTTCAACGTACTGCTATCATAATAGAACATTTTCAGTGGATTAAAGATTTGTTTTAAAAACAGTTGATTTGTCCTTCACTATAGCATTAAATTCTCTTATTTTGTTTTCTGTGAAATAATTTGTTTCCTTCTTTTGTTGTCTCTGCAAGAAAAGTATTTCAACCACTTGGCAGAGGAATAAACAGACACAGCTTTAAAATAACTTGTTCAAAATAGCAAGAAGCTTCTTGAAATGGAAAGAGGAAAAAACAGGTGTGGGGGAAGCTTATAGTTTAATGCTTTTCTACAGCAGTAAGTTGCCCCGTTGCAATGCCTTTATTGCTCTGTTAATGACATAAGTCCATTTTTGAGTCATCAGATAAAAGAAAAATGGGGGCTTCTTGCGACTCCCACTGTGATCTCTGCTTCACACCATTTCTTCTGGGACTTTGGTTTAATATATTAACTTGGGAAAAGCTAATATTTTTAAGGTAAGGATGTTGATTTGGAAGTTTCTTAATCCTGGAGACTTTGCTGTAAAATACAGCTATGTCTCAGCTGTAAGCATAAATGTCAGTTTTCTGTTGTGTGGGTTAGAAGTACATTGTGCAGCCTCAACTCTGGTTTTCTGAAACAACTGTTTTATTCAGCAGTATTGTGCAAATGCTTGGGCTCCCGTGGGTAAAAGGTGGGGGACATGTTGATGTAATCCAGATCAAGAGCTTTCTTGTTAAACATAGTTGCTTAGCTTTGTCTTAATGATAGGAAAACTGGTAAATGATGGTGTCCTTGGTGCTTCGATCACTTCTCAGATTCAAGAAGCTCATGGAAAGACAAAAAGGAGTTCTTATATCTGACAGAAATACACATCAGAAAAATATTGATGCTGGCAAGAATCCCCTGGCAAGCTGTTTGGCTGAATAGCCTGGAAAAGAGTTGTGTGTTCCATCAAGTCACAAAGGAGCATAGGGCTAGCTGTGTAGTCAACTGGTTATTCCCATCTTCCCACCTTCAAATGTGCCTTTATCAAAATGTTAGCTCTGAACATCCATAAATGCCGAGATGTTCCCCAGGTAGCTGGTTGTTGGCCTCCTCTCTACAGTCACACTTTGATCCTCTCCTGGATAGACATGGTATATTAGTAGGTGTCTCCCAGTCCAGATTTTTAAATGTTACCCTTATGTGGGTGTGATTTCCCAAGTTTGTCTGAGGGAACAGGACTATGAGGTGTCATAGCAGCCTATAGGTGAAGTAAACCATGTTTGCAGTGTGTGCTCAGTATGACTTCTTAAAAAATTAATTATTTTTTAAAAGCATTTACTAATGCAGCTTTCATAAGGTAGTGTACAAGGTAAATGAGTTAGTTCATAAACGGGTTAAGGTACCTTGGGTGCTACAGGTTTGGACAGAACTCCACACTGCATCTTGGCATCTGCTGCTACTGTTGCATTTCTTGTGTGTGAGATGCAGGTACCCTGTTGGCAGTGTTTAAGGGAGTCCTATGGCAAGTACAACTGGTGAGTGCTTGAGTGCCTTAGGAACTTTGTTGTCTGATAACCCATTTTCTCCTGAATGGTTTACTTCATTCCAGATTGTGTAATTAAATGGATTGATGGGTGCCAACAGATTGGACTGCAAAGTCTGCATGTGCTATCTATACCTGAGTTAACGAAGGGAAAAAAAAGGGGGGGGGGGATGTGTAAGGCTTCTGAAAAATCTAGATAGAACACTGAAGAAGCAATGTGAGTGCCTGTGATATTCAGAGCTGGTTTGAAATGAAATTGTACTTTGTGCCAGTGTCTCCTGGTGTATTTTCTCATTGTAGGGCTCTTCTAAGTATCACTAAAGTGCTGTTTCTGTGCTATAAATTCCTAGAGTTAAAACCAGAGAAGCAGGCAGAGCCACCTCTCCAAGAGACCCTGTAATTACATTTTTGATGACTCAAGGCTGGTGTTTGTCTTTTTGTTTGATGCTGGCAGGTAACAAGTAACAAAAAGGCTTTTGAAGTTAACACCTAATTAAGATGGATGGAGAAGGTCATAGCACTGCTAGAGCTATTGGTTCAGGCTGTTGACTGCCTCAGTAAGACATCAGTGAGAAGATTTACAGGGAACTGTTCTATGCATCTAGAATGGGAAATGTTATTTAAAAATCAATTGGTAAACAAAAGTTCCCGAGTGCTGCACCTAGAGGTAGCTGTCTGCCAAATATGAAAGCCAAAGTACTTAGCTTACTTTCCTCTAAGAATATTCTCCTCTTCTCCTCTGATTAAACGCAATATAAGAGAGGTGAGATTCACGTGGAGAAACTGGAAATGTTGCTGCTACGTTCACAGGTGTGTAATGTAGATGTACCCAGAGTTTGGTTATCAGGCTCTATCTAGATGGGGCTGCCAAGAGCACCCATCCTCATGCACCCCACTGCTCAGCTGTGTTCTGTAGACAGTAGTGTGATCTGTGTCACTATAGCTAGATTACTGCTGGTACCCGTGGCAGCACAACGCTGGATTGAAATACAGGATATGAGCACTGAAATATGGATAGGGACATGTTTTTAGCTGAACACCTAATCCTGAGTTGATGTTACTCTTTCAACACAAGCTACGTATGGGCTTTAAGTGAACCCTAGACCATATGACACAGGAGAAAGAGAAGCACAAGGCAAAGTTTTAGGTAACACTAAATTAGTTAACACTTCTCAGAACCCAGCTCTGTTCATTGTGTGGTGTGGATCTGAAATATATACTGAGATAGAGGTCAAACTATCTTACATTTTTTTTCTTTTTAGGCAAAAGTCACTTCTAGTGTGCCAGATATAAACGGTTGTGAAACTATTTTTACCTTCTACAAAAAAAACCCAACACAACAAACAAGACCATACGTGCTACCCAACTCCCCCCACAACAAAAAACAGATCCCGATGTTTTGCCTTTACCTGTGAGGCTGATTACTGTCATCACTGGGGGCTAGGGTTTTGATAAGAATTGCTGAACAGTCAGCTGAATGATATTAATACCTTTCAATTTATTAAATCCAATTTGGTAAATTGAAAGAACTCCACAAAACGTGAAGAAGTCGGTCTCCTGACACCTCTCAGGACTACAGGCATTTTAAACTCAGGCATAGCAAAATTATTTCTTGCAAGTGGCCATACCTTTTTGTCAGGAGGGATCTTACATAGTTAACCTTTTGCAACCTCAGTTCTGGGGTTTGTAGCCTGCAGGAGAAGCTGGGCAGCATACACACAACTGAGGAAAGAAGGAGCTCTGTGTTTGCAGCAGCGAGGTGCTCAGTCAGAGCTTATTTGCAGAAAGCATCAGGCTAAGAACAAAGAAGCACTCGGTTCCTGAAGGGCACTGCAGGAGAAGGGAGAAATGCAGAATAAGTTTTTAGCCTGTTGAGAGTTGCACCAAGATGAGCTAGAGTTGGCACTGGAGAATGCTTTTGCCTCCAAAGGGTGAGGGAGTAGGTTAAAATAATTTTGCTTATTAAAAGTAGCATAGTAGCCACCTGTGACTTACTGTGCTGGATGGCATTTTTCCATAGCAGAACATACGTAGCGCACTAACCAGTGCTTGAACCCTGCTGCTCACCAGCCTAAAGACTTTGGAGTCTGTATGATCCACGTTAATGCAGTTCTATTTACAAGTGCACATGGGAGTCTGCAATAGTGAGCACCCTTAACCTTGTGTCACCTGATAGTCGCGGGTGATGTTCCTACAACTACAGTTCCATTTATTTTATACTTGCCCATTTGGAACAAAAAAGTTATTGTGTAAGAAATGAATGGTTGTTCTTGTTCTGCACTGACAGCTAAATGACTGGATCTACATTGCTTGTTTCCTTCAACGTACTGCTATCATAATAGAACATTTTCAGTGGATTAAAGATTTGTTTTAAAAACAGTTGATTTGTCCTTCACTATAGCATTAAATTCTCTTATTTTGTTTTCTGTGAAATAATTTGTTTCCTTCTTTTGTTGTCTCTGCAAGAAAAGTATTTCAACCACTTGGCAGAGGAATAAACAGACACAGCTTTAAAATAACTTGTTCAAAATAGCAAGAAGCTTCTTGAAATGGAAAGAGGAAAAAACAGGTGTGGGGGAAGCTTATAGTTTAATGCTTTTCTACAGCAGTAAGTTGCCCCGTTGCAATGCCTTTATTGCTCTGTTAATAACATAAGTCCATTTTTTTGAGTCATCAGATAAAAGAAAAATGGGGGCTTCTTGCGACTCCCACTGTGATCTCTGCTTCACACCATTTCTTCCGGGACTTTGGTTTAATATATTAACTTGGGAAAAGCTAATATTTTTAAGGTAAGGATGTTGATTTGGAAGTTTCTTAATCCTGGAGACTTTGCTGTAAAATACAGCTATGTCTCAGCTGTAAGCATAAATGTCAGTTTTCTGTTGTGTGGGTTAGAAGTACATTGTGCAGCCTCAACTCTGGTTTTCTGAAACAACTATTTTATTCAGCAGTATTGTGCAAATGCTTGGGCTCCCGTGGGTAAAAGGTGGGGGACATGTTGATGTAATCCAGATCAAGAGCTTTCTTGTTAAACATAGTTGCTTAGCTTTGTCTTAATGATAGGAAAACTGGTAAATGATGGTGTCCTTGGTGCTTCGATCACTTCTCAGATTCAAGAAGCTCATGGAAAGACAAAAAGGAGTTCTTATATCTGACAGAAATACACATCAGAAAAATATTGATGCTGGCGAGAATCCCCCGGCAAGCTGTTTGGCTGAATAGACTGGAAAATAGTTGTGTGTTCCATCAAGTCACAAAGGAGCATAGGGCTAGCTGTGTAGTCAACTGGTTATTCCCATCTTCCCACCTTCAAATGTGCCTTTATCAAAATGTTAGCTCTGAACATCCATAAATGCCGAGATGTTCCCCAGGTAGCTGGTTGTTGGCCTCCTCTCTACAGTCACACTTTGATCCTCTCCTGGATAGACATGGTATATTAGTAGGTGTCTCCCAGTCCAGATTTTTAAATGTTACCCTTATGTGGGTGTGATTTCCCAAGTTTGTCTGAGGGAACAGGACTATGAGGTGTCATAGCAGCCTATAGGTGAAGTAAACCATGTTTGCAGTGTGTGCTCAGTATGACTTCTTAAAAAATTAATTATTTTTTAAAAGCATTTACTAATGCAGCTTTCATAAGGTAGTGTACAAGGTAAATGAGTTAGTTCATAAACGGGTTAAGGTACCTTGGGTGCTACAGGTTTGGACAGAACTCCACACTGCATCTTGGCATCTGCTGCTACTGTTGCATTTCTTGTGTGTGAGATGCAGGTACCCTGTTGGCAGTGTTTAAGGGAGTCCTATGGCAAGTACAACTGGTGAGTGCTTGAGTGCCTTAGGAACTTTGTTGTCTGATAACCCATTTTCTCCTGAATGGTTTACTTCATTCCAGATTGTGTAATTAAATGGATTGATGGGTGCCAACAGATTGGACTGCAAAGTCTGCATGTGCTATCTATACCTGAGTTAACGAAGGGAAAAAAAAGGGGGGGGGGGATGTGTAAGGCTTCTGAAAAATCTAGATAGAACACTGAAGAAGCAATGTGAGTGCCTGTGATATTCAGAGCTGGTTTGAAATGAAATTGTACTTTGTGCCAGTGTCTCCTGGTGTATTTTCTCATTGTAGGGCTCTTCTAAGTATCACTAAAGTGCTGTTTCTGTGCTATAAATTCCTAGAGTTAAAACCAGAGAAGCAGGCAGAGCCACCTCTCCAAGAGACCCTGTAATTACATTTTTGATGACTCAAGGCTGGTGTTTGTCTTTTTGTTTGATGCTGGCAGGTAACAAGTAACAAAAAGGCTTTTGAAGTTAACACCTAATTAAGATGGATGGAGAAGGTCATAGCACTGCTAGAGCTATTGGTTCAGGCTGTTGACTGCCTCAGTAAGACATCAGTGAGAAGATTTACAGGGAACTGTTCTATGCATCTAGAATGGGAAATGTTATTTAAAAATCAATTGGTAAACAAAAGTTCCCGAGTGCTGCACCTAGAGGTAGCTGTCTGCCAAATATGAAAGCCAAAGTACTTAGCTTACTTTCCTCTAAGAATATTCTCCTCTTCTCCTCTGATTAAACGCAATATAAGAGAGGTGAGATTCACGTGGAGAAACTGGAAATGTTGCTGCTACGTTCACAGGTGTGTAATGTAGATGTACCCAGAGTTTGGTTATCAGGCTCTATCTAGATGGGGCTGCCAAGAGCACCCATCCTCATGCACCCCACTGCTCAGCTGTGTTCTGTAGACAGTAGTGTGATCTGTGTCACTATAGCTAGATTACTGCTGGTACCCGTGGCAGCACAACGCTGGATTGAAATACAGGATATGAGCACTGAAATATGGATAGGGACATGTTTTTAGCTGAACACCTAATCCTGAGTTGATGTTACTCTTTCAACACAAGCTACGTATGGGCTTTAAGTGAACCCTAGACCATATGACACAGGAGAAAGAGAAGCACAAGGCAAAGTTTTAGGTAACACTAAATTAGTTAACACTTCTCAGAACCCAGCTCTGTTCATTGTGTGGTGTGGATCTGAAAGATATACTGAGATAGAGGTCAAACTATCTTACAATAACATTAAGTGGAGAAGATAGCCAGACCATTTCCTAAAGGCATGATGTATTTTGTGTGACTAAAGCAGGCATGGACTAATGAGTACCCAAGCTGTGGGAACTCACACTGCTGTTAGACTGGATATAGAAAAACCAAACTAAAACACACAGGCTGCTGTAGTCTGCTGTGCGTAGCTCTGAGTTTATGGATAGCAAAAGTTTAATCTGTCGTCTTTGTGAATCGAGTCCCTGCTTGTTTATATTTTCAGCCTTACTGCTCTTTGCTCACCACTTCTGCTCAGCAAGCCAAGAGCTTCCCAAACCTTAGATGAGGCGTTACTGCTGAACTACAGAAATCTGGTCTCACAGCAGAGAGCTAGAAGAAGGTGGTGCAGTTGGGGAAGCCCAACTTGAATTCATTCATGCAGGCACTAGCAAATATTTTTCACCATTCAGGAAAAATAGTGAGAAAACACTGTTAGGTAATGACACTACAGAAACTAATTTCATCCTGGATAATTCCTTCCAGCTGAAAATCAGGTCTTGTTGGTGCTTTCTGAAGAATGGAAGTGCTTTTCAGGAGTGTGTTGGTAACCCAGATACAAGCTTCCTTTGCACAGGGTGGCTCAGTTGTGTCAGAGGGGTATAACACATATCTAGGTCTAGTGGTGGATGGGTTGGCATGTTAGATTGGAGAGAGAACCCCCTAACTTTTCCACATAACTCAGTTTGTGCTAACTACAACCTTGTTTCTTCATGTCAGTTTGTTATTGCTGCCTCCTACACGTTCCTTAGCACGTTGGCCCTGCCATGGTCTCTCCTGCTGCTTCACGTAGTTAGAAAAATATATACTCATGCCTGCAGTAAAAGTACATGGTTAAACAGGGAAACTTTGGAGGTGTATTTATGAAGATGTGGAAAGACAGGACGGCTGGTTTAGTTGTTAGTTCTTGTGTGAAGGTGTGTGGGTATTATAATTGGGCTTTACACTGGCTCTGCTAGCTGAGAATGGCTGTATTCTGAAGTTATTTTCAATTAAATTTTATTTTTCTTGCTTCTTATGAAAATAGTTAATGTAGCAAAATGCCAAGATTTGTTTGTTACTGTATTTGTCTTTAAAAGCTTGTAAAGAAGTCCTTCAGTGGTATTAACAGAATAAAAACTTGGAAAAAAAGCGATAATGTAAGTCTTTTCAATATTTTTGTAAGTGTGTCATTACTGATTTTTTGGAGAAATTTCAGCTAGGATTAAATTAGTCCCTTTGTCTTACTTTGTTCAGCAGCACCTTGGATTAATTATGGGGAGGGAAATTGCAATTTTGCCACGCTAGAAGAGACTGCTAAATACCTAGATCGGTAGACCACCAGAGCAGAGATAAAAGTGGAGAATTAAAATCTGAGCATTTGGACATCCATTAGTAACATGCCTTTCTTTAGTTTTTAGATGCCCTATTCAGAAGTGGAAACTCACTCCTGTATAAGATAGAAGAAAAATCCTTGATCTAAAGGTGTTAATGGTTCGGTGTGTTTAAAAGTCTACAGTACAGGGCAGTGGCCATTTTTAAACAGACATTGCAATATAAGTGTTTTCAGTAGATCTGAGGAATTCCTCCTATTTAAAGACCTGAAATGTGTGTGTAACTTTTTTTTTTTAATGAGCAGACCATCTTTTTTTTTTTAATCAGTATTTCAGCTGAGTGGGGGAGGATATGTGTAGGGACTTGGGTAGTATATTGCCCTGTGTATTGAGAATGAATGTGTTGCTAGGAGAATGGAGAGGGAGGAGGAGGAGAACTTCTGGGATCATCAACCAGAGAACATGTTGGCTTTCTCATAGCTGTTTCAGGGGATAGATCCTTGTTCTTCTGGCTCCATCTGCTACACAGAATGCCCAGCTATTGCCCCATTTTCCTTCCTTTAACCATGAGTACTGCCAATTTGTTTGAAGCCAGTGCAGTGACAAATGTCAGCATTCAGAAAAAGGCACCAGGAGTGCTCACACTGAGATTTACACTGGGACGTTGAGTCTTCCAGGTGAAGCTGTTGGCACCTTTCAGAAGTGAATTGATCTCCTCTGGCCAGTCACAGTCATCCTGTTCCTTTTCCATCCTTCATGGCATGTATACTGTCCCTGTGTGTCCACCCAGTGCGCTTCTTAGGTCCCTGAATTCATTCCTCTGAGCCTCCTGCATTAATTCATATGGGAAGTTCATATCAAATAAATGATGGCTAATGGAGATGGATATTAAATATTTGGTGATGAACTCTGAAATACCGTGGAGAAGTGATATCCATCAGGGTGTTGCTGTACTGTAAACTTTGCAGGATGTAAACACAAGTGAATGCTGAGGTGGTGAGATTTGTTTATTTTCAGTCAGAATGTGGCAAGGTCAGGCCACCAGAGTAATGTCTGGGGGTGACTGAGAACACAGATGTAAAACAGACTGTGAAGAAGAAACAGAACAGGAGGAGAATATTTTTGAAGACTTAGGAACAGGAGAACTTAAGTGTGTGAGGAAGAAGAGTAGATAAAGTAGAGGAAGGTTTGGTTTTTGGAGGAAAAAAAGTTAAACGTTTCTGAAGAACTAAAAACAAGGAGGGTTGACTAAAGGAATTGCTATAAAACAAAGCACTTGTGAGGCTGAGGAAGCAGCTACTAAAACGTCATACAAAGACAAGATCTAGCAAGGATGACTGAGGGTATAGGAATACATTATTTGGCAAGGATTTTACAAAACCTTAATCGTATGTAATATTTCCCATGTGAGTGAGGAAATCTCTGTGTTCCCAGGCTGATGAGTCTCTTGAGGACACAAACACTGCAGTCCCTCACAAGGGACAATGCAAAGCTCTGCGTCAAGGCTCTTGGGTGCTTTGCTGTGTGTCAGAGCTTCCTGAGGAAGCCCCAGCATTGGGGAACGTGGGTTTGGGGGAAGAAGGGGCTGTATAGCTGTGACTGCTTGTGTCTTTTTCTACTATCAAGGACTTTGGGGCTCCTGGAGGGAAGAGCATGAAGTTTTCAGGCTGCTTAAAAAAAAAAAATTGCAGTGTTTTAAATTTTTTTTTTATAATTATCCAGTGGCCTTGTGTTGAGCAGTGGGACAGCATGGGTTTGAGGTCATTATTCTTGAGATGCTAACCTTGGTCTTTAGATCTTTTCCTCTGGTTGTTCAGCTGTATTTTAAAGTACTGTTACTAATCAAGTTATTCCCTGGAGAAGATGATGTTTGCCACCTGTGTATAGTCCCTTGCTTTGCAGTTATCTTACATTTTAAGGAAAAATTTTGCTTGTGCGTTTGGTCAGAATGCACCACATTGTCACTAGCCTCTTTCTAACACCCTTGAAACCAGGCATAAATGAGATCTCCATCGCTAATATTTATTAGTGTGCTACACTACAAAGTACTTTATAGCCTTTCTATCATATATGTTTCAAATGATTCCGCTTCAGCCAAACAAATTGTCCAGGCTTAATTTCCGAGAAATCATTGTCAAAATTGCTGAACCAGTTTAATTCTAAAGCACATATTTATACTGAACTGCACAAATCACACCGCCAAGTGAGATTACAAATGGGAGAGAGAAAAGTTTAATCAGAAATGAGATTAAATTTGAAAACGTAGAGTGTTAGTGATTGCTGCTGAGGCTCAGACAGGGTGTAAAGTCATAGATTTTTCTTAGCAGGGCTCAGAATAGCTTGCTTGAAGAACCTGAAGAGCACATATGCCCTTGTGCTGACAGCGGGAGAGTGTGGTGGTGGCCTGAAAACGGGGAGGCTGTTATTTGTAGCAGGTTGCTGCAGTGTTGTGTTGTGGAATGAAGTTAAAGTGGGAGGAAGAAAATAATTCAAAAGGCGTGTCCTGGTGCCAAGTGGAGACAGGGGGCAGGGAAGAAATGAACTGGTTTGTGCTGATGCTTTAGGAGGTCTGACCCACCTACCCCAAGACTTCTGAGGTAACTGGCAAGGGCTGTTGGTTTGCCTTGAGCACCTGGGAAACCTCTGTGTGTCTCAGCAGAAAGACATGCAAGCTGAAGTTAAAGGGAAGAGGTCACTAAAATGGCATTTCTCAATGGATGCCAGCATCCCTGCCACACTCCAGCAGTAAAATAATGGCACGGTGTTTACTGATACAAAGGCTCAATTTTAAATGTTGCCCTCCCCCAGACTGATGCAAAAATTGCCTTTTTGTATTATTCCTTGTACCGTGACAATTGGATGGACTGTCCTTGTTCTTAACTGCTACAAAACAGTTGTATGAATATATTTTATTAGTATCCATAGAGCTCTGTGGTACATCCAAGCAGCCAGTTACTCCATGGGAAGGAGCATCAGTCTGATGCAGGGAATTGCATGGGAAGACAGTGCTACGCAGCAAAATGTTCCCTGAATCTGTTTTCAGTACACTTGACAGTGCTTCAAAGTTTCTTGGATGTAGCTGTTGATAGCTTGAGCTGTAGGAGAAAATCTGAAGCTTGAAATGGGATGTTTTGTCTTTGGGGAAACTTTTGGGTTTTTATTTTAAATGCTTTTTGTTGTTTAAGTTACCTCTTAAACATTTTCAAATAGGCAAGAAGGATTGGTACAAACCTGCTGTCGTTGTCATATTCCCTAAGCTTCATGATGAAATACCGAAAGCTGCAAAAAAAATCCCTTAATTGAGAACTGAGCAGATCCCTGCCCCCAACACTTACAAAGATTATGTGCTGGCGTATAATCACTGCAGGGAGAAGCAAGACATAGCAGCAGCTTCTTTTATTACAGATGAGCCAGGATGTGGTCAGTAATCTCCCAGCCCAGTATTAAATCTGGGAGACCTCTCTTCAAATTGCAGGTTGATTAGAAGTGCAGCCCAGGAACAGAGTTACCATCAGTTTGATGTGTACCATAGATTGCACCAGCCACCAGTAAACTGCTAGTGTTGCCTGCGCTCTGAAATGCATGTCTTCTGGCCACCATGGGGGTTCCTGATTGTCTTTAATTTTTTTTATTAAGCACCAGTAAGATAATTCCTGATTTAAGTCTTGCACTTCTCTGTCACCAGTTATTTCTCAGCTCTGTTGGTTCTAGCTTGTTTTATCTCTTGCAGCTCTTTGGTTTTGCCTTTTCTCCTAAAATTTGTTCATCGGGTAGTTTGTTCGTGCTGATGGGTGTTTTCAGCATACAGTGGGGTGTAAATTCGAGGTGGGATCTGGGTTTAAAAGACCCTCATTTAAGGGATCTTCCAAGTAGCACCAAGGCACTGCCGCTTCTCTTCTTGGTGTGCACTTGCTGCAAGGGTAGAATGGAGAGACAGAGTTGTCTACTCCTTGATGGAGGATATCTGCATGGAATCTTAACCCATAGGGTGCCAATTGGGACCAATATAGAAGTGGCATACACCACAGAAGAGGTACAGATCACTTAGCTGGATTACTACATCAGATGATGACAAATGCTGGGCATCTAAATAACCCTGCAGTAGGCAGGAAATAGTGAATAATCCAGCCTCAGGCAAGTCTCCTACCTTGTTTAAATCTTGGCACTCAAAGGTCTGCTGCTTTTGAATTACCTGTAAAGCTGCCTGAAGATACATTTACTGAATGTTTTTGTCCTGGGAATAGGGTGGAACATCCTGGGAACTGGAAAAAATGCTTTCGTTCCTTTTCATACTTGTATTTCATATCTTGCAGTATATGGTATAATTGTTACTGGTGCTGGATTTGTAGCTGCAGACTAAATTTCACGTTCGGTTTTTGTGGCTGTGTTTTAAAGAACTAGAAAACTGGGGAGAGCAGTGGCCAGGTGCTCAGCTGACCTGGCAGCTTCATACAGAATTGAAACCTGCAACAATGTGCTTAATTGGTTAAGAAAAGGTCAGAACTGTGATATAACACAACAAGCTCAACCTTTCCTTTGCATATAGGTAGCACAGTTCTTGTCTATTGTCTCGCCTTTTGTAAGTATTGGGTAAGCTGATGTTCATATATTTAAAGAACAAAACACCACCAAAAAAACCCCACCAAACCATCATCAAAACAAACAAAAAAAACCAAACCCCAAAACTTCCTGACATGCAAACACCTGATTGCCTGACTTCATATTCTGATTTTATTTAATTTAGTGCAATGCCAGCTAGCCATAAACTAGATTGTAGAGCTACTATTAAGAGCAAGTATTGCATTTGGTCTTTGAAACACTGGGCAAGCTTTAAAAAAACCTTTACTGACTTTCAATATAGTAATGGTAAAATCAGCCCAAGAATTATATTGTCACTTCTACCTAATGTAGAATTATTAAAGCATATAAGGAGAGGAGCAGAGCTGAAGGCCTATACATCATGCAATAGACTTTGTGTCAGGCTGCTGAGGGAATGATGCTCATGGAAGATAGGGCAAAAGTGTTCCTTTGCAAGCGAGCAAATTGGACAAAGTGGCAGAAAACTGTGAAAATATTAAACAGAGGCCTCCAATTAGGGAGGAGGAAGGCACTTCCGAGGAGAAGAGGAAGCTGGTGGTCATAGTGTAGCATGAACTGTGGGATGGAAGGGCTGTGTTGATGAGATAAAAACTTGGTGGTGTGGAGAAATCCGTTAAGCGTCCCAGAGGGACCCATTAGACAGTAAACACTGTATGTGGTCTTGCAGTGGTCCAGCTGTGAGAAGTGAAGGATGAATAACATGTGGGGTATTAAGTTGGTTCATAGCATGCCCTTAAGTGTCATGATTGCTACAGTGCTAAAGTGCCACGCATAGAATAGGCTCTGTACTGTATATGTTTTTTCTGTAGCCATAAAGAGGTGGCATTGTCTGCATATAACAGGAAAATGAAATGTCAAGGAAAATTTGAAGTGCTGTTGCTTCTTAGAAAAATGGTTAGCTTTGCAATGACTGAGAGTCCCTCACCTGCGTGAGCATGGATCCTCTCCTTGGTTATACAAGTTCTTGCGGTGGCTTCCAGAAGCTCTACTGTAAAAAGGTACAAATTAGTCTGTAACCTAAATCTGAGCTCTTACACCAGAAGCGAACCTGATTTCTAATTGTGTAGTGCCAGTACAAATTGGATGGGTTTGAAATAGCTGGCCTGCACGTGGGTTAACGAAGCCATTAAAAGCATGGCTTTCTGTTGTGCTGCTAGCATCCTATGAAGGACACTTACTCAATTATTTTCTTTTCCTCCACTGTCCCTAGGAACATAGATATAAAAGGAGAGAGAGACTGAAGAGTGAGACAGTAATTTTGTGGCGTTATAAGGACTCTTACTTTGTTCAGTTCTTTCCTTCTTTCCCCTCAGTATTTTGTTCCACATCTGCTTTTATTTCAAGTTAGTGCTATAGCTCCTTGCAGAGGACATCACTGAGATGAGGTGACCCATGTGAGTTAAGTGTGGCAATCAGCATGTAGCAAACTGTGTAAAGGATGAAAAACTTTGGCTATAGACACCAAGTTTACAAAATGTCTTTATAAAAAAAAAATAGCACTTGGATCTCAAGAGCTTTATCTAGTATTGAAGAAATTATTATCCTTACTCCACGCACCAGGGAGCTGGTAGCAGAGACAACAGCGGTTTGATAGCTGCAAGGGAGACTGTATGTGACAAGTAAAACCCAGTACTCTAGCCAGGAAACCAAATTTAGGGGTGGAGGGTGTCATTTTAAGATCCCAGAGGATCTTGCACACTTTAGAGCATAAAATGATATGACCTTCTGTTATTTTTGCCTTAAAAAGAAATGTGTCAAGCAGATCCTGTTGAGACTTGAACTTGTGGTTCCACCACAGCTAGCTGTTTAAAAACCAGACCATTTGACCAAACAGGTGATGTGACTGCAGCCAATTTGGTGTGTGAGTCATGGCCAGCATCCTATGAAGGGATATGTTTTTGTGATGGAAGGTTCTCACTCGCTTCTGTCAGCCAGCCAGAAATGGGTTATTCTGGAGGAACAAGAGATGAACCCTGGGCTTTTGTCAGGTGCAAAGCTGTTTTTCTCTGGTTGGCAGCCAGCAACTTGCTGTGCTGTTATCCTGTTCCTCAGCTGGGGTTCCTCAGACAAATTAAACAGCAGTGATGATGGAGAAAGAAGTGGCAGCAGCACTAGAAGATGCCCCTCAGATTCACATTTGCTTAGCGAACCAGAAGATCCTGCAGAGTCTTATGGGGATGGAAGTGGCAGTACTTAGCTCTGCTCTGACACGAAATTTTTCTACACACACCCCCTGCTTTCTGCTATGACTAAAATGAGAACTGGGCTATGTTCCAGACCTGTAGCCTGTGGCATTGGGCTGAAGAGATAAGAATTCACAGAAATGTAGAGCACCAGAAAGTGTACAAGAAAAATTGAAATGACAAAGTTCTTAAAGTAGAACTTCCGTAATTGGAAACATTTCAAACTGTTTCATCCTTTCAGATAAATGCAGTCAGCTTTCATGTTCCTTTCGTATCTTCTCCTGCCATGTATGCAATTATCAAAAATGTTTGTTTAAAAACTTCCCTTGCTTGGGATTTGTGTTCTGTGGAAAATCCTTAGAGCCAGACTGAGCGTGCACACAGGTGCTACCTCCCAGAGGTCTGAGCAGTGTGCTGATGTCTTCTCTCTCAGTATCTCAAGAACTAGTTGATGCAGTGGAGCAAGGCTTGATGTTTTCAGACTCCTACAGCCCAGGTAAGCCGCAGTCATTGTGTATGCATAAAAAAATACACAGTTGTTTATTTACACTGAAAAACAAGATATTGTTTGTTTGTAAATGGCAGATACAAAATTTTACATATGTAAACTGTTTTGCAAGCACATTATTCTGCTAAAGAACTACTTGGGTGCTGAAATACAGCTACTACATCATTGGCATAGTTTTCTGATGTGTGGGGAAAATGAAAGATGAACTGGGCAAAGATCTTTATCACCGTGCTGTGATCCTCTCCCGCCAGCCCCCATGTTTGCTTTTCATTGACTTGTTCTTGCAGCAACTTGACTTCATTTTGGGGGAAGAAGTGGCAGTTGGCACAGAGAAGCCCTTAATCATTCAGTGGGGCCCTTGTGACTTCAACAGCAATGAATATTTCATTGCTCCCTAGTTCTGAGGGTAGGTGCTGCTTCGTTGTGTTACAGGGGTGTGGATGGTACTGTGCTATCCACAGGGGTCATGAGCCAGAACCTGTAGGTTTGTACTTTTAAATTCTTTAGTTGCTTTCCCTTTGCCAATGTGTAAGTTAGTTGACTTCTTGCATCCTTAAAAACGGTTTTCTCTTATAGTGTCATTTATCATAGCTTCAAAATGGCATTATTAATCAACAGGTCTTTTCTCATAATAAGCCTGGCCAAACATCAGGAGGGACACATCAGGCATGATCTTGGCCTCATTGTGATGTACTGCAGTTCTCATTCCTTCTCGTCCTAGAAACCAGGATTCTTGTCCAAGACCAGCATTTGGGGGTGCCTCACTGGGATGTGCTCAAATCTCCATTGCTTTCCTTTTACTATTGTTTTCCTTGCTCTTGATCCTGAGACGTTGGGTAGGATTTAGAGGATCATGGAGAGAGGAGTTCAGCAGTAAGTATTGCCCATCTGTGCGCGTGTACGGTCTCCATCCCAAGCAATGTTCTTTTGCTAGCAGAAGAAAAGGGAAAGGATAATGTATAAATTTGCTAGATCAAGCTGATCTGATGAATGTCATCAGTCTGACAGAGCTCTTGATGGCAATTCAATAGCTGGAATAGATTCAGTAAATTTTCCAAGCCTGGTAGCTCGGAATACATTACATACTCATCTATTGCTGGACTCCGGCATTGTGGCTATTGACAGCTGTGTAAAGCGAGAGACGCCGTGCACTTCTGTAATGTCATTCCATGGTAGCGTGATTTACATTACCAGGTGTAAGTGGTGCTATCTGTTAGAAATACAATGCAATTTTTTGCTTTTATATCATAATAGGGACAAATCTAACACCCATAAAGACTTCTTTATTACACATGCTCTGTTTTATATTATATATGCATACATAGTTGCATACCCTTTTTCATTGCACTGCAGGACTCTACAGGGCTCTGCCTTATTTAAGTTTTCAGCAGCAGAAAAATCATGCAGCCAGGTTCATTAGGGAAAGCTGCTTTTTTTTTTTTTTTGGTGGGGTTTGGTAAAGGGAGGGAGGAGAAATGGGAGGGTGAAATAGCATTGACATTTATGAGTGAATAGATGGTAATAAATGAATGTTGTAACAAGAGACACAGTGATACTTTTCTCCTCTTACTGACATTCAGTGATGCTTTGAAGACAGCGGGAGGCTTTGCTTTAGATCCCAAGCATATCAAAATTAGATAATTTAAATTTTTTTTTGCCTCCAAATATACCTTATCCTCAAGCAGTTTTTATTAAGGATGCTAATTGCCCAGACCCTGACTAATGCAGGCTGTACTGTGCTGCTGGATTATTCTTCCTTGCATCTTCTGATGTCAGGCAAGGCAAAAATTAAAGCAGAAGATGTAAGTACCCCTTTAGTGCTTTAATATTGCAAATGCCATTGCAAGTGTAATTTAGCCTGAAGCCAATGGACAGCTTGCATAGTTGCTGTGCCTGTATCCCCTATTAGTACGTACAAACCAACAGCATCATGGACATAATATCTTGCATACCAAGGAGCTGGCTACAAATTTCTTTGTTCTATAAATTTAATGTATACGGATAGACACATTGAATATATGCTTGTATAGCAAGATATCTGAATTGGGTCACCGTTTCCATGCATCACTTGGTATACCAAATTCATTAGCCGCATAATTACGTTGTGTAGTATAAAGCAGAATAGCTGTCCTGCAGTCGATACCCGTATATGCCTGTCCATCAAATGTGCGGGGGATGCCTGCGTTCCTGTTCCATGGCAAACAGCTGCTTGGCTGTGAGTATGTGTGTCTTGGATAAAAGGGACTCTAAAGCATAAGTGACAGGGAGCTGCGTGCTTTCCTCCTTTATTGCCTTCAGTTTTCCTTTTTAATTTTTTTGCATTACTAAGTATAATCTCTTAAAATATCAACACTTCCCAATGATTTTTTTTTTCAAATCAAGCCTTATTTCCCTAGAACCTTTCAAAAATCCTTAAATTTATTTGATTTATCTGTTTCAAGTAATTTGGCGCTCTTGAAATAATAAATTAACTGCTCGATCATTTTCTTCAATACTGCCCTCATTGGTGAGGAATGAGACTGTAGATGTTTGCAGGTGAAAATAATCTATAGGGCAGTGTAGTTTATGCTGGATAAGAGCCTGGAAATCTTAACTGTTTTCTTCACAGACTGTAAATACAACTAACTTAAATGATGTTTATGGATTGTATCAAGTTCTAGTTCTTCTAAGTTCTTGATACTTATTTTGATGGGCTTTTTATAAGGATGCAGGATGATACCATAGCATGGACTATATATTTTCATTGTCCTTATAATTTACATTTCAATCTACTTTTCCTCTTATAAGCTCTGCCAGTTTAACTGGTGTCTTATCTTGCTGCTTTTTATATGGAGAAGGAACTAATTAAAAATACAGCAGCAATCCAGTTCGTCAGCTGACGATACACAGCAGCTCTCTGGGTACCCAGAGGATCTCATCCCAATTCTACTGCAGTTTTGTGTCTCTGCTCCTTAGATTCACCTCAGCATTCCCATTTTTTTGCTGCACCCCTCGAAGGCACGCATATTGTGCTGCTGACTATTTCTTTTTTAGCATGGGGGTGACCTGGGAGAAGAAAATTCTTGTATGCAGTGCCTGTCACTGGGCGTACCAGAAGGAACAACTTGATCTGAGAATGAAGATCTGTAAGGTCCTTATTTGCCCTTGTTGAGAAGGGCTTCTTGAATCCATCATTGCAGCATGTCAGATCAGCTTCATCTTGAGTGGAAGTTCAGGGAGTCAGCAAAAGTTAGGGTGCTCGTGGTGTATTGAAGAATAATTGCCCATTTTATCCTTATCTAATTCAATAGCCTACAGAGCATCTTCCAAGTTTCAGGACAAGATAAGGTGTTTTAAAAAAAGTGTCCCTCTTAGTTGTTTACCTCAGGTACAGCTGGGGGTACAAAAAGGCTTGAAGTTGATGCTTTCATTCAAAGAGCAGCTTTGCTCTGCATGCAGGAAGTGAGAAGTGTGTCTGAAAAATAAACTTTCAGAGGAACTGAGCTCGGTCATGTACTGACTAAGGTACAGCCTTGCTCATAGTCTAAGCCAATTAGTCTTAATTTGAGCATCTTAAATAGGTAATGGCAAGCAGAACTTCTTGTAACCCTGATGAGGTGAGGGAGGTGAGGTGAGTTGCTATGAAGAGTGGTGGAGTTTTATGGGGGACTAAAAAGAGTTCAGAAGTACCTACCTCCCCACCTCTTGACTATCAATTTAAATGTCATTCACAAGTCTGTAAGTGGCTGAGATGCCACAGGGAGAACTTTCACTATTTGTCACTAATTTGCCATTTATTTTGACTTGTATATTCTGGAAACCCTTGCAGTAGCAGTGCTTGTGATAACAGGGATGTTGTGTCCTAGAGAGGCATTAGAAATACTGTTTGGATCTAGAGAGCTCTACAACCATGACCTGGAAGCCTCTATAGGTGATGACCTGTAGCTTCTGTTCACCACTGGTGGATTCCAGCTCCAGTGAAAGCATGTGCCTTACAGGTACAGGCTTAGGTGTTCCCACTCTGTGGTTAGAGCATCTTTAGGAATTAGAAAAGTCTTGCTGGTCAGGACTGGCCTGCTGTGAACTGTTTCTTCAGCAACGCAGCCCATAGGACCTTGCTACTGATATTAATGATTTGCTTATGGCCGGAACTTGGCTTGTGCAACATCACAGTTGAAGGCTGAGAGGGAGGAGGGATCAAGACTAAATTCTGGTAAGAGCGCCTTGTAGTCTACTGAAATATATTCCTAAAATTGTCATCCTCTTCCTCAGTCCTGTTTTGAACAGGGAGGGAGCTTGGAGAATGAAGGTATGTGGATGGATATCTCTGGATGTGCTTAATCAGCGCTTGCAATTTACTTTGAGCCTTCCAGATGAAAAATGCTATGAAAGAGTCAAAATACCATTTAAAACAAAGACCTGTTTGGAAGATGTGGTGTATGTAAATGAGCTAATAATATGGTATCTCTGCTTAGTTGAAGCTTTTGGGAAAGATCTTCAGCTAACAGAAAACGGACTTGGCTGGGGCTTTTGGGGAGATGGGGCAGGGGAAAGGAGAGCTCTGCATGCACTTTGCAGTGAGCACAGGTGAACTTTGAAGTTGAGGAGTGAGCTTTTATGTTCTGATTGCTCTTTATTATTTGTCATTTCTATTGAGTCTTCCCACTGGGTTGGTATTAGCTGTATAAAATATGTCTTCATGAAGGTGTAGAAATGTGTCATAGGCTCCTTTTTGTTTTTCTTCCTAAAAAGCACTGCATGCTGGGCAAAGTAAGACAAAGTGCTGTGTGTTTACAAACTGCAGGCAGAGAATAGAATAATAGGATCTTTGTGAATTATGCTGTGTATGGTTTTAGCTTCTTAATAGAGAAGCTTATCTTGAATCCAGTTTTGTTCGTCAAGGTGATAGCACACTGTCATTTTTGTGGCAGTTTCGGTAGACTTAAGATTGAAACAGAAATGGGTATCTCTATAAAGTCAGCAATGGGCCATATTTAAGAGTTAAGCTATGTCAATTTGGTCTTCAGCTACTAACTTCAGCATCCCTAATGACCATTTACACTGCTTCACAAGGTATAATTTTTTTATTAAGGATGATGGTGGTAGGGGAGAAATAATGTTTGGTGGTTTTATCCCCATGGTGGTTGGGCAGGAGAAAAACTTGCCAAGTTTTTTAAACTTGTCCGACTTAGCCTTGCAGACATTGCTTCTTGTTATGTCTTTCTCTATTACATTAAGAAGCTCTTTAGTAGCTGGTATCTTATCCCCAAGGACACACCTATAATCAAGTCCCTTTCAATCTTTTTGATAAAATAAACAGACTGATCTGTCTCTTACTGTCCATTGTGAGACACTTTCTCCTCTGGCCTTAAAACAAATAGTGTCTGGTTTTCCCCCCTCCCCTGCCCCCCAGTTTCATCTCTTAATATGGACATGAGTTTTAACAGTCTCTGTTCTGCCACATGTAGTGGTGGAAAAAACTGTTGTTCTTGTGTTTCATACACCCTGGAAAGCTTTATATCTTCAAAATTGCTCAGGTAATAAACATTTTATTATTGGGTTTTTTACTGATCAGTATGACCTATTAATTTCTCTTGATTCTTCCTTACCAGTACCTCACATTCCACAAGTACTCACACCCTTTCTAGAAAGAGCACTTAGCATGAAGTTGTACTAAAATACTTTTTTATGGGAGTGGATGTGTACAAGTCAAAGCCCTCCAGTCTGCTGGACATGACTGGCCTTCCTGATCTTCCTCTACTAGTTGTCCAGACACTTGTAGTCAATGTGTTTAGGCTTACCCCAGATGGTTGATAAACGTGATGCTACCTGATGTATTTATTCTCCTTTCTTGGAGCCCTCAAGACTAAACTGTCTGATTACAGCTCCTGGATGATGACCACTGTTGTGGAGCAATCAACTTCCTACTGCTTATTCCAAGGGTTGTATTTTCCTTATAGCTTACAATATCAATTAAGAAATTGGTATTAGGGAATGATGTGCATGACTAAATCAAATGCCTTAAAATACTTAAGATATCTCACATCTGTCAAGGTCAATTTTCCAAATGGGAATCAACCCAACCTTCTTATAAATTCTTGTTCCATAGCTCAGTTAAATTGTTGGGCCTGTTTTTCCTTTTTGCCAAAGACGTAGCCCAGAGCTAACCAGCTTTTGTGAAGCTGAGTCATTTTGTTTGCCCTACTTGGATATTGGTATGATGTTATCGCTCTTCAGAGATGTATTCAAATTAGTACTAGCATGTCAAACATGTCCCAGGGTGTTTTCAGGGAGCTCCTGTTATCCTTTCTGAGTTGCTCTTGATTGGAGTTGCAGTATGAAGTACTTCATCTTTCTCAAGTGATACAAGTATATCCTCCTGCTTCTTTCAAAATGTAAACCAGAAATATTTATTAAACTTTTCTGCCATTACTGATAATTTTACCCTCCTTATGCAGTAATAGGCCTGTGCCAATGATAAAAATCTCATTACACTTTAAAACAACAACTCTTTATCATACTTAGCTCTTCTGCAATGGATTTTCCCCAGTGTCTTTTGATTCGTCTATCGGTTATTCCACACTTTATAGTCTCTCATGTATATTGACCACCCTCTATTAATCTGTAAATGTTGTGGGTTTTTTTTTTAATTTTGAACTGCTCCCTTCATATTTTTTTTTTTTTGGCTGAAGCAGGATGAATGTTTAGTCTCCAGTTTCCTGTTTCTTGCTGAGAGGGGTGTTGGCTCCATGTTAACCGTATCAGAGGTGATAATGATAAATGCTCATATGGGAATGAAAGAAGAAAATTGGGTGTCAGAACAGTGCTATGTGCAATTGACCTATTGTATGTGATAGCCAAGTCTTACGTAGCCATTAAATTCTGATGGTGGGTAGCGCATAAAATATTATTTTAGAGTAAATCAACTTTTAAGAAATTTCTTTTTTAACGTCACCTGAGGGAATTCATTTTTACTTTCATGGGATTTATTGGAAGCTTAATGCTACCTTTGTGTGTCTCTAAACTCCCAGCCTAATCTCTTATTTTTCTAAATGTCATGAATATATGCTTAAGTGCTGTTGACTTTCCGTAAGAAACTGATTCCGGTATCACTTTCAAAATTGTAACAATCCACTTTTGCAAATTGTTGCTTTTTAGTGTTGAACAGTCAATTATGTGTCACTTAACCACATGGTGCACAAAACCTGTGCAGGGTGGAAGCGGATCATGCTCTAGGCTTGGTGTTACATGCTTCTCATTCATAGGGGTATGTTTGTTTGGCATTTGGGGGGAAGAGACACTAGATATTGCAGAGAGCCGAAGTTGTACCAGTTTGTGATCACTGGGAGTGCTTAATCTGATGTTATGACTGAGTGAACTGGATTCTTACAATCTTTGTGCTGTGGTTGTGCCCTCAAGTTCAGAGGAAATCTTGTCTATCTCAGAGGGAAGCAGAACTAAAGACTTCTGCCTTCCACGAGCTGTTCCATTGCTGTTACCATATGACTTGGACAGTGAAATGTAATCTTTAGCTTGCTGAGCCTTAAGGCTAAAACTGGTTTACCTGTCATGTAAGGGAAAGCTTGAATATTATTAACCAGTACTCTGGGAAGCCTTTGAGATAATGTAATGGGGGAGATGTCATGTAGGTGAAACCTGCATTTTCTTTGGCCTTTTTTTTTCCTTTCCCCAGTAGCGGGTCTATTAAGTGGGCTAAAATAAGAGGAAATCTGTTTCTGCTGGCCAAAGCAGTAAGAGCTGGGTGAAACACTTCCTATCTGGAAGCCACTCGGATGTGTATTACAATTAGTTAGCAAAATGTTCCCATGTGAGATTTCTCTGATTATATAGATTTCGGAAGTTGTGCTTTTACAATTTCACTCGTCAAGGTATTGCTTTTACTGCAGACTTAACAGGTTTATTTCTGGCTCCAGCAGAAAGCAATTACAGCAGATACCAAAATATTGAGTATTGAACTAGAATGTTCAGCTTCAGAATTTCTGAGCCTCTTCTTTTTTTTTCTTTTCTTTGTGAAACAGAATTTGGTGGTGTTATACTGAGATGAATTTGATTTGTGGTAGTTTGACTTAATAAAAAACAAAAACAAACCCCCCAAATCCCAACCCCAAACCATGGTTTAAGGCTTAATGCATGTCAGGGTGGGTTTTGTTGGGGTGAGGTGTGTGGGAGACTTTTGTTGGTGGCTTGTTTTTTTGTGGGGGCTTTTTCTTTGTGGCTGGTTGTTTTGTTGGTTCTTGTGGTGTAGATGGTTTCAGTGGCTTTTTTTGGGGACCTTGATTTTAGTGCAGCAGTGTGTCTTGTTTTCACTTCTTAGGTATTGTGACTGACTAGTGGGTTGGTGGTAGGCTTGTTCCTCTTAAATCCAAGGTGGGATGAAATCTCAGCTGAGGATCTTGGTTTCTATTTAGATGTCCAATTTGAATTCAGTCTTGTATTCACCAAAATCAAATGCAATGCTCCTATTAGCTTCCTGGGCACACAACTCTTCATGGTTTCAATTACAGCATCGTCTACGGTTACTTACAGGAATAAAATGTTACACCAAACACAGGATGAATGCTCAAACATTTCTGCAAACACTAACTTCTAAATGTGATTGAGGTTTTCCTGTTTCATGAGACATTTAAATGTGGCATGTCTATTTTAGCAGATATACCTGAAAGAAATACAGGGTTTTTTTAATTAAACTATTGCATGGTGTTAATAGAAACCAAATTCTGGCATTCCAGCAGAACTGCCAGCTGCAGGCACTGGGTGGTCTGAGTGGGTTGAAGCCAACCAACAGCAGAAGAAACTCCAAGTACTAAATTCTTGCAACAAGCTGCTTTCAGTGCTTTGTGGGACTGATGCATGCATCCATTGCTCTATCAAATGAGTCAAGCTTGTGGAAGGAAGTCTACCTGTAGCTGGTTTAAACAAATAATTGAATCATTTCTAAATATCATTCCTGAAAGCTGGGCTTTTGGAAAGAAATTGTGGTTGTCTGCTATGTTTTCAATCCTTGGTTTTTATTTGACTGCTGTGGGCCGTAAGGATACTGATAACACTGTAATAACACAGTAATAATTACAGGTTTTAATCCTAGTTCCGCAATGTACCTCTTTAGTGTGTTGGGAGAACTTGACCTCTCTGTCTGTTTTCCATCTGTAAAATGGAGATAACGATGCTACTCTGTTTGGCAGGGTTATTAGAAGGGTAGGTGCTTGAATGTGGATAAGAGGCTGTTAGCTCAGAAAGAAGCTTAAAAAAAATGTAAGTATACCTATATGTCATGTACATAACCAGAAGAATTTGTGTTCTTAGTTTAAGAGTGGGAGTATGATAGCCATACAATCTCATAGCAGGAGGGCTGAAAATGAGGTTAGATGCTTTTATAGAGAACTCTGTAAAACTCTCTTTTTTATTAGGTGGTAAAGCTGATGGTTTTGGGTACAGAGATCCTTGCCATGCTCCCAGTAGGGGACTGATTCTTCACATATCTCTTTGAGTGCACAGCCACTTAGTAACTTCATGGGCTAAAATGTTTTCTCCCATCAAAAGCTTGAAGCTTTTGTGTTGCTGGTTGGTTTGTTGTGGGTTTTGTTTGGTGGTTTGTTTTTTGTTTTTTTTTCTTAAGAGACCCTATGTAAGTGAGCTAGAAATATCACCAGTAGCTGTGATTCAAGTGAAATTCCTGCTGCTAATTACACAGGCTTTTTGCTAAAGGTAGTAAATAGAAATCATTCATGGGTCCTTAGAGGCCTCAAAATCATTCAGTATTCATGGTAAATATATCAGGGAGCTTCATAAGAGAATCATTTTAAAACAAAGCCTGGTCAGCTGTTTAATAATTTACTGATAGCGATAGCAAGGAGAATATCTAATAACTAGCAAGATTGGCTTTCAAGTAGAAAATAAATTAGTGTTAGAGGAGTGTTTTTTCAAAGAATTATAATTACCATTAGAGAAACATTTAGTTACCCTGTCAGTTCTTGATTGCTTTACAAACACTTACCAAGGCAAAGACACTTTATTTGATTATTTAGGAAGCTGCAAAGCCAAATTTATTCACATGACACTTATCTGAAATGGGCAGTGCTCTTAACAGTTTTATAGAGTCCAACCTCAAAATATAAAAACCTTTTATTGGGCTGGTTGCAATATCTGATGCTAGGCCCTATTTGCTGTTCTGCCATGGGAGGGGACTCCCCTTGACTTGGACTGGCTGTATACAACTATTTAGTTTTATTTTTCTAGGCCCTATTTGCTGTTCTGCCATGGGAGAGGACTCCCCTTGACTTGGGCTGGCTGTATACAGCTATTTAGCTTTATTTTTAAAAGCCACATCTAGAATAGCTACAGGAATTCAACAGGAGCTGCAGACTTGCACAGAAAGGCAAGTCCTTACTGGAGTATATATTGCATCTGATGGTGGTGGCTTTGGGAAACCCAGATTACAGCCTGCAGAAGGACAATAAGGGGGGTAAAAAGGAAATGTGAGCAGTCCTTGGCTGCATCCTTTAGGCCTGGGGTCTGTTCTGGTCCCAGCTGCCAAAGCAAGCTGGCCACTGAAATAGCAAGGACAGGATGTTTTGGTAAATTTGGTTGTTACAGAGGGGTTTAGGCTGTCAGATAAGGGAGGTCAAGAACCATAATGTTCTGGAAAACATAGGGAGGTGAGGGCTTGCGTCCTTGTGCTGTCCCTGAGCGTTCATCTACAACGGTTGGTTGCATTCATCTAAACAGCTTTAGATTGACTGTGCCAAGGGGTGGGATGGTTGAAGGAGGAGGTAAAGTTGAATTAATCAAGAAAGGGTGGGTGGGGGTTTTGAGCTTCCTACAGGTCCTTTGTCTCTAGCACCATATTGGCATGAGGGAGAAGTTGTTCCTCTGTTTCCAAAGGTAATAAAGCTCTGCTGTGTGATACTGTGCTCCTGCCTCTTCTAATGACTGCTAATGACACAGTGCTGTAGCACTGGGAGGAAAATATGACCTTTATGAACCCTGATGACTACTTATGTCTTAAAAAGGGATTAAGTGATATTTTTTGAGGGGGGAAGAGTGAAGATTCAGAAATTCTGATTTTATGTTTTTAATGGTGCTCCATGTTTTCCAAATACTTGATAAAGTTTATGCTGAGTTGTGGTGCTGTAGTACGTTCTTAACAAAAAACGTTTTGTATTATGTTAGCTTATAAATTGATCTCATTTTTTAAGATGAGCTTCATGAGCAATCCATTAAAAATGGGTGCTCTAGAGTTTACAAGTTTTCTGTGTAGTTTTTATAAGCTTCTATGCTTTCCTGAATGAGTGCATAATGGATATGACTCTTTAGTCACAATTCATTGGTGTATTGCTGGGGCTGGTGTTTAACATGCTGTGCAGGAGGAAAGGCTTACACCTCCTGCAAATACTCAGCTGCTTTCTTTATGTGGGCTCAAATCCCTCAGGTACAACTCCTGAGAATAAGTGAACAATTTATGGTTCTGTGAGCTAACGCACATCATCATAAATTTTAACATAACTGTTTTATTTTTAAAATAATTTCTCCCTTTCACTAATGTTCTAGGCCTTTTTCTCCTCCTAGAGGCTGCCTTATATTGATCACTTGTGTGGTACATCCACGTAGTGACAGAGATGCTGCTTTTATCTGCAAAATGGAAGGAAAAACCCTGCTGTAGGTTCACAAGCATGAAGTGCTGAAGGTTTTTTGCTTTTCTGTTCTGACAAACTGCGCTTTTGTAAATTTGACGAGCTGGAGCTGTTGAGAGCACTCTTTGCTGACCTTCATTCTTCACTGATTAACTTAAACGGCCTTAACTGATAATTTTTTTTGTTTGCTTTTTGGCTTTTTGAGTTGGGAATTTGTGAAATGTGCCTTGTGGAATCTTAACTTTCTAATTAGAATTCTGCAATTTCTTGGAGGGAAGACAGAGCGAGGCAATGAAAGAACTGGCTGTGATTTGTCATGCTGAGTTTGATGTATTGGTTGGGGGCAGGGGGACGACTTCCAGATACACTAGCTAAACTTGCCATAGTTGTTGATTCTTCCTTCTAGCCCTAAAAATCAAGAAAAGATAAGGTGGAAATGACACCACAGCAACAGAACTTGTATCAAGATAACTGGAAAATATACCTGTATACTGAGGAGTAATAACTACATTTACATTAATAGTCAAAAGTTAAACAGATTTTCCTCTGAGTTTGTGATGCAGATATTCTTATGATTATGTTTCATATTTCTGCTTGAGCCTCTCTTGCTTCTTAATAAGCTTTGCCTGCAAAAGCACATAATATTCTTACTAATCGATTACTTGGCTTGTAAGGAGGAGCTGTTTGGCTTTATTGGAGCAGCAGGCCATGATTTAGAACTGCTAACGTGAATGCTCAGTAAGCTGGGGACATAGGAGGTGGTGTTGGTTATACTGCCCTGTCACCTTCTGACAGACTCCACTGTCTAATTATTAATCCCATTTATTATAGTAGTTTCTGATGAATCCACTGCTCTAGGTGTTGTATACACAGGGTCTCTGTGCCTGAGAAGTTTCTGTGTCCAGGGCAGGGATGTGATGAGGTGGCTTGGTTTAACCCAGCCTGTCTCCCCATGCCAAAGTTGGATGTCATTAGGAGACTGAAACTCCAAGGTTCAATGTGCAGTTGGTGGAGTGGGAGAGGCTCTTCCATGGGACAAATCAGTTTGCTCCAAGACCAAAATCATTCCCTATGGGTACTTTTGTTTTTGCCAACTCTCCAGTCAGTATGGGGTAAAAAGACTCTTAATTAAGTTCCTTAAACTGGGATAAGACCTGGCAAGAGTGGCAGTATTGTGTGAGTTCCCTTATTTTTCATGAATTTGCTTGGGATACACTTTCTTCTACCTTCTCCCTTCTTTATGTTTTGTATTGAAGTGGTGTAGAAGAGCAAAAGAAGAGATAAATTAAGGTAAAGGAACTGGGCTGGGGTGGGGATGGGGTGAGGGGGACGGAAATCAGGTTGAATTTCTAGAGGGGTCTCCAAATACTTCAGATTTTTTGTTTGTTTTCTGGGGTACCTCTGGGTTCTCTTCTGTTTGCCGAACTGGATATTTATGATCTCCAACAGCTGAATATCTGAGTATGGTTTATTCTTTCCCTTACTTACAAGGAGAACACACATCGGTAGAGGGATGATTTCTTCCCATATTTAGATATGAAGCTGAAGAACAAAGTCTAGTTTGGGTTTCTACTTTCATCAAAGAAAAAGATTAATGACAAAGGATAAATGCTATACTGGGGGGGGGGGGGGGTGGAGAGATGACTTTCCTCCAGAGGTGCTCATGCAGTCACCCGTGTTCTGTCACTTCCTTCTCTTATGGCATTGACTGTGCTCTGTCATTGCACCTGGAGGTGGGGGGAAGCTCCCAAAAGCTGGACAGTTGCATTCAAAATTCTCTTTGTGTGTGATTGTTTTCCTGAATGTAAGTGACCTTGAAGTCCACAGACCACAATTTTTTTAAAGTATTTATTAAAGTGGAGCTCATGCTACTGGCTGCTCCAGAAACTGGGCCTGGGTCTGTCACTGGAATGAAACTATTTGGCCTCTGTTCTTTATACCTGACAGATTTGATGGCTGTTTCTGAATCCCAATAGATTGAAATCTACAATGATATCATATCACTTCCAGATATTTTTCTGAGTTCTCCTATTGCAATAGGAATCTGTGAGGTGTCTGAGGTAGATAGCAAAAAATTTTTGTCCCCTACCTGGAGGAGCTGTTCCCGTTACCTGTGACTAATGAATAGGAACTTGCTCCCACGTTTAATGGCAGCATTCTCTGTAAAGCTGTGTAGAACACATGTAACCATCTGCTTGGGAATATATATATAATCCAGATCCCTATTTCATAGTGTTAATTCAAGGAAATGTTACCTCGAGCAAAACCTGCATGGAAGCTTTTAATAAGAAAAGTGAGCAGTGTCAAGGACTAGTGCTTGGAATGTATCGTAAGTGATGAAACCCAGTGGAACATGAGTTATACCTCTTCAGTGTTTTGGAAACAGCTAAAAATAATACGATTAGTGGAAAAATATTCCATGCAGAGAAATATGCTCAAGGTAGTACTGAGTCAGAAGATGGCAGTAATGACACCACCATTCCATGTCTTTGTTCTTTACCTTGAAAATAAGTTACAGCTGTCACTGAGTATTGCGAACTTTCTAAGATAGTACAAGCTTAGAGTGATCTGGAAAATACTGAATAAAAATAAAAGGTTGGCTAAGTAAGTCTTGCCCAGCCCATTCTGCTCCTTCAGGGTTAGCCTTGTCCTTCAGGCTTGCTTTCAGCAAACACCATGGTGGTTTCCTGCAAGCTCTGCAGCATCTATTCTGGGTGCTTAGAAAAATTCTCTCTAGTCTGGCTGTGTATCTGCTCCTGTTCTTCTTTGCAGTCTCCCTAACTGCGCTGCTGATGTGGGCTCCCTTTTGGCTGGTGCTGATTTTTCTGTCCCTGTCCTCTCATCCTGCATATGAGGAGCTTTCTCCACTGAGGATGTTCAGGTGTTTTCCAAAGGGAATATCCCCTTTCCCAGCATAGGGTTCTGTCCACCTGGAGTCAGCAGCCAGCACGAAGAGCCACGTGCTGCCTCTTTGGCTGTTCAGCCTGTTAAAAGAAGCACAATGTGTATATAGTAAACTGCAAACAGGCAAACTAAATATTGAGTGTTACAGCTGTCTCTGCAGTTACATTAATTTTTATTTATAAATTGAGCTACAACCATGAAAAACTGTGTTTTGTTTTAGAAAGGCACTTATCGGAGTACTCTGACCCTTATTCTATTATATAGGAAGACGAAGAGTTTAAGTTCAAAATCCACTGCTAATGGAGAAGAACAGTTTGGCTGTTTGACATTTTCAGATTGTTTTGGTGTTGCTGCTTTGCTGTACCTCTCTACTTGCTTTTCTATGACAGAGCGTTGTAGAAATAAACTGCCAGATCCGGGCCTTTTTGGCATTTCCTGGAAAGTGTCATTGTGTTGGTGTATAAAGGTGAACTTGTAGTTCTGAATAATTGATGGCTGGTAATTAGTTCTTTATCTTCAGAAAGGAAGAAACTTATTAATGAGGATGATGCATAAGAGATCAATGCCAATATGTCTGACATCAATTAATGATTTCATCGAGTAATGAGATTTTAAAAAAGCAGCTGGCATCTGTATTTGCTCACATAGTTACCTGCAAATGTGCTGATAAGTTGGTGGGAGTGGAAAACAGACAAGGTACCACTTAAAGGGTACAGTCAACTGGGCAGAGGTCTTCTCCCTGATACCTGCTGAGTTGGCCTACTATTAACTCCTCAGCATCTCAGGTGATAAGCAGCTGTGGTTTGGGTTTCTTTTTTCTGTGGAGGTGAAATGTCTGTGCACGTGTACTTGTGTAAATATGGGTGAGCCCCCATTTGAGGCTGCTCCTGAAGACAAAGTTTTATTATTAGTAATAAAAAATTTAAATTGGGAAGATAGATGGGTAAAGCTGCAAGTAGTATCAGGGGAACAGCACAAGGTGTTACGTTTCCTTCCTTTAACCCTTGTGTGCCCACTAGTGACAACAAAAAATTAACCAATCGTGTTTTAGACCAAAACTTACAGTGCACAATATAAGGAAGTGGAAACTTTAATCTACCCTTTGAACCTTACCTATAACTTTCACCCATGAATCCTGCTGTGACTGATTTGTAAGGATGATACTGCGTAGTAGGTAGCTCTGTGACAAAAGCTGCAAACTGTGTGTGTATTTATCTGAAAGTGTATACATACTGCTTGCACTGTGGGGGGGAAATAGTTTACTATATTGGATCAGACTGATCTTGATGTGTAAGGAACTTCTCAAAGATAAGGATCTCTGTATGCACCTGTAGGGTGTGTGACACCGTGTTTATGGAGCAGTTTTTCTAGCCTCTCTAGGAGTCTGTCTGTACCCAGAGAGTTGAGTGGCAGTCATGTTTTGGTGACCTGTGCACCACTAAAGAAGTGTGTAGAACTTCTAGAAGATGTTTTTTCTTTCCTTAAAAGCAGCACACGGGCTTGTGGAGTTATTCCCCTTAATTTTAGGAAGAGGAAGGGTGCTGTCTCTAGGGGGCAGATGCAGCCTGGTTACTGCCTGCGAGCTGCCTGTCTGCTGGAGGTACCAGGGATGTACACACTATAGAGGGCTGGAGGAGTTCCTCCACGGTTTTACTATAGCCTGGTAGCAGGCTTGGATATTTGGAGACTAACTCGTTTGTTAAATATTTCAAAAACATATGTTTTGATTCAAGCCCATGAGCTGATTTTATTTTTTTTTAATAGGTTTTCTTGGTTAAATGCATTGGTGTCATAATGGGGTGGAGCTGTTAGTTGTTTCCCAGGGCAGGCTGTACCATATGCAGATGAGTAAAACTCAGGATTAAATTTTCTTCTCTTATCTGACCCAGTGAGGGAACAGTTCTGTAGAGTCAAGGAGTCTTGAGCGAAACTCAAGAAAACTTCAAGTAAGAGCTGAAGTTAATGGTTGCTTTTTTAAGCTGCTTGAGACTTTGCTTGGGTTATTAGCAACAGCAAAATAAACTGTGATAATATACACTAGGATGGGGTCAGATTAGAACTTCTGCCGTTTTTACAAAATAATATTGTATTGGAGACATTAGCCCAGAAAGGTAGAGATCTAATAGGACCTTTTTGCAGGGGTTTTAGTTCTTTGTGCTGGATCAAAGGCCACACTATATAAAAGCATATACAGTCGTGTGTTATTTCTCTGTTAGTGTCAGCATTTCGAAGGACAACTTGTCCTTGTCTTGCTTGATGGTTCATCACTGAACTAGTATCATGGCCCTGTTTAAATTTCAGGGGTTTCCTTGGCTGCAAATGAGTTATACTGATGGCATATCTGTTTTATTTTTAAATTATACGTTCCTATCTGGCAGCATGTTTTCTTATTGCCCTTCTCAGTGATCCAACTTATTTTAGTAGCTGCATTTCATCCTGCCGCTATACATCCAGTCCTCAAAGATGATGTTGTCTGGAAGGCTATTTCAGTCTTCTTGTGTTGCTAATATCTATTGACTTTTATCATCAGAATTTTCTATTGGAAGCCAACCAGTAATGTTAATGTAATAATTAAACTTTAAGAAGACTCTAAAAGTACCAGACTATTAACCTCATGTCCTTGTGATCTCTGCTGGCAGCCCGGTCTTGTTGCGTTTCTCTTCTAGGGCAGTTCCATGCTGCACATATTTTCTGTAATATTGCTTATTTTCGTATGTGCTGTTCAATTGGATGTTCTGGTAAAACATCGACAGATGTGACCGCATCATATTTTTAATTTACAAAACTAGTTGTGTGTTGTGGGAGTTTTGGGTTTGTGTTTGGTTTGTTGGGTTTTTCTTAAGGTTGGATCTATCAAATTTCCATTTAAATATCCATGTTGTCTTTTAAACTATTTATGTATTTAGCTTTACAACTTTATTCCTTCATAGTTTCTTCTACCAAAGGCAGTGTATGCTGTGGAAAGACCAGTGGCTCCGGAGTTGATGCCATGCTGCTTGTTCAGCAGTGAGATTATTACCAGCTCAGCGTTGTCATTAACTGAAATATTGACTTCAGGGAATGGGGGTTTTCTGCTAATATCTGCCTAATTTCAGTCTATCCTGTCCTTGCTGCAGTCACCCTGCATCTTCTTCTGTTATTTGGTTTCCTTTCTCACAGGAAAGTGTTCTTGAGTTCAGACGATCCTATATAAGGTTTTAGCCTGATTTAGTTCAACGTAACATTTGGCTTTATGCTATTTGATGTTTAAAACAAAGTTGTCTCTTCTGATTGGTCTTTTTTCTAGATTCTTGTAGGTTGTTTATTTCTAACCTCTTTCTGTTTACCCAGTTAGAGGTGAGGATCTTACTTTTACTCCTCTTCACATTTTTTGATGCAAATATTTTTTTTCTGAGGTTGACACCTTTCCTTCGAAGAAGTATTAAGTTTCTCTGCTTTCCACTCCCTAAGCTCCTTGGACCTCAGTAAATCACTTAGTGTATCCAATTTTTGTCATTCTGAACACGAATTGCACACTTAAATTTGTTTCTTCCCTTTTATTTAGTTTATATAGAAAAAACTGGTGATCACTTGATTTAGGTTTGGATCTTTTTTTTTTTTTTACAGCTTGTTCTTTGCTACTGTTTTCTTTGCTTCTTTGCAGCACCATCTCTGTGTTTCAAGGCTCTGTGGTGTTATTGTCCAAGCAATTTGCATTAATAGAGAACTATTCCAGCAGTTTCTGGCTGTGCCTACTGTGCTGGATGGATCCTTTCTACTACCTAGCAGTCTACTTAGTGATGTTTTCTTTCTCCTTGCTGTTCTGTTCTCTGCTTTCTCTTTATCTCTAATTGTATACTTTTGTGACTGTCCTTTTACTCCACAAACGGCAGTGGTGAGCCATAATTTTTGATGTGATGCTGACACTGGAGGAAAAGACCATGTTTCATTGGTTGGAGGGCTCTTTCGGACTGAGGGGAGTTTGGTTTTGAGTGAGATATTTGGAGCTTATCTCAAACACAGTTCTGGACAGGAATGCCGAGCGGGCAGTTACTTGTAGCAAATGGATGTTTTCCCCCTTATGTGAACCTTGGCTGGCAGGGTAGTGCTCTCACTTGACCAGGCAAGGGTTGCAACGTGAAATCCTTCAATGGTGACTTCAAAATGTCAAGCTTGGCCCTTCAGTGTCAAAACCACAAGCCTCCTCACCTGATGAACACCACAGCTTTCATTTTGTGTGTCTATTTTACTCATTGAAGGTGAGCTGGTTTGGTGGTTAGGGGGGTCAGCTAGACACATACTTTGTGTTTGCAAGCAAATACCCTCCCTGTGGTCATCTGGGGTGGCCTGTCCCCTCTGTGCAGTGCTCGGCCCTTGCAGTGGCACAGGAATGGGCTTCTGCATTTCTGCTCCAGGTGGAGCAAAGGCAGTAACCTGTCCTGGGTCAGAGATGGGTCCTGAAGGCATTCAGAGCCCCAAAAGAAAATTACCTTCATATTTATTGTGTGACTTAAGGCTCTCAAGTATTTCATGTGAAATGGGAAGTAGTAGTTTTACATGCAAATCGGTATTAATGGTATAGTTTCCCTGGTTTGGGCAAGGGTCAAAACAAAAGGGACTGGAGCATCTCTCTGAGGAAAGGTTGGGAGACCTGGGTCTGTTTAGTCTGGAGAAGACTGAGAGGGGATCTCATCAATGCTTATCAATATCTGAAGGGTAGTGTCAAGGGGCTGGGGCCTGATTCTTTTCAGTGGTGCCCCGTGACAGGACAAGCAGCATCAGGCACAAACTGGAACACAGGAAATTCTGGCTGGAGTTAAAGGTGCCAGAGCACTGGAACAGGCTGCCCAGGGAGGTAGTGGAGTCTCCTTCTCTGGAGATACTCAAACGCACCCGGACTCGTTCCTGTGCAACCTGCTCTGGGCGGCCCTGCTTTCTCGGGGGGACTAGATGATAGAATCATAGAGTCATAGAATCATTGAGGTTGGAAGAGACCCTTGGGATCATCGAGTCCAACCATCTCCCCTACTCTACAAAGTCCTCCCCTACACCATGTCCCTCAGCACTGCATCTAAACGGCCCTTAAACACAGCCAGGGATGGGGACTCCACCCCCTCCCTGGGCAGCCTGTTCCAATGCCCGACCACTCTTTGGGTGAAAAATTCCTTCCTAATGTTCAATCTAAACCTCCCCTGTTGGAGCTTGAAGCCGTTCCCTCTCGTTCTGTCACTAATTACC
>NW_015090832.1:3097936-3098416 GCF_001431845.1 Calidris pugnax | reverse complement strand
TCTTCCCCCCCCGCCTCCCCCAGCCCCCTTTTCCCCAGCCTGTAGCGCTGCAGGGGGTTGGTGTGGCCCAAGTGAGTCATAGAATCGATCATAGAATCATCGTCCAGGTTGGAAGAGACCCTTGGGATCATCGAGTCCAACCATCTCCCCTCCTCTTCAAAGTCATCCCCTCCTCTCCCAAAGTCGTCCCCTCCTTGATATCTCTCTTGGATTGAGGTGCCCAAAACTGGACACAACACTCGAGCTGTGTCCTCCCCAGTGCTGAGCACAGGGGCACAATCACCTCCCTACTTCTGCTGGTCACACTATTTTTGACACAAGCCAGGATGCCATTGGCTTTTCTGCCCACCTGGGCACACCGATCTCCAGAGGTCCCTTCCAACTCCTGCCATAGTGTGAAAAGAAGAATAAAAGCGCAGTGGGAGAGCTCTTCCTGCTGGTGAGGAACCTGTGCGGCGGGTCCGAGCCCCGCTGCCCGGG
>NW_015090832.1:3096778-3097688 GCF_001431845.1 Calidris pugnax | reverse complement strand
ACACGGGCTCCGGGGGGCGAGGGGGCAACGGGGACACAACCACAGGGAGAGGAGCCAGAGGTTCAATGACACTAAAAGCAGCGTTGGGTTTAATGAGGAAAAAGTGTTTTATTAGATCCAGAAAACTCTGGGGGTAAAAGCGTGCCCGGCACCGCTGGATTTTCTTTTTTGCAAGTTGAGTTAGTGTCTAAAACAACCCCCTGTTGTGTTGATGATTAAACAGGTGCTTTATCCTGTTGGTCATCGCTTTCCTTTTCCTGTGCAAATTCAAGCTTAACTGGTTGATCGCTATTGATGTGTCTCCTACTTTCTGCTCTTTATTTCTTAGGAGAGGCATGCTTGCTTTTTTTTTTTTTTTTTAAATAAGTTGCCAGTGGAAAGCAATTTTTTAGAAGGCTGTTCAAGACTGTGTCTCAGCCCGTGTATAAAGCCTAAGAGTGCGGTAGCACACGGTGTGATTAGGTATTTAGCAGTTAACTCTCTCAAAAGTAAAGTGAATAATCATGAAAATTACTATTTTCAGCTGCAAACGCCTGTGAGCGGTTCCTAACAGCCGCTCGAACAAAGGACCCTCTGAAACCTGCAGTTTCTCGCCCGCCTGGCTCTGCCAGAGGGTCGCTTCTTCCCTTCCCATCCCCGCGCCGCTCCGCTTAACGCAATTCCCTGCATTTACTCTCCATCCCCGCTGGAAACAGGGCAGGAGCAGGAAAAACCTCGATTCGCTGGCGAGATGCTGCACTTCAGCCGCTGCCGATAGGAGTGTGTGTGTGTGTGCAGCTGGGCTGGAATAGGAGGAGGGGAGAAGGGGGGGGAAAACCCCCCAAACCAGCCCCCAACCCAGCCCCCGAGGAATCCGTGGGAGGGGGGGCCGGGGTGCTGCCCCCCGCCGCGGCGGGGCAGCGGGGCCGGG